>NW_008239055.1:99109-135481 GCF_000691975.1 Corvus brachyrhynchos | reverse complement strand
TTGGGGACAGCACATTGTGTGCACCGACGGGAGGCATCTGTGGCGGTGGGGGTGCTGCCACCTTTTTAGTGTTTCCTTAGAAAGGGGGTCTTTGGGGTGTCTCCTACACTCTGTGTTTGGCAGGGGGCTGAGGCTGTTATCCCTAGGTTAGCACTGCATCCTTGTGTCCCTGACATGTTCACCTTTTCTTGGGCTGTGTGTGAGTCCAGGACTGCCCAGTGTCCTGTGGAGAGGCTGCTGCTGTGCCCACCACCCCCAGAATGGAACCAGCCTCCCCTCGGGGTGCTGGTTGGTCACACACTGCCCTCCTACGCGTGTTCTGGCACTGTAGGCTGGTGCAGTGTTGTTCTTAAGCATGTTTTAGGCTTGAGTTAACCTTCCTTTTCCTCCATCCTTGCTGGCCCCACAGTGCTTTGAAAGGAGCAGGAGTTTCTAAGGCGTTTTCCCCTAAATGGGTGAGTAGGTGAGAAGACCTAAGTGGGTGAGACCTCAGCCCACCTCTGCTCATAGGCACATTTTTGTGTCAGCTGTGATCCTGCCTGTCTCTGTACTGCCATCTCAGTGACCTGAGGCCCTTCAGGGAAGGGATGATAATAACGCAAACAGTCTTGGGTATGAGGTTTAATAAGACCAAGGTGCAGGTGCTGCATCGAGGTCAGGTCAGCCCCTGGTATCAGTCCAGACTGGGGATGAAGAGATAGAGAACAGCCCTGGGAGAAGAACTTGGGGATGAGTTCCTGGACATGCCCTGGTCACATGCGCTGGACCCTGAGCCCTGGGCTGAGCCCCCAGTGTGGGCAGCTGGGGAGGGGGGGATACTCCACCTGCAGAGCTGCCTCCAGCCCTGAGGTCCAGCACAGGAAGGGCATGAAGGTGTCGGAGGAGACCACCAAGATGATCAGAGGGATGGAGCAGCTCTGCTGTGAGGAAAGGCTGAGATTTGGTATTGTTCAGGCTGGAAAAGAGAAGCTTTGGGGTGACCTTATTGTGGCCTTCCAGCAGCTGAATGGAGCCTCCAGAAAGACGGAGAGAAACTGTTCACAGGGTCCTGGAGTGACAGGACAAGGGGGAAGGGCTTCACACTGACAGTAGATTTAGATTGGCTGTTAAGTAAAAATTCTTCCCTGTGAAGGTGGTGGCACAGGTTGCCCAGAGAAGCTGTGGCTGCCCCATCCCTGGAAGTTCTTAAAGACCAGGCTGGATGTGGCTTGGAACAACCTGGAATAGTGGAAGGTGTCTCTGCCCATGGCAGGGGGTGGAACAGGGTAATCTTTAAGGCCTTTTCTCACCCAAACCATTCTGGGATTCTGTAAACCTGGGAGGTTGAGAACCTCTGTAGGGAGAGTGGTTTGAATTGCTTTGCCAGGGTTGCTGCAACCCAGATCCTGTTGTAGCTGTAGATCATGGCTTTAAGGCAGAAAGTTCACCTATGGTCCCTGTGAGAGCCTTATCCTCACCTCAGTCCCAATCCTTCCTGCTGGCATTAGCAGCAATCACAAACAGTTCATCAGAAGGAAGTCATATCTGGGAATCAATGGGAAGGCTGAGCTTTCCCTGTTGTGTCCTTGTTTACCCTGTGCAGGGGCTGTGAAGCTGCACTGCTCACAGTCACCTGGATTTGAGGGTTATAAATACCTTATTGCTCAGTTCACAGCAGTGTTTTCAGTGATCTGAGCATCAAAACAGTGAATTGTTGGGGTCAGGAACTGTGGGTTACTGTGTAGGCAAAGCTGCTTGTCAGAGTTATTATTCTTCAGACTGGACTCCCATGTGCCTTTATTATTATTTATGCTGTTTAGGGAAGCAGTCACCTTTTACTAAAATAAATGCCCTGTTTATAACGTAACTCTGTATTTACATCACTAACAAATGCTCTTCTGCAAAGCAGCCTGTACAACAATTGTCTTTATTTTCCATAATAACATCTGTGTTCTGATCTTACAGCTGAAATGCAGCAGTTTATGTAGACCAACCTGCACAGAAGACTGTGTCTAGACTAATTTCAGCTTATCTTAAAGCAATTAAGGACAGGTTAAAGTAAGTTCTGCTATCATGGAAGTAGGCATGTGCTGATTTATTGGTGTTTGATTCAAGACAGACAAATTTGCAGCACGTGGAATGCTTTTTGATATCTTTTGATGCTGGCTTCTGCTGCCAGAATTAAAGGGGATGAGTTTTGTGTTTGATTTGGGCTTGAAAGGAATGATCTTTCTGGTAGTAGTTCATTACATCATTTTATTTTTGAAAGCTTTCTGTTTTGTAGTTATTCTCTAAAAATGAGTGGAGTTCAGTGAGCTCAGTCAAGCTGCAGGGGCAGCTGGAAGAAGTTGTAGTTGAAAGAACCAAACTGGTTATTTCTATCCTTCTTAACAGTAGTGAGAACCAAGTAGCAAAGTCATTTGAGCTGTTTGATGTACATTGCATGTACCTACAGGCAGAGAAAACCCCATATTCAGTTTCTTTGGGTTGTTGATTTTCTGGAAAGGTTTTGAGACAGTTCTTGGAGTGGCAGATAAGACAGTAATTCCAGAAGCCTCATCACCGGTTGTGCTAACAGAAATGTATCACCTAAGATCCATCTAGGGTTGTTGGATGTGTCCAGTATAAAAGCACTCAAAGTTACACTTTGTTTTCCTGTGCTCCAGAGATGGCCTTACCCGAGCTCTGCACACCAGTAATCTGTATTTGCATCCCCAAAGTATTTTTAACCATCAGACTTGAGAAACCCTCTTACTTCAGCTGATTTGATCATAAATCTGATATTACCTCAGTCTCTTTGAAGTACCTTCGTGTTTTGGCATGTTCAGTCCTGCCTTCTGAGAATCCAAGAGGTTTCATAACCACTTGCTTGGAGTTTTCTGTTCAGGATATTGTAACATTTTTTTGTGTGGTGACTCAGTCTGTCTTTACAGGTCATGAGAAGTAAGAATCAACATCTCATTTTCTTGGTTGATGCTTTCAGCCCCAAGTTTGGGCCATGTGTTTGTCACTCGACCTCATCTTGAACTCATTCCATGTGCCCGTGACAGGCAGCCAAGTGTTCAGTTCACTGAGTAGCAGTGCAGTCAGGAGAATTGAAGTATAATATTGTTTAAAAGTCTTGCTATTTTTACCTGAAAACCCATAAGTAGAAAATTCGGGTGTAGAGAAAAGTAAATAACATTTCACCCTTTGTAATGAATTTGCCATAAGGCTCCAGTGCTGTAGTTAACAACACCTTCGTCCCCCTTTGCCAGAAGCTGTGATTGCAAAGGGACATTGGCCCAGCAGTGGGACTGGATTAATAATTGCATCACAAGAGTTGCAGAGTCTGTTAGGAAAGTCACTGCATGATGAGAGGCCAGCTCAGCAGCCAAATAACTGGGGAAAGGAGCCTTGCAGCGCTCCCTGAAATAGCACCTGTGTGCTCTCTGTTTGGTGCCTGTGCTTGCCAAAGCCACTGTCAGGAACTCTTCCTCCTTCTAGAAAGTCAAATCCTGCTTAATGAATGCAAAGTGAGTCTCCCTAAAGCTTTCACCTTGGGATGGACTCTGGAACTGCTGTGTTCTGCTTGGAGATCCCAGAGGAGTGTGTGGATAATGAGCTCTTTCTTTAGAAGAAAAATGCTGAGTTGGTGCCTGCTGATAAAGGTCACTTGAGCTGTCTAAAGGATCTCCTGATTTTTAAGTGAGTTCCTTAATAAAAAGTGAACTTAGCCAGAGGATCATTACTGGCTAATTTAACCCACATCCAGACAAGCAACGTAACACCTTTTGTGTGGGTGAAAATGTAAAAGGGTGGGGAGCCATCAGCTTTTTTTTTCTTCACTTTATTCATAAATAGCATAACCAGAGCTAACATAAAGTTTAGAAATTACCAATTTGCTAACATTAACGTTTTTATAGAAACAATGTGATTGTAATATCTGGTTTTTGGGGAGACCTGGCCAGGCTGCTGATGAAAGCCACTCTGATTTCAGGTTTCTGGTCCCAATGTCCCCTCTGATTCCAACATGACAGTCGGGTAGCACTGCTGGACCATCTTTGCCAAGGTTGGTACAATTTTGGGTCTCTGGCTTTTGGATGGCCTTGCCATGTGAATTGTTTGCTGAACAGCCTCCCTGTTCTGTTCTGAGCCATGACAGTACAGAGAAGCAGGGACTTGTAATCCAGGTAATGGGAGGTGGATGTGTTTTGGGAGTGGTACAGGGCAATAATTACAGGTGCTGAAGTAGCCGAAGTCCTGGGACCTGCCTTGCCTGTGTTGTTCCATCAGTTTTCACAACCATTTCTCCTCCTGTGTCTTGTTCCAGTTCTAATTTGCAGTCACAATGTGTCCTCCAGCCTCAGCAGAGACTTTACACAGACCCCTGGGGGCTTTGGATCCACTTTTTGGAGTACAAAAGAGGACTAAGGACTTTTGAAGGGCAGCTGGTCCATAAGCATAGGCCTGAAATTGAGAAGGAAAATCAATGTCTGTTAGACTTGGAAGCAGCACTGAACATGGGCTGCAGTTGCTGAAGCTCAACATTCAGTAATTTCTTCTGCAATTTGCAATTGTTTTTTTCTTCTTGCCCTCAGAACAACCTCAAATGTGTTATGTGCAGCTATTAAAAGTGGTGTTAATCCATGGATTGCTCCTGGGAGCACGAATGTTCAGTCATTGGTTTTGCTACTGAACACACAAATATAGAAATACCCTTGTGAACTATAAAATGTAACAAGTCATATATACCGCTCTGTCAGAGTGACTCGAGAATTACTCAGCTATTTACTGTGAGAATAAAAAGCTGCCTGGCATTCAATACAGAAGTAGCCAAAAGGAGCAATAAAGAAGGGGTGATGGAAATGGACTAAAGATAGAGAAATGAAAGCACAGCTCTGTGTCAGGTCTGCCTCTGCAATTTGTGGACAAATAGTCTAGATTAGAGTTTATTAGTCAGTCATGCTTTCAGTGGCAACAGCGTGTGTTCCGAGAACTGGGAAATGAATGCAGTTCCCGACCAGCTCCCATAAAACAGTGTGACATCCCTGACCTGTGTGGGGTGTCAGAGTTTAGTCCATTGAATCAGGAAGTTTTCAGAAGGAAGCAGAGCTTGGCAGCCATAAAAACAGGAGAACTGAACCTTGTGACAGCAATGAGAAGTGGTGTGTAACAGTTAATGATTGCTGCTGCCACATGGCTTGTATGCAAAGTTTTGGCAACATAGCTTTGCAAAACAGATGAGGCAGATGTAAATAACAAGGCCATGTTTGATAAAAGAGGGGTTTTCAATAAATGTAATTCCTGATCTAGAAGGCATAGCTGAGTCCCTTGGAGCCCAACCCTGTGGCTCGCTGTGCTGGGACAGCAGCTGGTCACCTGAAATGAATCTGTGAGTCCACATGATGCCATTGGATGTCCTGTAAACTGCCAGGATTAAGCATCTGCCCCAGTTTGAGCGATTTGCTCAGTTTAATAATCATTGACATTATTTTTCTCTAAGTGGTGCCTGTTTTATAACTGAATTACTGCAGTTCTCAGGTTATTCTGGTAACTCAGATAAATTGGAGTGAGAGGTCCACAAAAGATGTGAGCAGGGAAAAGGCAGGAAGGGAGAAACTGATGGCAGCAGCAGCAGAGTTTCTGATGGACTGGAGATGAGCGGGGTGGACTTTCCAAGTCCCTCAGTTCATGTGCTCAGTATCATCTGCTAATTCAACATAACTGGAGCAAACAACGGAGAAAAACAGAGTAAGGAAGCTTTAACCTCTGTGAAAGTGAGCTCATCTCTTCTTCCTCTGGACCAGTGGATTAAAAAGCGTGGTGTTACATAATCTCTACCCACAGAAAAGCTTCCGTCTGTCTGGAATGTTATCTGCTGTGGCAGTTGGTGGTTATGAATGAGTTCCCTAATCCATTGACGGAAATGTTCCGGCAGGCACTTGCAGACTTCCCTGTAGTCTAATGCTTGTTGAGAAGTCCTTGGTCAGGTGTCAGAGGCTGACTTTACTGCCTGTGTTGGGAAAGGAGTCCAGCTAAGGAATAGAAAAGAAATAGAGATTATTAAAATTTCCGGTTTTGATTTGCTGTTAAAATTTGATTTCTTAAATCCATGGAGTTTCTCTCTTATATATGAGCACAACCTGGCCTTTTTCTATAGGATCTAATTTTTCTTTTGCCCTTCAGACTGACCAAGTAACAAATATGAAAAATCATAAGATTATTCAGTCATGCGCAAATCAGGTGATTCAGGTATATTTGAGAAGTGATTCAGCTTTAATGTAAAGCACCTAAAGACCACAAGGTTTTGCCCATATCCAGGCTTTGCTGAGGTCCATCCTAAGCATGTGTAAATTAGCTGATGTTTGAGTCACTTGAGACTAGGCAGGTTTTAGCTTTTACTCTAAATGCTGCTGATCCCTGGACTCAGCTGTGCTGCACAGCGATTTCAGACCTCCCTTTGAGTGCGGTCGAAGCCATCGATTTGGATGCTGCACTAATGGGGAACAATATTGATCATGAGCACTTCTTGGGCACATGGGAGAGGAGCTTTCTCATTCCCAGCATTCCCTCCTGTTTCACATCCAGTAATGGGGCTGGAGCGTGTCTGCTCCTGTCCCACCTCAGGCTCAGGGTGAGGCCATGGTCAGACGTGCTGGGTGGGGTGGGAAGGGTGCTGTGGGAAGGGTGCTGTGACTGCTCTGTCACTGCTCCCAGTGTTCTGGGGATGGAAGTCCCCTTGCAGGGCTGAACAAGGTGGCTCTCAGAAAGACCAAAATGATGTATTTGATGCAAGGAGCTGTGTTCACGTGCAGCTTTGCTGTCAGGCCCAAGGAGAGTGATAAACAGCTGGGTTAGAGAAGGTCAGCTGGGAATGCACTGCACAAGATACTGAAGTGAAACCAGTCTAATGATTTCTGTTACCTTGTGCTAGCCAAGCAAGGGGGAAACTGGGTTTGTTTATTGATAAAGCTGTGGAGAGTTTTGTGCATTAGGGCTATGCTATATTTAAGTGGTGTCCTGTCTGTCAGATGTCCCTATTACAAAATGTTCTTTGCAAAGATCATGGGCCTCTCCTTTTAAAAGCTGGTTTTGAAAATCAATTGTTTTCAGAAAATTGGTTAATATGCCATGGCTGTGGCACCTCTGTGTGTCTTCACTTTGTGCTGTTAAGTCATTCCAAGAGCATTTTAAAGGTGTTATAAACAGCTATGGGAAATGCCACTTCACCACTTGAAGAGTAGAATTATTGCATTTCTGAGAGATGAAGCAATTCTTAATGCAGAAAATAGAGTGTTCTCCAGCCTCTCACCCTGTGTGCTGCAGACACTAAGTGCTATCTTTAATTAGAAGGCTGTCACAGCTGAAGTAAAAATAACAACTCAAAACAAAACCTCCTGTGAACTGGATTGAGAGCCATGAGCCTTAAAGGCTTTACTTCTTCCTGGAGCAGCTGGAGCCCTGACAAGGAGCATTCCAGCCCCTTGTGCTGCCCAGGCCGTGCCTGGCACACCGGACTGGAGGAAACATTCCCCTGCTGGGGCGGGGCCTGCTGGGACTTGTGCTCATGGCAGACGTGCTCTAGGTTTAGCAGCAAGAGGTGATGTCTTGTGTCTTCAGCCAGACTGACAAAAGCCACCTCATTTCATGCAATCCACATTAAGAGCTCTGAAATGTCATGGTGTGGTCACATCTGCTCAGGACTGAGTTGAAATCATCAGGAGCTGCTTTTGGACATTTATAGACCCTTTAATTAGCAGACTCTATAGGAAAACCTATCTTCTTGTTAAGGATTTATTAAAATCATGCATAAGCTCTACTGCTGGAATATGCTAATTTATTTGAGAATCTCTTGGATTATTCAGAAGGAGAGTGAATATTCCTCACAAGGAGAGGCTTTGAAGACCATTTCCTTGAAATAAATAATTGTTTTAAAGTCCTGGCATTTCTTTTGCATGTTATCTTTGAGATAGACAAGAAACCAGCTACAGTTTTGGCTAGAATATTGTTGAGTTCTTGCTTGTCAAGGTAAAAACAAGCTGGAGGGGCCTGTTCTGAAATACACTTCAATTTTAGAACTTACCCTTTCAAGAGTGACCTTATCCATGGCCCAGATGGGCACCTTGCCTCAGCACAAACACCTCATTATGTGTGTTGAAATAGGCATCTTCTCTGCTTTTTCAATTTTGTATATTTTTTTTGTGGTATTTTCCCATTTTTACTCCCACAAAATATGGCTCCAGTTCCTGGCTAATTTTGCTGTAACACAGCACTAGCCAAATATTTTTGTGGAAGAATTATTAGTCATAGAAGAATGTAATGGAATATTCTTAGAAAGTGTTATAACTATGCTTGACATGTAAAATATTTATCCAGGCATGTAAACAAAGCAAGAGGTGTCTTGCCAGTGTCCCCTTGTAAACCTTGGTTGGTTTGAAATCATGGAGTTTTTCAGTTCTTGAAAATAAGGTATCAGGTTCTCTGCTGACATGAATTGCCAGTGCTAATGGTTGGCCTCACCTCGATGAAATTGTAGCCCCTGCTCTTGCCTCCCTCAAAATAAATCAGGAGGTGTTTTCCAAAGAGCTGTAATTGTGCTAAATAAAACTGCCGTGTTTATTTTGGTTTCGGATTACTCAGTATTGCTTGCAGTTACTAATGCAGCTGCACTGTGAAAGGAGCCTTATGTTTGTTTTGCTTTTTCTTATTGTCTGTATCTTAATTCTCTTAATGAGAATTAAACCATGCGTCTGATTCGGAGAACTCTGTTGTTTCTAAGGACAACACTGATAATGTTCCCTTAGGCACTCAGGCACAAAGGAGCATCTCTGCCCTTCCACAGGAAAATTCAGCTGTGGCTTTATCTGAACAGGCTTCCAGCAGCTGTTGTGGTGAGATAGGGCAGTGCCCCGTGGGGATGGCAGATAGCGCCCCTGGCAAGGACCCCATGCCAGCCTGAATCATCCCAGACTTTGGGAAAGATCCCCAGTGCTGGGTGAGGACACCTGAGCTTTGCCAAGCCTGGTTCTGCCCTTGCACACTGGACACAAACTGCTGCTGGACCTGGAGTCTGAACCTCTCTCTCAACGTGGCAGTATTTCCTTGCAGATTTAATCGCATTCCATTGCAGCCTCCCTGGGTTTGTTTCTTGGGTTTGGTTTGAGTTTTTTCATTGTTATTATTTTGAAAGCTCCTGTAACTGCATTCAGCTTTCAAAAACGTGCCATCTATTGTTAGTTTTCCGAGCTGCTGCCGTGCAATTGGTTAGAAATGAATGGCAGTTGGAGTTGTAGGGCAGAGTTGTAGCAGATGAGCTGGGAATGAGTGAGCTGTTACTTGTTGGGATCCCTTCCAGAGAGGGAAGGTGGAGTTTTGAGCTGCTCGCAGCCTTTCTAAAATAAGAGTCAGAACCAAGTAGGTGCTTTTTGCCGTGTGAAATGTCAGATAACTTTTTGTAGTGAACTAAAAGCTCTGTAAATGAGGAGAGGAGTTTTGGTTTAGGCTGGATATTGTCTCTGCTGAATTTTTAATTTTTAATTAATTTAATTAAAACTTGTGTATTTCAAAACACACTGATAATACACCAATGCTCATCTCGAGAGATCCACAGTGGACAGTTGCTGTGGTAAACACACAGAGGGTAATTATAAAAGCTAATTCATAAATTATACATATACAAATCATATAAATTATATTAAAAAATATATAAATCTGTTCTTTGTCCTAATGATGTCCACCAGCCTCACCTGGTGTGGGACATCACCTCCTGGTGATTAGAGGCTCTTGATGTTCACATTCCCCCAGCCTTTTTACCAGCCACAGGTGCTTTATTGTACCTGTATGTAGACAGGTGAGATAATTGGGCATTAAAAAAAAATAAAATCTTGCCCCCAAACTAAAAGTAATAACAAGTTTTTGCATACAAAAGTTAGTAAATTAGTGACAACTTGGATTTTTTTTTTTTGTGTTGTATTGCTTGGTTTGTTTTTAATCAAGAGCCCTCTAAAGGCATCTTTCGTTCACACTTTCAGACTTCTCAGGAAAATGTGCTTTATCACTGGCGTGAGTCAGGAGAAAAATAGTTTCCTGCTTGTTTAGACTCTATTTGCATTAAAAATCATATATAATTGATAATACGTGATATATTTAATTCTGCTGTTTTGTGAAAATGTGTTCAGAGAAGTCTCTGAGCAATCCAGCTGTATCTTAGGGGAAAGTGGTAAGAAATAGAATAAATTGATTTAATATTTGGGCTGACAGAGGGTAACATCTCCAGATTCCATAAACATGTAATGCCTTGGCCATGGCACCTGAGCACGGAAGGAAAGTGGTCGTTCTTATTTGGGTTCTTTAGCAATGCATTGATGTGTCAAAATAACTCATTGTATCCTCAGTTACTGTAAATTTGTTCGGGCCCAAGTCCTAGGACTCCTGGGCTTGGGAATCCATGTGCACGTATTTATGTACATAACCAAAAATTCTGGTGGCTAATTGCTCTTCCTGTCTAAGGGATATGTGGCAGCAGGTGTTTTACCAAATGGCCTCAAGGGTTTAATAAAACTGAGCCTTTTCTACCGCACAATTCCTGCAAAAACTGCCTGAATAAGGAATCTGGAGAGAGAGAGAGAGAGATTCGGGAGGCTTTTACTGAAAAGAGGAGACTTTAAGCTGTTACCGCACAGATTATATTCAAACTTTCCATGAATCAGCTGGAGGGACTTTTAACCTGAAATATTTACATGAATCAGCCGCCCGGGTTTTGGGGGAGTGACCATCGCTGCTCAAAGAGTTTAAACCCGAAGCTTTGCTGTGCTTTGGTGCTTCCCTCTGCTCCAGCAGGATTTCGGGATCGTGGTGCAGGGAGCACTGAGCACGGATGAGCCGGCAGTAAGTGAGGGGCGCTTGGCACAGGGTTTGCTCCAGAGGTACACCAGGAAATGTGGGTGATCAGTTCAGCTCAGAAGTTCTGGTGGTTGCAAGTGGATCAGATTCTGTGGCAGAACTCCCTCAGAAATACTCTTGTCCTTATGCTGTTTTCTGCATTTATAATTGAAAAACTGGACTTCTCAGAATATAAACGCAGGAATTGAAATCGTGGGAATTTGGAACCAAGTTTGGTTTAACTGCCTAAGAGCAAAAGTTGAGAAATAAAAGCTTTTTTAAATCCAAAGGGATAAGACAGCTCTTGCTTTTATGCTTTGCTGAAGTGTGTGGGATTTTCTGAAAGCTTTATAAGTACTTTTCCAGAAAATGGTAGAACAGAGAACACAGCCAAACTTTGTTGTCTGCAGCACTTACTCCTGTTGCAGGCTTTCACGTAACTGTTTGTAGCTTCATTTAACACAGGTGAAGAGAAGGTGTAACTCATAGGTGTCACCTGCCTTAAAACTTTATTTAGCTCAGTGTTGTCTATTTTAGCAAGGAACATTGCTTTTTCCTGTCTCTAGAGAAAAATATCTTGCTTATATTTGCAACAGCTCATCTTTCGCCAGAACTTTTTTTTCCCTTTTCCCTGACCAGATCTGCCCACTCTGACCTTCTGCCAAGGAAGGAGGTGTGTATTCTGTATGGGCATAGCCAGCTTTATTTAAATTGCTGAATTTAATCAGATAGCACTGGCAAAGCTGCCATTGCCACAGTGGTAAGAAGCTCTTTATGAGGATCAAATATACTTTTTCAGATTACTGTCTTTATTCCAGTATTGTGAGGAAATACCCTTTATAGTTAGCTTGGTTTTGCTCTTTAACATGAATATCCTGGGTCTCAGAGGGAGGGGAATAAAAAAGCAGTAACTTGTTGCCTTGGTGAGGAATTCTGTTCCCTTGGTGGGACATTGCTGGATGCACTTCATCTGTCCTGTTGATGAGGCTGCCGCGGTGTGACCTTCCTATTTCGGGGGAAAGTCTGTAATGGGTTACATCCAGTTAATAAATCTCCATTATTTTTCTGCAGGTATCAGTCTTGGTGATTGTAAATTGGCAAAAGAAAAGATGCTGTGAGTGTGGGGCACTGATGAGGGGTCAGGTCAGTGCATAAACTGAGCACTGGTGGTGACAGAAGGACCTGGTGAACCCTGGGTCTTAAATCAAGGTGTGCAAGTGCAGTGTTAAACCCTTAAACTCATATTGCCAACTGGAGTTTTGAATTGCATTTGTAGAAACAGTGGATTTTTGTTGAGCCTCGAGTAAATGACTAAGTCAGTAAACTTTGCTAACAGTGCAGCACTATGCACAGAATGGGAGAAACAATCAACCATTTCATCAGCCTCCTTGCTGTCTCTTGCCAGCATTTTCAGGCTGTCCTGCATTGCATCAGACCTGCTGGACATTATTTTCCATCTATCATTTGATGCCAGATGGAAAACGAATCCTCTGTATATTGATAGTGTTATTTCATAACAAGGGAAAAGCTTTTTGTCATGTGCCTGTGCTGGTTCAACCTATAAATCAGCTTTTATTGTCTGCTTGTGTTTGTGTTGGGAAAAAGAAATGAGGATCAGTAGGAGGTTTGTGAAAAGCATGTAAAGGCTGCAGTTAATGTTTTTCTCTCTGGTGCAGTCCGGGTGAATGCACTTCCATGTTGTTCTCCAGTGTTCCAGGTGTATCCACAGGTGCCAGGGAGTGGCAACCCCACACCTGCCAAGTCTCGCCTTGCCCTGAGCATCTCTGTTGGTTCAGGTGCACAGGGCAGTGCCTGGGGCTCAGCCTGGAAATGCCGATTTCCCTGGTTGTGAGGGACCTGTGGAGCCAGGCTGGGAGAGTTGGGGATGTCCAACCTGGACAGGAGAAGGCTCCAGGGAGACTTTAGAGCCCCTTCCAGTGCCTAAAGGGACTCCAAGAAAGCTGGAGAGGGGCTTTGGACAAGACCTTGGAGTGATAGGTCAAGCGGAATGGCTTCCCACTGCCAGAGGGCAGGGTTAGATGGGACACTGGGAAGGAATTCCCCCCTGTGAGGGTGGGGAGGCCCTGGCACAGGGTGCCCAGAGCAGCTGTGGCTGCCCCTGGATCCCTGGAAGTGTCCAAGGCCAGGTTGGATGGGGCTTGGAGCAGCCTGGGATGGTGAAAGGTCCCTGCCCATGGTAGAGGGTGGGACTGGATGAGCTTTAAGTTCCTCACAGTTACAGAATGAGGCATCAGGTCTGGTCTGAATTTTTAATAGAGGAGAACATTTCACTTTTTGCCTTTCTTTCTACCAGATGAGTTCCTGTCACTCTGCACAGCCCTCTGGAGTGCCTCCCTGCAATTGGGAAATTTTTATTGCAGCTGAACTGAGCTGACAGGCAGAATGGTTTGTTTTTTCTCTCTTTCTCTCTCTCTGGGAAAGTCTCCATCTGATGATCAGAAACAAATAGTTATTATGAACATTAGAAGTTGCATTGCTACCTACTTGTCAATATTATAATTTTTCATATCAAGTTTGATGGCTGCTTTTTTACTTAACCAATGTTAGCAGCCATGGGGAGATCTGTTATCTCCATACTGCATTCCCTGCTGCAGTTTATACCTCACAGTGATTCCCCTAATCCTTATGTACAGGAAACACTTCTCCTTATTTATCTTAAACCCATGAGATTGCCCTTTTTCTCTCCAGAGTAGGAAGTCAATCATTGCTAATTTGTTGCTCTGCTTTTATGTTTAGAGAAACTTTTGGCATATTCTAAGAAGATATTTTAAGAATTCATGCTGGTTTTGGCTGATAGAAAGTTAATTTTCTTCTGAGTAGCTCATGGGGTGCCATGGTTTGGATTTTTGCTGGAAAAAAAGGTTGATAACACAGGGGTGTTTCAGTTATTGCTGAGCAGGGCTCACACAGAGCCACGACCTTTTTTGCTGCCCACCCACCAGTGGGCTGTGGGTGCACAGGAGCTGGGGGGACATAGCCAGGCCAGCTGAGCCAGGAATGGATATTCCACCCCTATGGCATCATGCTCAGTGTTTAGAGCTGGGGGAAGAAGGAAGAAGGGGGGGATGTTGGGAGTGATGGTGTTTTTCTTCCAAAGTGATGGAGCCCTGTTTTCCTGGGCATGGCTGAACACCTTCCTGCCCATGAAAAGTGGAGAATGAATTACTTTTTTGCTTTACTTGCATGCACAGCTTTTATAGAGTCATAGAATGCCAGACTGGCTTGGGTTTGAAGGAACCTTAAAATTCATTTTGTTCTACCCCCTGCCATGGGCAGGGGCACCTTCCACTCTCCCAGGGTGCTCCAAGCCCCGTCCAGCCTGGCCTTGGACGCTTCCAGGGCTGGGGCAGCCACAGGTGCTCTGTGGGAAACCTGTGCCAGGGCACCCTCCCAGGGAAGAATTCCTTCCCAATATCCCATCTAACCCTGCCCTCTGGCAGTGGGAAGCCATTGACCCTTGTCCTGTCACTCCAGTTCCTTATGAGCAGTCCCTGTCTGGCTGCCTTGGAGCCCCTTTAGATCCTGGAAGGTGTTGTGAGGTCTCTACACAACCCTCTCTTTTCCTTTACCTGTTAAAAGGATCTCAACC
Source organism: Corvus brachyrhynchos (assembly GCF_000691975.1). Taxonomy (NCBI): domain Eukaryota; kingdom Metazoa; phylum Chordata; class Aves; order Passeriformes; family Corvidae; genus Corvus; species Corvus brachyrhynchos. The sequence goes on along the minus strand of NW_008239055.1, from coordinate 121,029 downwards.
CATGAGTTACTCTTCCAGTTCTCTCCCATCCCACCAGGGAACAGTGAGCACATGGCTGTTTGGGGCTCAGTTGCCATCTGGGGTTAAACCAGGACAGAAATTAAAGCCAGGCTTTAGCCATTGTGGAAAGACGTGCAGTTCCATTAGAAATCCATCTTGTTCTAAGTGTAGGACTGTGGAATTAGGTCAGGCACACCCTGCGTACGCGTGTTTCCTGCTTGCTCATATTTCTGAGAATAATTGTACATGGGAATGTTTTTGTAGACTTAAAGGAGTGTTGTCACCTTAAAAATGAGTTGTTTGGAGTTTTATTTCAGTCCTGATGGTTAGGCTGTGGTTTAGGAAGAGGGGAGGATTGTTCACCAGCTGATTCACTCACTGCTGGTCCTTCCCCACCGTTTGCAAACCAAATGGTGAAGTAAAGCCACTCATTTCTACTATTTTTGCTCTCTTACACCTTCTCTCTTGGCATGCCACATGACAGCGAGACCCTGTATAAGCTGTCAGACCTTTTAGCAAGGGCTTTACTCCTCAATGGATTTGGCAGCTAGGCTTTTCATTATTTTTCTTCGAAGTCTCTGTGAAGTTCTTCATACCTAAAATACTCTATAATGGCTCTTTAAAAAAAACTCCAAGGATAAGGAGTATATCTTTATAAAGATAATAAAATATTGTATTTATATAATACAATAAATAAAAAGTAGAGACATCAGCACATTTGTACTGATGCTTTTGTGTTTTCTTTTGCTTAATAAATGTGCTATATCTAAATGGGTTTTCCTTGCTGGCCATGTTGCAGTATTTGAGTTTCTTTTCGTGGCACACATTACCTTGTTTATGGTGGTTTGTGCAAGTGAAGCCATTTAGCTCTTCCAGTAGTGGGGTGAGAACTGTATGCATTGGGAAGTGGCTTTGGATGTGCCTCAGATTCCTTAGGGTGGGGAAGGATAACGTGCTGAAGATCATCCCAGCCTCTTTACATTCCAGAACACTTCCTACTTACAAATTGCAAAGAACAAGGATCAGCCTTTTTATCTCTGCAAAGCATTTGCAGCATGAATTGTTTGTGCCAAAGGTTCATTGCTAAATAAAAGTGTTTCCACTTTGTGATTAAAAACAATTTAAATATGATTTCCATGTTTTTCCCTCAACAAAAGACAAGATTCTAGTCAAGTTCAAATAGAGATGATTTCACTGGGACCACCAGCACAGGGTCTGGAGAGCAGAGATGTTTGTGCAGTTGCACAGCTCATTCTTGACATTGTTGTGTTCCAGAGGAAGAAGGGGCCCCCATGCTCCAAGTGCGGCAAAACCAGCGGCCAGAGCCAGATGGGAATTTTGATTTTTGATTCTGACACTGAGTCCCGTTAAAACAATTAAAATCCCAGCCTTTCTCTGGCTGGAGGAGCTCTTTCTCTGATCTTTAGTGCTGAACGTGACATGGGGCTTTTGCTGCTCCTCATTGCCCAGCTCCTACAATCCAGCTGTGAGGCTTCAGCTCCTCTGTGGACTTGTCCTTACCTGATCCTTCAGGATCTGAGCACACAGACAAACCACAGAGAAGTGAGGAAAGACATCAGGCTGCCTGTTCATTCTGTGGTACCAGCCAATTTACTCTTCCCAAAGGGTGGGAACATGCATGGAAGGAGCCTTCTAAGGACTCTGGTAACCAGGGACTATTTGTCCTGCTAGCACAGGGGAATTGCTGGTGCATGGCCAGGGAGGTGAGCAGTGAACGTGCTACAAGTCAGAGTAACACCTGAGTAGGCAGTGGGCCTGCTGCTCTGATCCTGAGGATTAGGTCTCCTCCTCTGTGTCCCTGTTTTCTCTCATAAAACACTTCCCTGCAGTGCTTCCCAGGGCTCTTAGGAGCAATGAGCAGTTAATATTTGTAAAAAGCTTTGAAGATGAATAGTGCTAATTATTATTTATAGGCATTCATTCTCACCACGGGTAGTTTGCCTTGATCCTGGGCATGAAAGGAAACCAGGACATTTGTAAGCTGGTCAGGCAGGAGTTTGGCCTTGAAGTCTTTATGTACTTGTTTCCCCACTGGGTTCTGGGTGTGTTTGCAATATATTTGTCACGTTAAATGACCAGTTTGGGGATTTATTTTACCAGCCAGATGTGCCAAAAGATCTTTTCTCATTTCCCTCAATTCTGCTGACACACGATGTGCAGGATTTTGGCAGGCCAAGAGGGGCCAGGAGACAGGGAAATGCCATCAGCCTGAGCAGGGTCAGATGATGGGCAGGACTGGATGTTCCATTTCCAGGAAAGAGGAAAGTCAGATCTTATGCTTGGGGAGAGCCACCACATTGCAAAGAGCAGCTGGTTCTAGTGTGTTTTGCTGGTGCTCAACTTAGTGTAACAGAAAAGGAGGAGGGTGTCAAACAGCTGGGGTGTTTTTTCCCTACCAATCCTGCTTAGCAGATTAAGCAGCAAAACGGGGGAAATGCCAAAGGAAAATTCATGTGTTGTAGTTCCTGCCTAACTGGTGTGTGTTCTGTAAATAAGTTCTGAGCTGCTGTTGTTAAGGGCTCTGCTGAGGGGTGTGCAGGGTCTCTGCATTTAATTCAGAGCTTGAGGTGATGAACAAAGATTTCAACATTCACCCAAGCCAGTTTGCTTGTTGAGAAATTCAGTCTGTTGGTGTTCGTGCTATTCGACATCACTTAAATGGGGCTTGTAAAGCAGAGCTCTGGGGAAGTTACGGAGTCTAAATGTCCCTGGATAAAGCTGCTCTTTGCCTTCATATACTCTGCTTATTGATCTGACTTCCTGCCTAAATTCTCCTCTCTGCTGAGTAACGCGTTAAATAATCAAGAGATTGTTCAGGCACCACAAGAGGAGGTTGTTGGCAGAGCTGCAGCAATTGAGCACTCCTGGAAGAAAAGAGGCCCAAGAAGTAAATTTTATGCTTGTCTTGTTTTCTTAATGGAGTTCTTGTCAGCTTGCAGAGCATATTCTGTTCCCTGGTGAGCATGGTAGCATCAGTTTTATCAGGGATATTGTTTCAATACAGGAAAGTTAAGGTGGGGGGAAAAGAGTTCCTGAGCCACAACCCAGTGTGGTGTCTGCTCCTCTGAGCAACCTGGGCTAGTGGCAGGTGTCCCTTGAGATGCTTTAAGGTCCCTCCAACCCAAAGCATTCTGGGGTTCCTCCTGACAGCTGGCAAGTCTCGAGAATGACTCCCCTTGAGGGCTTTCCCTTAGGGTTAGGGTTATGATTATGTATCTGCTCGACAAGGGTATTCTTTTCCCCATCTCAAAATATTTTGCCCTAAGTAAATCAAACTGCATTTTAAAAAACAGGTTTTGGCTTTCAGTGCAGTTACCAAATTGTAAAGCATTTTGGTTCAGATCACAGATTGCAGAATGTTCTGAGTTGAAAGGGACCCACAAAGATCATTAAGTCCAGCTCTTCAGAGGATTGAATGCACAACCTTGGTGTTACCAGCGTCACGATCCAGGCAACTGACCTAATCTCAGGGTGAAAATATACAGTGTAATAATTCCATGAATGTGTTTGAAATCACAGTATCAGTTCTATGAATACTTTAATATTTGCAGTCTTGAGAAATTCCATTTCCTCACAATATCAGTGCTATGAAACAGGGGAATAGTTGACTTTTTGTTCCACTGGGCTTCTTTTCCCCTCCAGGGTGTTTTAGAGTATGTAGGTTTTCGTATTTAGGTTTACCTCCACACCCCTTTGTCCCACTGCCCGGCACTGCTGGACTTTCTGCCACGCCTTTGCTGCTCTGACATGGGAGAAGAGGGCAGAGGATTGCTCAGATTGTTCACAGGGAGTTTGTGTTACCTTTGCTCACGTAAAAGATTTCTTCATGTGTGACCAGGTCCATCCCACTTAAGATGTTCTTCTTAAGGTTCTTCCCCCAGAGGGTTCTGGGGCACTGAACAGGCTCCTCAGGGAATGGGCATGGCCCCAAGGCTGCCAGAGCTCCAGGGACAGGGTGGGATGGTTGGGCTGTCTGTGCAGGGCCAGGAGCTGGACTTGATGATCCCTGTGGGTCCCTTCCAGCTCAGGGTATTTCATGATTCTCCCTGGAGGATGCTTGGTCACAGAGTTTAGTTGTAGGTGGTCCTGTGAGCAGCTGGGAGGCCAACTCTCGTACTGATATTCTCCAACTCCAGGTATTCTGTGATAGTGCTGGGCAGCATTCACAGGGACTGCTGGGTTTCTGGTGGCACTGCTGAGGGGTTTCTCCAGGCAGCCAGGACAGGAAAGCAGCCTGGAAGGTGTGGGGAGAGCGAGTTTTACCACACTGGGTATTTTGGTAAGAGCGGAGGAGAAGGCAATGCTCCGGGTGCTGTTCAGATTGCTGGGACTGAGATGACCCTTGGGGGCTCCCTGTGTCGCTGGTCCTGCCAGCCAGAGCCTTTAAAAAAATAAATGGTTTTGTTGTTGCCAAAAATCTTCCTTTGGATGACCATCACATGATGTGTAAGCAGCAGATTTTCTAAAAATATACAGATATAATAACGTTGGCAACTTCAAATTGGGTTTACGGAATAAAAGGAATGAGCTGTTATTCCTTTTTTAAATTCTCATTAAGAGTAAAATGCTTAATTCAGACCACCAGTAACAATGGGCTTGAAACCCACCACTGAACTGCTCATTAAGGCCTTGACCCTCAGCAGGTGCTGGCCAGAAACTCAGCAACTCTGACTTGGCATTTTGCTATTTTATTGGTGCTGTGTTCTATCTGCTTTGTCTTTGCTGTGGCAGTGTTCTGCCAGGCGTCAGAGATGGCACCCACAGGCCCTGCAGTCTTCATTCATCCAAGGGAAAGACACAGGACAATTGTTCTGCAGGGGGGAAATTGGAAAAAATCATTAATGAGGAAATTGGTGTTTTATGTTTGAGAGAGTGAAAGGAAAACACTTGACGGAAGGAAATCGCTTTCTTGATGCCAAGAAAGGAGAGCTGGTTCTTATCCAGGGCAAGATAAATGCTAGGAGATACAGAGGAGTGAAGTGGGTCTTAAAGATAGAAACAAGGAGGAAGAATTTCACTTGGAAAAAATGGGAGCGGTGTCTCTGCATATGCTGGAAGAGCATTCCAGATTTGAGTGGCATTGGTTAAAGCATCGTGTGTGGGGCTGCTCCAGCCACGGCCATTCTGCACCGTACGAGTGTTTGTTGTGGGACTGTCCTGGGTTAAATAGTGGGGGGAGCACTGTGTGATGGCACAGGATAAATCAAGAAGAAAGAACCAAAACCAAGCAATGACTGGGAGCAAGGAACCTCGTGGTCAAACCTCAGTGGTTAAGAGGCAATGCCTGAGCTGTTAACTGGGAAAATGTTATATTGCAGGCTGTAACCATGTTATAGAGTTCATTTGGCCAGGTCTGGGAGTCAAGAATAGAAACATTTCTAAAGGGCTCCAGAGGTCTGGAGGAGTTGCCAGGAAGGTATTTGCAGGAACATACGTACGATCTAAAGACATCAGTGACTTTAGACTCAGCTTTAAAAAAGTGAAGGTCTGTAGATTAAATAGATTTAATAGACCCCTCATTACTTTAAAAGCTTTTTTCCTCTCTTCCTAGGTGAGGGTAGGGGCGTAACTAGCACCATAAGCCTCTGAAACACAGTTAAATACCTGAAGAAATGCCTTTTGAGCCTGAGGCACCTTGCTTGTGGTACCAGATACAGGGATTTGAACTTCATTGTTTGGGAGTTTCTTCCAAAACTAACAACCTGGATTCTCTCTCCAGCTCTTCTCTTAGGAAACGCCACCAACTCCTCACAGCACGGAGGCCCAGCATGAATGGGAACTGTGCTGGGGGCACAGACTGGTTGAGAAATCTGGAGTCCAGTTGTCCTGTGGAAAACAGAACTGTAGCAGCCCATGAGTCAGAAGAGAGTTCTGTGTTAGGAGGTCACAGCCCTGCAGTTCCCAGGACTGAGGGTAAGGATAAGGTCCTCAACCTTGTAGCCTTTAAGGGAAATTATTTTTTGGGCTTTGAGGGGTGTTCTGTTTCGGAAAATGTTCCAGTATCACAAGGCAGTTTGCACTGGGGAGTATGTGCCTTGCCTGTGCCAGGCTGCCCTAAAGGACACAAGTTCACAGCAGAGTTCAGCATCTTTGGAACCCATCCCATGGGAATGCCCTGGCTGGCCTGAGGCTGTCCCTGAACAGATTCACTGGAGGCACCGGGGCAGTCCTGTGTGCCCACCACAGACTGGCACTGGGCACTGCTGCCTTACACCACTGTGGTGAGGTGTGTGCTGCTGCTCAGCTTCCTGTGGGGGTCCTGCCAGCAGTCTGGGTCTGTGTTTCTGGCCTTGCTTAATTCCTGTGCTCCTGCTCTTTGCACCTGAATCCATCTTGCTTTAACAAGGAACATTAAGCATCATGGCTCACCAAAACAGCCAGCTGCTGGTTCAATTCAGTAACAGCCCAGTTTGATGTCATATAACATTACCCTGACAGTTATGGCTGTTGGCATCCTTAATTATTGCATGACTCAGTTTTCTCATTTCAGTAGGAAGTGTTACTATGAAATGATGTTTTTCAATAAATCCTCTCTTCCCCTTGCAATGTTTGTTTGTGTCCCTCAGGTTTGGATTCTGAATGCCGACACAACACTTGCCCAGTAAGTCCCCAGATCAGTAGCATGCTGTCTGCTCCTGAAGAACCTCACAGCTGCCATATCCCAGATGGAAATAAGAGACAGTTGGAATATTTTAATACCCAGGAACGCCATGGATGCTGTGCATTGTCTTCAAGCAGCACTTCCCAGACAGTAGCTCCAGAGAAAGTGACCCTGGTGGTGGATGGCACCCGCTTTGCAGTGAATCCCCAGATCTTCACTGCTCACCCTGACACCATGCTGGGAAGGTGGGTCACTGCCGGTACTTTCAAGGTACCTCAAGACAGTCTAAAATTCTTCAAAATGGAATAAACATTCCACACGGTGACCTCAGTAAGAATTTGGCTGTGAGTGAGGCCCAGAAGACCTGAGCAGATGGAGAGGTGGTAGTTCTCTAGATAAGTCTCCCTTTGGTCCACTTCAATTAAAAAATGCACACTTTTAGCCAAACATGGTCTACTTTTGCCTTCTCCCCAAGTGTTTGCCTGGTCTGTCAGCAGTACATCTGTCCTCAGCTGATAACCTTCCTCCTGAATGGGGAATATGATAATGCTCCATCCCCTCCTGCTGCCACCCCTTGATACTCTCCCTAAAGAGAAGTTACTCAGCTCCTGCTGAGAGGTTGGAGCCTGTTGCTGCACCAAGAAATCCTTGTGTGCTGTATTGCCAGCACTTTCCCCCCTCCGTGACCAAAGGGTTCTGTCGGGTCAGTGACCCTTGCATGGCTTATTGTGTAAAACAAGGCATCAAAAGCCATGTGGAGTTATTTGGTGTAGGTCAGAGCAAGGGCTTTATTGTCGGGGTTTTCTGCCCCAGGACTGAATGATCTGTTCCTTTGGCTTGTTCCTTAGAGTGCAGTAGCCGTAGCAACAGAGGCCAGCCCTCCTCTTGTCCTTATTTACTATGGAAGAGATTGGAGTGGAGGTTTAAGTTACTGTATCTCTGTGTGACTGCTGGGCTTCACCACAGAATCATGGAATGGCCTCAGTTGGAAGGGACCTTAAAGCTCAGTTCATTCCACCCCCTGCCATGGGCAGGGACACCTTCCCCTCTCCCAGGTTGTTCCAAGCCCTGTCCAGCCTGGCCTTGGACACTCCCAGGAATCCAGGGGCAGCCACAGCTTCTCTGGGCAGCCTCTGCCAGGGCCTCCCCACCCTCACAGGGAAGAATTTTTTTAACCCCAAAGCACCTGTTTGTCTCTGAAATAAATACATTTCGATGGTCTTGTGCACTTACATAGTTCTTTACCTCTCCAGAATGTTTGGACCAGGCAGGGAATACAATTTCACCAGGCCAAACGAGAAGGGCGAGTACGAGATCGCAGAAGGGATCAGCTCAGCCGTGTTCCGCACCGTGCTGGTAAGGGCGGCTCTGCAGATGGGGAGAAAAGGAGGAAACAATCTGTTTGTCACATGTGCTCAGCTGAGACATCTCCAGGCAGCTGCACTCCCTGGGACATTCTGTTTTTACATTTTGCATTGTGATTCCTAAAGAAAAAATACTGTAGGCTTTGGTATAAGTCCACATTTCAGATATTTGCTGATGTTGCCTTTTACCTTTTCTATGTCCTGCTGTTGTAATTCCTGAGCTGTATCCTGACCCTGTGGTTGCATATAAATGCATATTGCATATGAGATGTTATGAAACCGTGTGCCATGGAAAAGTTTTAACTGGAGCTCATCATTTATCAGACCCTAGAGGATCTGCAAAGAGACGTAGATTCTCAGACAAGCAGGGCTGGTTTACTGTTCACAGAGCTATAAATAGCTTCAGTATCTCTCCATTTGTAAACAAAACAAAGAACTAATTAAGAATTATCATAGTCCAAGATGTCTTAATTTTTCTCTCCAAAATCTGTCCCTTTATTCACAGGATTATTACAAAACTGGAATCATTAATTGCCCTGATGGGATTTCCATCCCAGACCTTCGAGACACGTGTGATTACCTCTGCATAAACTTCGATTTCAACACAATCAAATGTCAAGATTTAAGTAAGTATGGAGAGAAATCAGCTCTTAGGAGGTCATCTGCAGGGCACTGAGCACTCTGATCCTGATTCAGTGCAGTTCTTCATCTTGTGCTTTAGTTTAAGCATGAACATGTGGATTTCTCTGGGGCTCAAGCTGCATTTAAAAAGCTTCCTTTTGGCTGCTTCAATCCTAAGTGAAGTGACTGAATCCTTCAGAACACAGGCACCTTGATCCAAAAGCAAATTATAAACATTTTAGCCTCTTTCTGTAACGGAGGCTGAGCAGAGCTTGCTGTTACTGCCAACAAAATGAAGGCTAAAAGCAGGATTATAACCCCTATCCAAAATGTACCGGAGAGTCATGAATAATTTAAGATAAAGGCTGATGGGCAGAGCAGGAACCAAGGATACCCAATCTGGAAAGTAGTTGAATTTCTGGTCATGAAGGGATTTGATTGGGAGTAGCTTTTTGGTGGGCATGCTGGCAAAAAAAGTACTTTTAACACTGGCAGGTCTGTGAAAGGCACTTTACCAAAATGGGGTGTGTGGTATCATAATGTGGGTGGAATTTCCTGCCCTGTTCTCTGGTGAGTGATCACAGAGAAGGCAGCAAAATGTACTTTCAAGGGCAGAGGTTGTTGCTGGAAATTCAAGTTAAGTATCATAATGAATTAATTATTTAGTCTGTTACTGTTTCACTGTATTGATTGGAGCTTGGTGGGTTTTTAATGGGAGTGGAATGGTTCTGCAGTACAATTTGCATCCCATTTGAAATGCAGTCTGCACTTCTGATTTTGCCAGTTCTGGATCTGGAGGCTGTCGATGTGTCTGAACATATGTTGAGCATTTTGTCTGAAGAAGGATGCTGGCTGTGCTCTCGGATGGATCTGGGAAGTGCAGAGCTGAGACATATTTTCATAGTGTAGCAAAGCTCCTGTGATCTGTGTCTCCTCAGGTGCTCTGTTACACGAGCTCTCCAATGACGGGGCTCACAAGCAGTTCGACAGCTACCTGGAGGAGCTGATCCTGCCCATCATGGTGGACAGCGCGAGGAAGGGGGAGCGGGAGTGTCACATCGTCGTGCTGACGGATGAAGACACTGTGGACTGGGATGAGGATCATCCACCTCCCATGGGAGAGGAGTATTCACAAAGTAAGGGCTCTGCACTGTGTTCCACACACACCCAGCCATAAGGAAAGGACACATTCCCAAACTGGCTTCCTCCAGGAGGAGATGCTGGCACATGGAGCCCTGATTTGTGTGCTGTGTATGAGCTGGTGCTGCTGGAGGCAGGATGCCTGGCTAGTTAGAACTGATCCCAGCACTCACTGCACTTTTCCTTCTGTTTCTGCCTCCCCCTCAGCCTTTTCCTGGCTCCTTAGTGAGGGAATACTCTTTGCTTTACACTCCCATCACCACCCAGTCTATCGAGACTGTGATGTGCATCTCTGCCCTCCCACAAGGAAGAACAATTAATCCCAATGAGGAGAACAGACACCTGAAGTAATTCTTGGAAACCACATCTGACTTTTGGCACAGCAGGGCACGTCAGAATTAGGGAGAAGGTTCCTCGTCGTAGATTCTAATAATCCTTTTTATTTCTCAAGTCCTTTACAGTTCCAAGCTGTACAGATTCTTCAAGTACATCGAGAACCGGGACGTGGCAAAAGCTGTGTTAAAGGAACGGGGCCTGAAGAACATTCGCATTGGCATCGAAGGTAAATTGCTGCTTCAGCAGGGGAAATGCAGAACCAGGTGACTCCACAGTCAGTAAAGCCTGGTTTCCTCTGGACTCCAGGCATTTCCTTGTTTACTCTGTGTTTTACATTTATCTTTATGAAACCAGTTAAAACTCAGCATGTTCTTCTTTCACCTCTACTGTGTTCCACTGAAATTGGCCAGGAGGCTTAAAAGTTAAAGGAAAGTAAAAAGTACATAACATGTACAAGAAAGACTCATCTCCTTAGGAATAAGTAAACAGGAAACAGGAGTCAAATGCTTCCACCTACTGATCCAAACATTCCCTTAGGGAGCTTACAGAATGCTGGGCCTTATCCTGGGAGACTTTATTATTTTTATAGTAGCTGTGTTTGCTTACAGAATGGCTGGTGCTGTGCAGCACCTGTAGACTGACTACACACAGTGCTGCACCCTCTTGTCAGAGAACCATGGAATTATTTAGGTTGGAAAAACCCTCTGAGATCATTGAGTCCAACCACTAACCCAGCACTGCTAAGCCACATCCACACGTCTTCTAAATCCCTCCAGGGATGGTGACTCCACCACTGCCCTGGACAGCCTGTGAAGGTGAAGAAATTTTCCCTAATATCCAGTCTAAATCCCCCCAGCACAGCTTGAGGCTGTTTCCTCTTGTCCCTTCCCTTGTTCCCTGGGAGCAGAGCCTGACCCCCCCCCTTGGCTGCCCCCTCCTGTCAGGGACTTGTGCAGAGCCACAAGGTCCCCCCTGAGCCTCCTTTGCTCCAGGCTGAGCCCCTTTCCCAGCTCCCTCAGCCACTCCTGGAGCTCCAGACCCTTCCCCAATTCCGTTCCCTTCCCTGGACACGCTCCAGCCCCTCCATGTCTCTCTTGTCATGAGGGGCCCAAAATTGAACACAGCACTCAAGGTGCCTCAGCAGTGCCCAGCACAGGGGGACAGTCACTGCCCTGGGCCTGCTGGACACACCATGGCTGGTACAGCCCAGGTGCCCTTGGCCTTGTGGCCCACCTGGGCATATCTCAGCTCATGTTCAGCCTTGACTCCTCTCATTTTCTCCCCACATAACCTCACAATATCCTCATAGTCTCCTGATTTGTCTGCCCCCTTTTCCTTCTCCTCCTCACTGGCTCATCTTCTGGCACATAGGGATGACCTGCTCCTGGAGCTTTAAGTTTTGTTTCTTGAAGGATGTCCAGCGTTCCAGGACTCCTTTGTAGGGGGAAAGAGAGCAGTCTTTTGCAAGCCAGTAATGCTAAATGTGGAATCTGAGCATTTGTCTGGAATCTGAGCATTTGTCTACTGAGTTGTGTGTGTCTCACCCTGACCCCACAGTCGTTCCTCCCTGAATGTTCTGGAATCCTATTGGCACTTTGTGAGTCAGAGAGGTGCAGTGGAGCTGACTGGCTGTCTGTGTTTCCAGGGTATCCCACCTGCAAAGAGAAGGTGAAGAGGAGGCCCGGCGGACGCTCCGAGGTGATCTACAACTACGTGCAGCGGCCGTTCATCCAAATGTCCTGGGAGAAGGAGGAGGGCAAGAGCCGCCACGTTGATTTCCAGTGTGTTCGGAGCAAATCCCTGACAAACCTGGTCACGGTGGGGGATGATGTTTCAGAGGACCACGAGGTTATAATGCATCACCCCCCACAAGTGGATGAACTGGACAGGCTGAATGCCCCCTTCTCCCAAATGGTTGTTAATGATCTACCGGATTAGAGTGGCTCAGGGTGGAGAATCCTGCTGGATGTGGGAACCTCTCGCCGTAGTTTCATCCCAGGTGATGGGACACAGACTCCTGCAAGGTGCTTTATCCTCGTTCATGCTCTTACTACGTTGTCGTATTTCAAGCATGTTAATAAAGAGCCACACTCTGTAGTATTAATTGTGCAATCAAAAGCAACGTCTCCTCAGACAAAAAGAAATGATCTGTTGTTTCTACTACAAAGGCTTGTGGATTGTGGGTGCTCAATATTTTATCTAAACTTCTGAGAGAAGAGCACAAGTGTGTAGAAACGTCTTGTTTGACATGAGAGAGGAAATCCTGGGCATGTCAAGACAAAGCTTTCCTTTACCATTAGGCACAACTTTGTTTTTGTGAGGATCACAAAACATCAAAGCAGGACAGTTGATATTGTTGTCAACCAGCAGAAATGTAGCACAGCGTGACAGCAAAACTCTGAGTGTGGAGGAATCTGTTTGCACTGCCACCTGGCTTTGGATCCAGCGTGGTGTACTGCTGCCCCAGGGAAGCAGGAAGCAGTTCCATAGGAAGCGTATGCCTGTTCACAGGAATCCCCCATCTATACTTCTCCATGAGATGGAATCACTGTTTTTAGGGATGTTTTCTGTTAAGTTCAGTAAAATGAGTAGATCATGCTGAAGGAAAACCCAAAAGAGACTGTAGCTGATATTTTACCAACAAAGTAAATCTGTTAATAGCCAAATAGATGTAAGAAGCTTTCTAGAAGTGACTGTGCATGCTGAAGACTTTGAGTTGTCTTCTCCATCCCCCTGCTAAGACAAATAAAGCCAATGGAGTAGCTCCCAGTTTACTACCTGAGTAAAATCCTTGGTCTCATCAACCTTAGTCAGTCAGAATTGCTGTAGACTCTCCAAGGAGCTGCTGCTGCAGCTTTAAACAGCCAGCTACTTTCTTCCCAATTTGGAATTGACTGGACCATTTTGCTGTCAGGCAGGTAAGAAATACCAATAGTAAACCAGCCCTCAGTAGGGAAAATGCACGTACCTGGGAACAACTCTCCTTTGCTCCTCTGAGTGTATTATCCTGACCTAGGTAAGGCTCTGGGAATTTGGGTTCAGGGCCAACAAAGCTGTGACTGTGAGAACAGGCACCCTCCAGGCTGGTTTAGCTCGGGTAGATTGGAGCCTCCCTGGTCCTGCTCCTGCAGCACTGAGTTCCCTGTAGGAGTTAGAAGTAGGAATTCCCTGTAGGAACTGTCTTAATCCCTGATGAGCACACACTGAGCTCAGCACTGCCAGCTGAGCTGAGGGCACCCAGACCAGGGCTGCCTCACAAAGCCATCCCTTCTGATGGCTGTGTAAAGGCTCTGTGCATGCAAATCAGAGTTTTTAAACTTGCTGCTGGTGCAAAGAAAAGCTGAAACCATTCAAGAAGAAAGAGAGGGACAGCTCCTCACAAAGCTGGTTCAGGTCAGTGCTGCTCTGGCAGTGGTGTTGAAACCTGGATCACTTGGGTGTTGAGTTACCTGATCAGACTTGGCAAAATTGAGGTGTAGATATCAGTCTGGCCCTAGGAAGTTTAATCCTTTTTTTGGCGGGGCTGCAACATCAAGCAAATTTGTATTGTTTTCCTGACTGCCAAGTGCATGGTGGGTTGAGCGGTGAAGTTTGCTGCTGGTTGCTGCTAAGGTGTTTGTGGTTTTCAGTGCAAATAACAAGATCAAGCAGAAAATTTTAGTTGCAAGTAACAAATCTCTGCTAAGGCACATTTTAGTTTCCATTAGTAAGGATACAGGTTCCATTCTCTCAGTGTTTCCGTTCTTAGCTTCTTTCCCAAGTGCAGCAAATTGATTTCTCCTAAAAAGAAGTGCCTATGGGAAGATTTCAGGACCTCCTAAGAGTCCCAGGGGTTCAGATGCCCAAATTCCACTTGACTACTTTTGAAAACCCCTCTCTGTGTGTCACTGGGTCAGTAGAGAGAAGTGTCCTTTGGTGCCTGCACAGAGCTGGGGTGATGTGCAGACACTCCGTTACTGCTCCAGATGAATTGCTGTTGTGTAGTAGAGAAAGGAAGACACATGGACCATGAACCTCCACCAGGGGCCAGACCAACCCCATTCCTTGCCCTGGTGATGAGCTGTTCCCCCAGGACAAATGGAAGCACTGGTGAGCCCAGCAGTGGTGGAACTTGTCCCTAGACCCCAGCAGTGATGGCCCCCAGGCCCTGTGATTATGTTTTTCAGTGTGTATTTATTTTCCCAGCAGTCAGGTTTAATTAATTGAGTGTTGGTATTGCCCAGCTGAGCTGGAATTGGAGGTTTCCACACGTTCTGCTCTAAGAACTGAAGTGTTGGTGGTGTTCAGAGCTCCTCCTCAGGACTGTGTCAAGACATCAGGTGCTGAGAGTTGCACCTCGATGGCACCTTTTGGGATCTGACAGCTAAGGTACCATGTCCAGCCAAACTAAATCCCAGTGGGTGTGTCCCTGAGCCCAGGCTCAGCTCGGCCTCTGGAAGAATTCAGACAGTTTATTAAACTGCGCCAGGCCCTCTCGGGAGTTACAGACTGTCAATGCCTGTAGGAGCTTGTGGTTCCCTGTGCAATCAACTGGACCTTCAGCATGGGATGGAGAGACCCAGCTCCCATGATTTCCATGCAGTTTTTAACCACTCACCCCCTGAGTTTATTGGCTTTCCCAAGTAATTACTCATTTTGGATTTTAAATTTTGTTAGTAGAGTGAGTTCCATTGGAACATTGAATCAAATTTTAAGTGTGTTTGCTTTTCCTCCTCTCATGCTCACCTACTTCAAGTACAAGGTCAACTTCTGTCTTACTCTAGATGTACTGAAGTGCTCCCTGTGCTGTGTATGAACCCCAGATGTATGGTCTCTTTTCTGTATTAAAGTATAAATTATATGTGACTTGTTTGCCCCTTTAAAAATTGTTTTAAATGTGGAGTAGAAGAAGTCAGGGCACAGAGAGCTATGAGGTTTCACCTCCTTGCTTCATAAAGTGGGTTGTGATTCCAAAGTCTTAGGAGTAGTTTGGCATCAGCCAGAGCCTGGTTTGGCAGGGAAGTGTTCCCACCATTTGTGCTGAGAGGACCTCAAGGTTCACTTCATCCCTACATCTGATTGCAGTGATGTTCTAAAGAAAGCACAAACACTCCTTGACCCACAAACTGCAGCATCTCTAACAAGCCCCAGTCTTTTTGGTCAGGGCTATGAAAAGTGCTCTCCACTTCTACCTACTTGTCTTCAGAAAGCAGCTTTGGAACAGGTCTTCAGCCTTGGATGTACTTCCAGGCTTCTCTTGCTGAAGCTTGGGGAAGGGCACTAAGAGTTTGAACAAGGTGAGATTTGTGTGAGACCTCACAGCGTCTTCCACTATCTGGAGGGGCTACAAGAAGGACTCTTCATCAGGACCTGGACAAGGGGGAATGGCTTCCCACTGCCAGAGGGCAGGGATGGATGGGATACTGAGAAGGAATCCTTCCCTGTGAGGGTGGGGAGGCCCTGGCACAGGGTGCCCAGAGAAGCTGTGGCTGCCCCTGGATCCCTGGAAGTGTCCAAGGCCAGGCTGGACATTGGGGCTTGGAGCAGCCTGGGATGGTGGAAGGTGTCCCTGCCCAGGGGTGGAACTGGAGGACCTCTAAAGTCCATTCCAACCCAAACCATTCCAGGATTCTCTGATTCCTGTTTGTAAAACACAACATACCACCAAGTGTGTTTACTAAGAGGATTTTATTTACACAACACAATGAGATTGCTCCATAAAAAGTGGACTACCACCTGCCAAATTTTACAGTGCAATTTTGTAACAGCTTTTAAATATTTACAGAACACTTTTTCAGCTTGGAGGTTAAGGCAGAGTCAGGGCACAGTGATAAGAAACACTTAGTGCAGCTTTGTGCTAGGCATGATACAGAGATGAACTAGCAGCATAAGATGTTCAGATCCATTGGAAATTCAGATTGGAATTACTTCTAGAAATCCAGCAACTGCAGCTTAAAAAAAAAAAAGAGGTAAAAGATACTAACAACCTCAAAACACAAGAAAAATTAAAAATGTTTGGCTACCATGGGAGATGTAACAGGCATACAAAATCCTTACTGTTAGCAGTGAAGTATGGATCCTGGGAAGGAGACACTGTAGGAGACACTTTTTTCCCTAATGTTGGTGAAAAACTGGAACAGGAAGCAGGCTTACAATGCACCTGGGATACAGAACCTCCTGCTGCAAGGTGTGTCCAACAGGACTGGATTCAAAGATGTCCAACTTCTGCTGGAAGACAACAGGAGTGAGGTACCCAACTGCTCCTCATGCCTTTGAAGACTTCACCTTGAACTCCAGTGACACACCTGAGGGGTCCCACTTCAAACACAGCACTAAAAATGCACAATATACAGTACTAGACAGTTGGTTTTTCACAGCAACTTACCACAACTTGAAATTGTTTAGCTTCCTCGTCTTTGGTATTTATAAATAAAGATGCTGGTCCCTTTCAGTAAAGGGCTAAGAATGCAGCTATTATCTCAAAATCATTTGTTCTGAATCCACAGCAGCTTTAAAAGATTTTGATTTTTGTTTTTATTTTAAGGCAGTAACTAAGCTGTTAGGAATTGAAAAAAAAAAAGGCCTTCTATTAATTCCAATAGTTTATAAGGCAGCATTTTCGAATGGCTAGAAGAAACTGCAGGATAAGGATGGAACAGTTTGAGAAGTTGGTATCAGTCCTTCATGCAAAGTCAAAAGGGAGCAGAAGGTGATCTAGGGACGAGTTGATAAAAGCCTGATCCTTTCAGTCATTCCTTCCATTAGCCCTTATTAATCCAAGTGAGCCCTTCTGACTACAGAGATCCTGGGACTTCTAATTAAGGCCAGTTTTGCATTTCAGCTTGGTAGGATCCAACTGCTGTCTAAACTGCTTATGGCAAGTCATAAACTCGTAGGACATGTACAAAAAGGACAGGGGTGGTGAGGGGAGGACCCTGACGAGTTCTGTACAGTACTGGCAGTCCCCCATCAGTCCTTTGGGATGGCACTCGAGTCAAGAAACATCTAGGTAAACATTCCCTAAAAGCACCTATGTAAAAAAAAAAAAAAAGTTCCACTACAAATCCGTTTTGTTTCATTTTCTAATCAAGAAAGTCAGGACTAAACAGACCTGGAAGCCTTTTTCTTCCTGTGAGACATCCCTGGAGCTTTGTCTTGTCTGTACTCCGGAGTTAGTGTTCAGCACCAAGAGAAGTTTGCAGGAATCCAAGACAATTGGAATTGAGACATGCTTTTAGAAACCTCACTGAATTCTGTTTTTAATATCTGATTGTAAATTCCAGACTGGAACCAGGCAGGTCCAAGGGTTAATGCCACCTGCCCCTGGAAGTGCAGCGTTAACTACAAACGAGCACAAAATGGAGCTCGTGGTTAGTAAAAGGAATTAGGAAAAGCTCAGCCAAGGCAGAATCCTCCCTCCCAAAATGCTGTCATGTTCTGAGAGAGGCTTAGGCAAGGAAAGGCACTTTGGGGCTCTCCTGGAGAAATCCTGATCAGAACTGAATGTACTTTTATAAATTAGAGTAGGCAACAATCAGTGAGTGGACATGGTGGGTTCCACTGCCCCTAAAGTGACCCCATGAGGCACCATCCGTGGAAGACTCCGGGTACAGACGGTACAGCCAGGACAGCAAGAGCAGCTCTGGGAGGGAACACCAGGCAGGCCTCCATCAGCAATATTCTGATCCTGTTCTGCTCAAAACCAACAGCAAAAAGGCCACAGAAGATGGGGTTTTGCCTTTAAACCACTGAAGATGCAGCAGAGCTTAAAGGTGGCCAAGAAACAGCAGCAGCTGGCCTGGGGAGCCTCCGGCTGGCCCAGCTGTGCAGAGTTTTCCCACTGAGGATCAGGTTCATGGAATTTCCCTCCCTCTGCTCTAATTCCAGACCCACTTCTGTGACCAGCTGTAGTTTATCTGCATTGTTTATGGATCCATCCTGACATACAGTAACCAAAATCTCGGTGGAGGAAATGGCCCATTTCTCCTCTATTCAGGAAAAAGTGTTGCAAATTTTTTTATTTCAGAAAAAATATTAAATGGCTTGAGGGTCACTTAGTACCAAAAGTAAAGTGCACCAGAACTGGAGGCCACAGCGACAGAGCTGAGACATGCTATTGAAGAGGTTTCCAAGGAGCATTATAAAAACAGCACTACAAAGTAAGGTTAAGGCAATCCGAGTTGTGTCCTTCTGCTAGACAGTTTCCTGGAGAGTTGTGTGTCTCAAGCTTCAATTATTGCTTTGTTTCCTCTGTCCTGGAGTCCTCAGCTACTGGGCAAACAGTGCTGGCAGAATTGGCAGAGTGAGTTTGTCACTTAATGCAGGACTGGATGCAGTCCTGTAGAATCCCGTGCTTTGCAATGCCAAAGGAAAGGTTTGCTCTCATCTCCTGAGGGACTGGACAGTCTGGCAAAGAATATAAAAAAACCTCTTGCTCCTGAAGCAGCAAAAGGTGCTGGCAGCAGAGATGATGCAAACCTGTGGAATTTTTCAATGGCACAGGAAAAAAAAAAAATCCTTAATAACAACCAGGTTGGGTAAGAAAACAGGGTCCTGAAGTCTTCTTCAAGAGTTGATAGCCCTCAAGTTTTCTTTAAAAAAAAGAACAAGTTCTTTTATGGGTATAAACCCAAAGTACAGCAACAGAATTCCACGGCTCAGAAGTCCCAGGTAAAGCTGTGTTACTTCCCTCCTTTCATATAGGATGGAATTGCTCCTCGG
Source organism: Corvus brachyrhynchos (assembly GCF_000691975.1). Lineage (NCBI taxonomy): Eukaryota > Metazoa > Chordata > Aves > Passeriformes > Corvidae > Corvus > Corvus brachyrhynchos. The sequence goes on along the minus strand of NW_008239055.1, from coordinate 102,246 downwards.
GCCGTCAGGCCCTCGAAACGCTTGTAGGTGTAATTGATAAAAACCCAGTCTTTGTTCTTGTAGTCAGTCTCTGGGTGGTTGCTTGTTGCCACTGGGAAGACACAGAAGAAATGGAATTATCCTTTGGAACTGCAGAGTTTGTTTTCATACAAAACACTGGATGTGGAATAAGGCAGAATGTTTCTAAAGGAAAAAATATCATAAATGCAGGATCCAGCTCCGTGCTTCAACCCCAGGAAAGAACTGCTGGGACACAGGACACGGCACAAGCGTTTTAAATTAAAGGGGGTAGATTCAGACCACATAGAAAGAAGAAATTTTTTACAGTGTGGGCTGTGAAACACTGGCACAGGTTGCCCAGAGAGGTGGTGGATCCCCCAATACCCGGAAGTGTTCCAGGCCAGGTTGGACAGGCTTGGAGCAACCTGAGATAGTGGAAGGTGTCCTTGCCCATGGCAGGGGGTGGCACTGGATGAGCTTTAAAGTCCCTTCAAACCCAAACCAGTCTGGGATTCTGTTTTTAAACTCATGGAGCAAATGTGTGACTATGCTGTGATCCTTTAGAGATTCACACCAAAACATCCCCTTCAGTTCCACCCTTCCCTACTCCTACTCCAATTAGCACCGAGGGGAACTTGCAGCACAGGGCTCCCAGGCCCTGCTGGGATTTGAACTTTCTGGAAGCTCTACTGCTTCTGAGAGCTGCCCTTTCTCAGACAACTCCCACATCATTTACAAGCCTGCATCTCCTGGAACCCACATTCCTGCACCACAAGGCTTCCAAGCTATTTGGTCATGATAAAAAAAAAATCAGCATCTAGTAAGATCTGACTAACAGGAAAGATTATTCTACAGGAGAAGAGGAAGGTTTACAGAGATAATCAAACAATCATTTACCTGTTGGTTTAAGGATATCAGATTCTGGAAATTCATCAAAGTTTGAGGTATCATCAATGCTTTTAATTTCTATTGAAATCGCAGCAGGTCTCTCTCTGCCAAGAAGAGCAGATGGAGCATTGAGATTTCAAAGGCAGACAAAGCAGGATTCAGCCACCTTCCATTTCTTAACAGAATCAAGACTGAAGGTACCTAAACCTCAGCAAGCTTCAGGTAGAGAACAAAAGGCTCTCACCCACAGCTGAATATGATAAATGCCAGTCAGCTGCTCCCTGCTGCAGACCAGGGCTGGCCTCAGCAGTCCCTAGAGAAGAGCAGTTGCTTTTCTGCAAAGCATCTTACCTGATGTGCTCCCAATCAACCCCTTCAAAGAATGGGTTACTCTTTATTTCCTCCACACCAGATGCACCAATTCTGTGCTCCCATTCACAGCAAAATCTGGGATGGAAGGAAGAATGAAAATGAAGGGAGAATGAAAACGAAAGCATTCCATCCAGAAATGGAACAGCTTTCTGAACTGATACTGCTACAGTTTCTTACCAGATAAATGGAGCAGACTAAGAACTCCCACAGCAAAACCAACACACAAAGTTATGTTTAGGAATGTCGTGTCCAATGCCACAGTTAAGATGTGCTATTCCTTCACAACAGGATAACGTGACCTTTCTATTTCAGGACCAGAGTAGAGCAGAACGTATAAAGCCTAAAAAGCCAGACATTTATATTTCTGTCCTGAGAATAGATAATGAAGTACAAATGAGTCAGCAAGCACTGGGGTGCATTTGTATGCTCCAGCGCATACAAAGGCAAAATCACTGCTGTTGTAAGAAGTCAGCTCTGTCAAAAGGATTGAACTTGCTTCCATGAGAAGCTTGCGGGCAAAATAAGGGGCAGAAACATTTTGCCAGAGTAGTAGCACTTCCATGGGAGCTCCTTTTTAGCACAATTTAGTCAGGGAACCACTAAATGGCCTGAGAGACTAAAGTATTGGAAAAGGGAGTTCAGCATTTGATGCATGTATGTAACAGTTTGTAGCATCAGGGTTTTTCCATGTGAAACAAGCCATGAGAGGCACAGAATACAGAGACAAGACAAGAAAATTAGTGCTGTATTAACTGACAAACCATGGGGCTGGCACCTTAAAATAAGATCCTTTGCTTTATCAGAGATTGGAACTTCTGGAGGAAATGTCAGGGTCTCCTTCCAGTTCATCACTTTCTTATATGTCTCTTGAGGAGTCTCGGAACAGAATGGTGGATAACCTGAAAAGAAACAAAAATATAATCTTGGGTCAAGCAAAACTAATTCCTGAAGTCAGAACACACCTGACAGACCAGGCAAGGAGTGGATGCTGTGAGAAGCTGACCCCAAGCACAGAAACAGGCTGCCCAGAGAAGCAGTGGCTGCCCCAGCCCTGGAATTGTCCAAGGCCAGGTTGGATGAGACACAGAGCAACCTGGGATAGTGGAAGATGTCCCTGCCCCTGGCAGGGGGTGGCACTGGATGAGCTTTGAGGTCCCTTCCAACCCAAACCAGTCTGGGATTCTATGAGCACAGCTGATGTCCTGCTCCACCATTCCCACCTACAACCCTGCCCTGCATGTCCCTTACCAATCAACATCTCGTACATGATGACCCCCAGGGACCACCAGTCACACAGCTTGTTGTATCCAGTCTGCATGAAAACCTCAGGAGCAATGTAATCTGGAGTTCCCACCGTAGAAAAAGCCTGGAACAAAGACCATCAGTTACACATCTGTAGAGAAAACTGCCTGATGCAGAAATGGGAATTTACACAGCAGTGGTTATTTTGAGAAAGACACCAGATTGTCTCTGAGAACCCTTAGCAAAGGTGTTTAAAGCCTTTCTTCCAAGATACATAGAGACAAAATCAACATCTTCATGTGAAGGAGTCTTAAAATAGCATCAGGAAAATGGGGAAGGGTATCACTGTCCACATACACCTTGGAATGGGTCAGCAGCCCTTTGTTAGATTGGAAGTGGCAAGAACTGATAGTTTTGGCTGGGAGACTTCAGCTCTCCATGTAAGTAATTACAGCAGTGCTGTCTCTAGCACATATGTCACCAGCTGTTCAGCAGATGGATGAAGGACAAACTAGAGTCATTCCTCTTTTTAAAAAGTGCCTGAATCTTTTCCTTTCAGGATTGTCCAGAACTCTGAGATGCATTAAAAATTTCATGTAAATCCATGTTCCATTTGGATGCAACACCTCAGCAGG
>NW_008239055.1:92412-99090 GCF_000691975.1 Corvus brachyrhynchos | reverse complement strand
TACTTACCAACTGCCGGCGATTCCTCTTCCAGGTCTCTGCTTTCCTTTTGGAATTCATGTTCTGGAAAGCTGAAGGAGATTCAATAGCTGGGACTGAATCCTGCTGGTCACCCAAGATATTTTTACCCCCAAACCATTTCACTAAAGATCTCATTTAAGATGTGTGCCAATACCCCAAACCTAAACCTCCCAACTTCCAAACCTATGAAATACAGGCAACATCTAATCAAGCCTTTCATTAGCACACCACACTTTCAGGGTTTATGTAACTCCATGATCCAAGTTATTCCCCTCGAGAATAATCCTGGATACTCAGAGATTGTGCTGGTTTATTCATTTCAGTAACACTTGAGAGCCAGCCAGCAGCTCCCAACTCACTGAGTTCTCGCTTTATTACACATGCACAGGGCTACAGCAGAGTCTGTTTCAGAGACAAACTTCTGGAAATGAAAATGGGTTTAAAGTAACTGAAATTATTTTTATTTTACAGAAAATTAAAATCCACCTCAAGATGTTTAAGTTCATTATTAGACTCCCTACTGCAGCCATACCCTCACACTGAAATCAGTTGTGTCAGGCACCAAGAGCAACCACCCAGATACCCTTTGGAGCCAAAGAACTTACTGAAGTCACTGGGAAGACTGTGATTCAAGTTCCTGTAAAATTCTGTCCTGTGGGCTTTCTTCAGTCCAGTACACAGACCAAAATCTGAGAGTTTCACATGGCCCTAGAAATAAACAAAAAACCCAAAATCCAAAACCAATATAAAACATTATCATAGTAAATTACAGCATCAGCAAGGTTGGAAGAGAACCCAACACCACCATCAGCACCTCTAAATGATGTCCCCAAGTGCCACATCCAGATGCCTCTTGAACACTTCCAGAGACTGTGACTCCACCACCTCCCTGGGCAACTTATTCCAGTGCCTGACCACCCCTGCATAAAAAAAAATCTAGTATCTAATCTGAACCTCCCAAGCACAACTTAAGGCCAATTCCTCTCTTTCTTTTACTTGAGACATGGCAGAAGAGCCTGACCCACTCCTGGCTGTGCCTTCCTGTCAGGGAGAGCAAGAAGGTCCCCTCTGAGCCTCCTTTTCTCCAGGCTGAGCCCTCCCAGGTCTCTCAGCTGCTCCTGGTGCTCCAGCCCCTTCCCCAGATCTGTTCCCTTCTCTGGACATACTCGAGCCCCTCAATGTCCTTTGCCTTCCTTGTTTAGCCTAGCACTGGATGTGTGCAGGGAATGAAGCCATCAATATTTCCATTGCTACTCCACAGAGAAAGCCGAGTGACCATTTACTGCAGGAAACCTCTGCTCTGCAAGTTCCCAACCATTTCAGGGTGAAAGGAAACGTCTCCAGAGGCAGCTGTAGTCCCTGGGTTGTGTATTGGCCCCAGGAGATAAAAAACACCCTCAGTTCAGTGACTGAATCTGTCCTGGTGCATAACATCACCACACTGACTGTGTGCAAGTTTTAGAAGTGTATATATAATATATATAGTATACATCCTTTTCAAAGTTCTAAATGTATTCATGTCTAGATGTAAACATCCTGAACTGGACACTCTGCTTGGAGAAGCTGTGGCTGCCCCAGCCCTGGAAGTGTTCAAGGCCAGGCTGGACAGGGCTTGGAGCAACCTGGGATAGCAGAAGGTGTCCCTGCCCAGGGCAGGGGGTGGTACTGGATGAGTTTTAAGGTCCTTTCCAACCCAAACCATTCTGGGATTCTGCAGTAATTCCAACAGTGCATTACATGGTAGTGGGAAAGTCATTATTTACTGCTGGCTAACTCTTTCCAAGCAAGCTTGATTGTAGGCAAACTTGGAGTGAGCAATAGGAGGATACTGAAACAATCAGGCTTTGTGCAAAGTGCCTGCAATAACCAGGTAGCCTGGCCAGCCCTCAGGAACACACCCTGGTCCCGAGGGAGATTCTCCATCCTCCATCCGCAGCCTGGCTACTGGAACAGCCACGTCCTTCACGTTTGGTACAACCAGAGCTGGCAAGTGGGAGTGTAACAGATGTGAGAGCAAAGGGAAACAGCTTTGCCTAAGAGGGAACTGAAACCACGTGCTCTAAACTGCATCTGAAATAGCCAAAAATAGTTTAAACAGCTGTAAGAAGAGCTGAAGGTCTGAGTGGAGCTGGGGTCTTTCCTGGCTTGGGAATTTTCCCCGGTAATTTGGCAGAGATGCCCTAAAAAGCTGGAAGGAACAGGGCTAAATAAAGAAGCACCATCTTCTTCCACAACTGTCAACACCACTTCAGGTCAATATGAACAATCACAAGGCCTGTTTGCTCCTCCCCAGCCAGTGGCCAGTCCATACCTTGCTATCCAGGAGGAGGTTGTCCGGTTTTATGTCCCGATGGATGAATCCCAGTTGATGGATGGAGTCGATGGCGAGCACGGTCTCAGCGATGTAGAACTGCGTCTCCTCTTCTGTCAGAGTGTCCTTCTTCATCAACAGTGTCATCATGTCACCTGGAAACCCCCCAGAGGTGAACACACGGGCTCCACTCTCACTAATTTTTAAGACTTTTATAGAAAAAAAGCTATTTCTGCTGCATTCAGCTAAAACCAGCAGGTTAGAGCTTGCCAAACCTGGATATGCTGTGACTCTATAGACAGCCAGGGCACAGCTAGGGTAGGAACTAGAAGAATATTAAAGCCAAGTTTAAATACCTCTAGCTCAAAGACCCAAACAGGAAACCTCAAGCCTGCCCAAACACCTCAGTACCCCACAAAGCAGAAATCTTGTTCCTCACAGATGTACAGTCCAAACACCACTGCAGGGCACCCACGTGCACTCCAGTCCCAGACTGCATTTGTAACGAAGAAATTAGCAATCCCTAAACAAAAGGGGAGCAGCCCTTGCATTCCAGAGAGCTACCTCCAGGCAGGAACTCCATGATCAGGTAGAGGTTTAGCTTGTCCTGGAAACTATAGAACATCTTCACAACCCACAAGCTGTCTGCCTCCACCAGGATGTCCCGCTCCGCACGGATGTGGCCAACCTGGACAGACACAGTGCATTGGATTAGTTTTATTAAATGCATTTATTTCACAGGCAGTTCAACTGTTATTCTGAACAGCATCAAATGGTGAGAAGACAGCAGTCAAACTTCTGCACAAAGGCAGAAATACTGTCAGAACTTCAGCATATGATTGATTATGTACATGTATTTTATACCTATTATATATACACCTATCTATTATTATTATTATTTATATTATATATAAACCTACCTATTATATAAATCCTATCTACAAAAATCTCAATTCTTTACAAATATACCTAACCATTAGATCTCTTTATGAAAACACAAGAGCTCCATCCCAGTGCTCAACAAATGATTGTGCCAGATCATTATATATCCAGAAATACTAGCAAAGGAAAGCCTTAAAAATGTTAAATGCTGCTGCTTTATGTCTCTGAGTCTGAATTCCAGCAGTTGTATCTCTTTGATATTTATATCTGATCCTGTAAGTCATAAATGCAGTAAAACAGTGGCCTTCAAGTCTGCATTGAATCATTTGCACAGGACTTTGTGTTGAAGGAGCCCACTAGAAAACAAGTCCTTGTGAATCCAGAGATTTTTCTGATTTATTTCCTTTACAAGAACAGAGGTTAAAAAACCCCAGAATTTTTAGCTACTAAACATAAAGCACAGATGCCTGTTCCTCTTCTGCACACACCACAGCGACCTCCCAGAGTGATCCAGGGTACAATTCCTGCTCGGGGTGCTCCTCACCTGCTCCTTCTCAAGCATATCAGCTTTGCGTAGGATTTTCATGGCGTAAACGTGCCCCGTGTCCTTCTTCTGGACCAGTCGCACCTGGGGGCACACAAAGATTGGATCAAATCCAGCATTCCCAGCAGAACTCTTGACAAAGTTGGGTGTCAAGGCCTTGGCTTTCATTTCATGAAATCGTCTCAGATTATAAAATACAAGAAGCATTATATGGTGCAAATATAATAATATATAGTGGCAAAAAGCCCTGTTAATTCTAAGAGCTGCAGTTATTTTAACAGAGAGGACACTGAGCGATTCACACCTAAAGCAGGTGGTCCCAAGCCCCTTCTCTGAAGGCCACCAGAAGAGACTTTGCAAGGGCCCTCCACCTCTCCCTAAGTCCAACCTCAGAAATTCACCTTTAAAACCCACTGCAAACCTGTATTTAGCTGCCCATTAGGTCCTTTTCAAATTCATTCCGTTTCCTTGAAAGCACAGGATGTCTCAAACCAGCATTTATTACATAAAAACCCAGCTGCACGTGACCGTTCAGCTCAAATCAATCTGTGCTTGTTATATTTACTTTTTGCTTGTATAAACTAAGCAAGTCTTTACCAAACACCAGAGCCACTTAAAAACACATGTAGTCGTTTTTTTCTGGACTCACCTCTCCAAAGGCTCCTCTGCCTATTACTTTTAGAGACTCAAAATCCTCCAGTCCAAGCCTGGTTCTCTTCAGGCGAAGGAACTCCGTTTCCTTTTGTGCATGTGCCGACCTCCTGATTCTTTTCTAGAGTTTAAGAGACCCCAGTGAAAATTCTGCAGGTGGGTTCCATAGGGACCACAGCAATTCCAAGGAAAGATCCCAGATCTCCATTTAGAAAAGAAAATTTCCTGTATTTAAGCATTAAGATAGTTTTTCCATATTCATTACCTCTTCATCTTTTAGGCCTTCTTCTTCCATCATCTGTTCTAGTTTCTTTTGTCTAGAGCAGAGACAAATTAGAAAAATAAAGGTTGAATCATTAACCTTGCTTTTTAAATCAAATTAGAAAAAAAACCAGATTGAACCATTAATATTGTTTCTTAACAAGGTACACATATCCACAGCCTCTGGCCTGTGCCAGCAAGTTACAAGTGTAAAGATGTACAGGAGAGACTCAGACAGGAAATTAATTTCCAAGAATCTACTATCCAATTTTATAATTCCAACCTTGTCCTCTCTGATTTTAATAAACTAAACCTGCCTTGAGTTTCACAAGTTATTCAAGTGTACATTTTTGCTGCACACAAATACAAATTGAGGAGATCTGGGTTCTGTTCTTGTCTCTCTCTGACAGCTGGGCAAGTCACTTCAGGCCAGAGCCATAATAAACACATAAACACCAAAATTTCACTTATTCCAGGAAGAATTGGTATTCAAACACATTTAAAATTTCTCTGCACCTCAAACTATTCACATGCAAGATGAGAAAAGTTACTTTAGATTTCCTAATCCCTGAGATACTCAAAATATTTGGGAAGAGGAAACTTGTCTGCACATGTTCTCCCCCTTAAAGAATCAGAAATATTTACAGCCTTAATACAAAAGGATTATCTGGGAGAAGAGAAAGGAGGAAGCAAGACTTCAGAAAGGGAATGACTTCAGGGGACACTTGTAATGATTATCCTCTGGAACCTTTTTCCTAGTGCCAGTCGTATTAACAGCTGGCTGAACTGGGACTGGTGGTTTGGGACATTACAAATGTACTAAAACATTCCTTCTCTTTCTGCAAGTCATTCTTTGCAAGATCCTCTTCCTGTCTCCTGGGGCTCCCTGCAGCTGCTGCGACGTGATAATATTTGGGGTTATCACTTCCAGAATCGGGCACATTGAAATTGCTTTGCCTTTGCTCAAGTACCAGGGAGCACTGCCCAGTCATCCCAATTCACACTCAAACCAGCAACTCCAGCAGCAAAAGTCTGTGCAATACACAGAATTCAATGGCTCAGCAGGACTGAGTGATGCCAAAGCGATGCTGAAATTCCCCCAAATATCCCTAATAGGCTCAATCTGCACTTCAGGGTACAGTGTCAACACCATTTAAACTCCACATTACACACCCACAGACATCTGTTGTTACAAAAAACATGTAACTCATAAAGTCCAGTCTGTTTGTTCAGACAAAGTCTTGATCCTAAACAGAAAAAAAAAAGAGATTTGGGGAGTAGACAACAGTGCTCATAATAAGAAATAAATTTTAAAGGCAAGAGCTGTGTGAAGAGAAAGGAAGGAATTAAATCAGTGATATTTTTTTCTGCCTGAATTGGACCTCAATCTCTCTTTACTCATTTGAAGCTTTGAAGAAAATATCTTTGCAAGTTAATATTTATTTCTAAATTACTTCCTCATTTCTGCAGCTCTTGTAGTGAGCAGGCAGTGGGGAGCTCCTCAGGGAGCTCATTATGGCTTTGGCAGCAAAGCCAAACCAACACTGAACCATTTTCCAAATTCTGGTTACAGACTCCGTGGCAAGCTGGGACAACAGCACAAGTCCCAGTGCTACAACCTGAGGGTATTCAGCAAATTAGAGGGTTCCAGCCAAAGGGAAGTCACACAGCTCAGTCCAGCCCACTGCTGTATTGGACTGGGGAACTTAAAGAGGTGCCCCAGTTCAGGTCAGTCACAGGCAGCACTGAGGGACTCCTCACAACACCCCCTCCTTCCACCATCTTCCTGGGGGTCCTGCACATGGATCAGGGCAATCCCAGCACAAACACAGAGAATGGATTGGGAGCAGCCCTGGGAGAAGGACTTGGGGGTGCTGGTGAGGCAAAGCTGGACATGCCCCAGTCCAGAGCCCACTGAGCCCTGGGCTGAGCCCCCAGCGTGGGGGGGCGGGGGCGATTCTGCCCCTGTGCTCCTGTGCTCAGGTGAGACCCCACCTGCAGAGCTGCCCC
>NW_008239055.1:90164-92097 GCF_000691975.1 Corvus brachyrhynchos | reverse complement strand
GGGTGAGCCCAGTCCTGTGGGTCCTGCCTCTGGATCCCTGGCAGTGCCCAAGGCCAGGCTGGACGAGGCTTGGAGCACCCTGAGATAGTGGAAGATGTCCCTGCCCATGGCAGGGGATGGAACAGGGTGAGCTTTTTTTTCCCAACACAAACCAATCTGTGATTTTATTATTTTTGCTTTGGCTCAAGAAAACTAAATTCATTCAATATAAATTTTGGCTCTTATCCAGTATGGAAGGGAAACAAGAAGGATTTTTACCTCATCTCTCGCTCCTCGTGCTGGGCAATGAGGTTGCTGTAGAAGTTTTCCAACGTCACCTTTGTCATCGTAACTCTCTCCTTGGTGTGGTTACTCATGGACGAGCACGGCGTGGGGCCAGTCATGGCCATGGCTGGTAGGAAAGGAGAAGGGAGGAACATCAAACATTATAAACGACAAAAAATCTTCAAGCAAGAGCCCAAACCCATTAAGTGATGCTGAATCACAGAGTTCAGATTTTAACAACAAATATCATCGGTCTTAAAGAAGTAGGGAAAAGTCTTACAAAATAAAAGGTGCAAGTCAAACTTCCTGTTTTGAACATTTTTGATCTGAAAATTAAAGGGAAGGAAACTTAAGAAACATGAGGCCTCAAAAACCACAATTTCAGCCGGTACTGCAAGTTTATTGCTCCAAACACATTATATCTTTAATGAATGTTCAAAATTCAGGAATATCACACTGAAAAATCTAATCCATGAGTTATTCTTCCCATAACCCCTGCAGAAATAATTCCACCAGCTGCCAGCTGGCTCTTCTGCTGTGAAATTTATCTAAATCCTGAAAGTCATCCCAATAAGAGAGCAACTGAGGAAGGAGCAAAATGGGCATTTAGTTGCCCTTAAGCACTTTTACTAGATGTTTTCACACAGAAATTTGGCCAGATCCAGAGGATCCCTGCCTTTGAGCAAGCTGTAGTTTAAAAAATAGCCAAAAATCCAGACCCTAGTGTAAATATCTGACGCATTTATTTCTAAGAAAAATATTTGTATTCAAATTTCCTTTCTATTTCTGAGAATATAGTATGTAAATATTGGTGTGTGGCACCCCCAACCAGTAGCAGTTTCAGTATATTTGACACCCCAGCTCTGTTTCCTGATATGCATTAAAAAAAAAAAGATTTCAAATCTACAACTACTGGTTCTCCTGGGCACCACGTAACTCACAGTAAGGTAACAGAGTTTTGCAACTATTACTAGAAATTGCAGACAAAACAGGTGAGACACTTCCCTTTTTTACAACCCTGGGCACTGCCAACACACTCGAATGACTCTTTCTGGCCACTTTTTGCAGATCTTTACGAGGCGTCACCACTGGGCCCTGCAAACCACCTCCTTCCCAGACAGCAGCTACGTGTGCACTGCCTTTACAGATTCCTCGTGGGACGGGAGCTGGTGAGGATCTCCAGCTGGGTGGCTTTTGAGATGGAATTATGTCTTTATGTGAGGTGGAATCATGGCTTTATGATAGCAGCTCAGAGTGACACACACGAGTGGGGGGGTCACAGTCTGCGAGTACGCCTGGATATGGGGTTACACCCCCAGAAATGGGGGGTCGCACCCTGCGGTTGTGAGCGGGAGGTGTAAAAGCCATGGGCGGCTCTCACTTCCTAGAGATCAAACCGGGAAAATTATCTGACAGAAGGAGGTACGGGGGAAAAAAGGGAAGGGGAGAAAAAGAGAAAGTATCGGTGCTAAACCACCTGTTGGTGCTCGGGGTCCCTTCCACGGGGATGGGCGCTCAGATCCCACCGACCACCCCGGGAACCGCGGGACGGAGCGGGGCTGGACGCCCCCGCACCGGGGCTCGACCGGGGCGGAGGTGACACCGGCGTGGCGGCCCCGCGGCCCGACCGGCGGAGGGGCCCGGCAGCATCCCCGGGAGCGGACAAAGG
>NW_008239055.1:88412-89339 GCF_000691975.1 Corvus brachyrhynchos | reverse complement strand
CCTCCTCTCCCCTGGGTCCTGTCAGAGGCACCAGCGCTGCGAGCCCTGGGGTGCCGGCCTGCCTGCGGTGTTTCTGGGATGCTCCTGGGGTAACTCCTCCAGGCCTGGGAAGCCCTGTCCTGCTGCCTTCCCGACTTCCCTCCTTTCCGCAGTGGTGCAGCCTCCCAGCACACAGCCTGGGCTCACCGTCGAGGGGAGATTGGTTTTTCCCATCCCCACAGAGGTGACACACATCACCCAATGCCCACAGGAGCGAGGCGTACCCAGGGACAGGGGCCACCAACAGTCACCTCTGCCTCTCAGGGATCGAGGAAAAAACCCCTCAGTCCCAGAGGAAACTGCATCTACAAGGACAGAGAGGCTGATCCACAGTGTGCTGGGCAGGACATGACCATTTCCCAGAGATTTGAGCTGTCACAGTCAGGTCGCCAGGGTTCCATCCCCTGACTCTGATGAGGAAGAGCTCCCACATTCCATCTCAGCAAACTCATTGTACAGCTTGGGCTGTACAACACCTTTTCATCTCTCCCCTCCCACCTCTTTGGGAATGTCTGAAACCATTGGTTTCAATAATGGTTTGACTGGCCTTGGGAACCTAATAGGGAGCTGTGTGGAATGCCATAACAAAAGAAATATGATCCCTTAGTCATCCCAAATGTGTGGAGACATAGGGAAAATGTCATTTTGCTTCATTTTATTTACATTTCTTAAAAAAAAAAAAAAGTAAGTGCAAATAAGAGGGTGAGAAGGGTTTTTATTATTCATTTTATTTACATTTCTTAAAAAAAAAAAAAAAGTAAGTGCAATTAAGAGGGTGAGAAGGGTTTTTATTACTGACAACATTTTAATCACTGAGAACTGCATTCAGCACAGTTGAAGTCTATCAGCAACAGAGGGATTTCAGGATTTAAAACAGTGTGTAGAGAC
>NW_008239055.1:78241-88381 GCF_000691975.1 Corvus brachyrhynchos | reverse complement strand
TACACGATGAAAATGCTGATATATTTGTAACACACATGACAGATTTCATTTCTGAAAGACTGATTAAACTGGACCTTGCTTTGCTTAGACAGAGACGGTCAGTTTGTTGTCAAAGGTGAACAGCAAAACCCAGTGGTACCTCAGGAAACACGGGTGGCCTCATGAATCTGTTTTCCTGCTGCTGTGGGAGCTCTTGGAGAGGATTTCACTTGAGGAAAGGAAATGAAGTGTGGAACAAAAGGCTCAAATGGGGACCCTGAAAGCTCATTCTCATCTCTTCCACCTGCAGAACAAGGTGGATGTCCAGGGCTTTGGCTGAATGGGGATCACTGCCAACTTCTACCTGGCAAAACAGAGGAGAAACTGAGTGTCCAAGATGCTTAAAACAGTCTGCATGCTGAAGGAGCAGGAAAAACCCTTTGTAACTACAGTATAAGAAAAGTCATTACTAGAGCAGAGTGTGAAATTACTGCAGGCAGCTGTGAATGAAGGAGAACCTGTATTCAAAGGTAAAGTTCTTCAGGAGTCAAAACATGAGGCTGTGAATGAGCCTGTGAATATGCAGGTTAATGACCCAAACTTCCTGCTGCGTGTGAGCTCCAGGAGCTCCAACAGGCTGCAGCATCCCTAAGATATCCAAGACAGACGGGAGGGGGGGCCCTGGCGAGGGAAGAGAGGGACCCATCTCACAGTCACAGTGCTCAGATGGGAGAGGGCCTGCTCTGTATGAGGGTCTCTGTGAACACCTGGAGGAGTGAATGCAGTTAAGGGTTTTCATTTTGCTGTTCACCTTTGCGCTGGAGCTGTTCCCTCCAGCAGCACGCGTGTAAAGCAAGGGACAGACGGCTGGGCTGACACTTGTGGGATTAATCAAAGGGGGTCAAACAGGCCATGTGGGTTCCAGTTACCCTTTGGGATCTTCCCATCCAGCTGCTTTAACGGGAGGAAGCCCTGAGCTTCTGTCAGTTCCAGCAGCTGCTTCATCCGGCTTGAAGCCTCGTCTCTGTCGATGCTGTTGAAATTTGAGGGATCTTGGCTCCTCTGCACATCCCACCTGGCATTTGGAAAGGGGATATCCCTGCTGCTGGCCGTGTGCACGGCCCCCAGGGCGTGGTGGAGCCACATCAGGCGCTTCTGCCCTTGGAACGCCCTCCCTTTGTCATGCATGAGCTGGTGCTCGGTCACTGCCCTCCTGCTGCAAGGGAAGGAACGAGGAGTCAGGGACGGGAGATGCTGTTTTGCATCCATCCATGCCAGATGCTTCTCTGCACTGAGGAAGGAGCACTGGAGGTGCCTCAGGCTGCGGCAGTCTGTCAGGAAGCCTAAAGACTCCTGCAGATGGGAAGCTGAAATGCTGTGCTATTCCCAAGGTGTACCTTGAATCTCCTCTCTTTTAAAGAAGGTAAACTGGGGAGATTGACAAAATGGCTCTAGCAGACTTAAGGAGCTCTTACAGGGTTTTGGTCTTTCCCAAATTTAGATTCTTTTCAGAGGTTTCAATAGAAGAATAAAGTTCCCTTTCCATCACCTCAGTGTTACAGGACTCTTGGGTTTGTTTTTTTCCTTCCAGAGATGTAACTCGGGAGTAGTTTACCTGAAATCACTGATGTCCGTGAAATAAAACTAAACCCCTATTTTCTTCAGATCCACCAACATTTTTGAGTCAACTGTTGACTGAGGAGGGCAAGCTAAATCTCAGATGCAAATATTTCAGGATTCCAGGCTGCTTAGATAAGATCTAACTGCAGCTATAGGCTCCTACCGCAGATTTGGATCTGATTGGGAACCTAAATATGGAATTTCAGCATGTGCCATCTCCATGGCTTATGTTGAACATCCTTCTGTGATTTGCTATGCTGCGTTTAAAAGTGACAACTGAAATGTGGTACATGTTACACATCTAAAAATGCAATTGGTCTAATTTTATACTGCAGGGAGAGTGAGGTAAAATGGTGCTGTATCAAATACATTGAATTTTTATTCTGCTATGCCTGGAGTAGCCAAGAGCAGTGCAGAACACAGCCAATGAAATCAAAAGTGAGCAGATTTCTAATGATGTCAATGAAGTAAAAAGGTATTATTGCTTACTTTTCAACGTCTTGACACATTGCAAAACAGGCAAAAAAAAGAATTGCCAAAAATGTAACTGTCTGCAGAGATCTCTGGGGCAGGAACATTTTCTCTCTTCTTTAAATCAGCTCCACAGGACCAGAAGCTGACGGTGTGATCAGAAATCTTTTCCTCTGCTCTTTCTTTCACCTGACAAAATGAATTTCAGCCTTTAAGCAGGGTTGAGAGTGGAGCACTGTGCTGTGGTAAAACATCCCAGGACCTCCCACATCATCCCAGGCCTGTGGATCAGGGAACACCAGGAAAAGACAGATAGGATTCACAGGATATTTCTACATTTCCTTGCTTATAGTCCTAAATCTCCTTTCCCACTGTTGCCTCTTGATACAACATTTTGAACTCCTGTGCATTTGCAAGCACAGGAAATTATTTCAGGACTTGGAAGAGACCCTCCTGATAAAAACTTCACAGCATTTGACACAATTTGACACAAAGATCAGGATTGCTGAAAATTGTGAAACTCAAAAGGTATTTAAGGCTGGAGCAGGAATATCAAGTTAAAAGGTGTTCACAGCCCTGGGCTTTGGGCCTTCAATAGCACAACCTTTTCCATGAGCAGGGCAAGTGCTGACACCCAAATATCCAGGATTGTATTAGACTGATGCTGGATTTCTTTTCTGCAAAGAAGTGGCTTTCTGGCTTAGGGAAGGGACAACTAGAAGATGTAATTGTGAGATGAATATTTTAGTCTAAGTTATAATTTCATCCAGCTCTACGTCTGCTCATGGCGTTGGTACACCCACACCTACCCACCCCTTCAACCCCACCATGCCTTTATTGCCAGCTCCAGCCCTAAAATTTCTGCATTTTTGGCACTAATGACTGTACCCTGCTTTAGGATTGGCTCCAGCCTAGCCCTTTATTCATTTACCAGAAAATCCTGTATTAATTGTTACATCAAAACCTGGAGGGACAGCAAAACAAAGTTGCAGCATTTAAATTGTTCTGTAAGACAAATAGTAAAGACAAGTTCCTGTATAATCTTTTGAAGGAATAATTCTTTCTGTGCAGAAGAAATTTGAGATAGTAAAAAACTCAGCATGTGCTCAAACAACTTGTCTTCATACTAACTTGAATATTGGCAGTGGCTGGATAAAAAAGCAAATCATACATTAATAGAACATAAATACACATCAATTCTATATTTGCTTGTAACAAGCTTGTTCTTAATAAGTCTGTCCCAGTAATTTGTGAGTAATTTTCTTAGGCAATACATTGAAATCAAACTAGATGTAAAATAACAAGTGGATATTAGTTCTGATGAAAAACATCTGTATTAAATGCAGATACATGCACATAAATATACATAGAGATGTGTGTATGAAATGCTGAGTGATATTTTGAGTTATGCTGATGCAGAACTGCTCAGACACAGTAGAGAAATGACACTTTGCTACTGTGATCACCAGTAAACTACACATTAATTAAAAGCATCTCCCAGTCACAGAAGGAACATTATCCACTTACTGATGGTGTTGTTTGGATCCCAGTGAAGTCCTGACCTGCAGAGTCTCCTGCCAGCCCCGTGGTGATGTTCCAGTGCAGTGACACTGAGTGCCCTTGGCCGCCTTTTATAGCAGTCCAGAGCTCAGGAACAATGGGAATGGGCTCCACAGCACTCTGTGACTAAGACCTTGTGTCAGGGAAATGAGACAGGTCCAGCAATAATAAATCTTGGATTTTAGAATGTGACTAAGGAAAGGATCACAGCTTTGCAGGCAGTGTCTCCTTCCTTTGCAGTCTCTCCTGTTTTGTGAGAACCTTCGATTCTAACACAGCTTTCTTTTTTCCTAAGATGATGGACAAGGGATATCCAACTGTTCCAGGGTTGATCAGGAAAAGTGTCTCTGGTGTGGAAATAGATTTTCCTCCTTTCTTGTCCTTATGGCTCAGGTGTGGGACCCTGAGTTGGGTAAGAGGAATCTAAATTAATAATACGGATGACCCCTGCAATTCACAGTCGGCAGAAACAAGTTACTCACAGAAAAATCTCAGGAGCTGGTAAATAATGGAATCCCAGAATGGTTAGACTGGAAGAGACCTAAAAGCTCACCCATCCCACCCCCTGTCATGGGCAGGGACACCTTCCACTATCCCAGGTTGCTGCAAGCCCTGTCCAGCCTGGCCTTGGACACTTCCAGGAATGGGGCAGCCACAGCTTCTCTGGGCAACCTAAATAAGATCCTACTGGATTTTAATGTTCAGTACAAATTTCATTTAAATCTGTTGTATGTACAGTAAAGAAATTTATTTGAAATCTTGGAAATGGGAGAAACTCACTAAACAATAAAAGTGCAAGTGGTAGTACAGGCAAAAAGCCAAATTCTTGTATGTTTTGAAACCCTACAAGCTGACACCACATAAGATTTGATATTCACTATATGATCTCTAACCAGGTAATTTCAGTAGAATTTGGATACTCAGGATGTGGCTGGATCATTAGGCTGAAACTCCTTAAGGGGACCAGTTCCTACTTCTCAAAGTGAAGGACAGTGAATGTATTTGTCATCTCTGAGGAGCAATACCCTGGGAAGATTGGAAAGATCATTTGCTCAGTGTTTTCAGAAGCGGTGGATTCCTTTCCCATAGGCACAGGGCTGTGTTCCTGATAAACCCAGGCTCAGGTGGATGCAGACACGTTGTTCTGCAGAGACAGGCCCTTTGCAGGGCTTCACAGCCTCGTCTGCTCTCGCAGCTTCCATGGACACCAAATTGCTTTTCATTATGTTCCTCAAGGCGGCTTGTCTGAGACCCGCTGTTTCTGAGACACCCAATAAACGTTCCTGATTTCATTACCTGAGTCCTGATTGTTAAGGAGAGTGTCACCCATTAGAGTGTGTCACCAATTAAAGCTGACATTTGTTAAATATTGGTAAATCAGGGCCTGGCTTCACATCTGAGTCTCCAGTCATTTACGCTGTGGTTACACCAAATTATCCACCGTGAATCCCTTGGTTACATCTTGAAGGATTAATAAGAGTTGGCCAAAGTCCTGTGTAAAATATCTGGGACAATTCATCCATGAACTTTTCAAGTCTCCAGTGTACAATGGGTTTTCAGTGGATGCAGTTATCGGCATCTCCACTGGAAAAACATCAACTGAGTGACCACAGGCAGGGATGGTGACGTGGGGTTGGCACAGGGGCACTTGGAGCGTGTTCTGGTGGTCACACCACGCTGCCATGGCTACGCCCTTCCACTGGCAATTTCCTTCCACCCAAGGACTCGGGAGAAGTCAAAATAACCATGGTCGTGACTTTGTGACATCTCTGGGAGGTCGGACTTCGCCAGAGTTACCCTGTATCCATGAGAGATATAATATTTCTAAAGAAAACATAAAATGTGTCAATTGCCCACTTAAACGCCAGCCACACACACCCAGGAGGAAATGTTCCGAGCTGTAATGGGGTCAGTGCTCGTGTCACAAGGGGAAGTTGTACCACCAGCACTCCCAGGTGTTGTGTTTAGCTGGGATAAATTAACCTCTGTGAGAGCCCTGAGCAGTGCAGGGTGGAGTAGGAGCCCGTTCTGCCGGGGAAGTAACGAGGGATTCGGGCTGACCGGAGCTTGGTCCCCTCGGGGCCTCCCTCACGGCATTCTCGGAGCCATCACCGGTTTTAGCCTTGGCTTCAAAGCCTTTGCTCCCTCCCTCCGGCTTTTCCTGGTCTCTGCATGGGAGGGGCTTTCGCTGTTCCCTCACCTTCAGCGGGAGTTTTTGGAGCAGGAGGGTTGTGCCAATTATAGTTTCCCAGGGAGTGATTCCTTTGTTTTGCTTTCCAGTCCTTTCCCCGGGGAGCCAGGTGGGGGAGGAAGGGAATATGGCTTGCTGCAGAGCATGAAAGAAAAGGGAAGAGAAAGCCTGGAGGCCCAGTTGAAGGGGAAGAAGGAACTGGGGGAGGGAACAAAAAGCAAAGCAAATGTGCAAATAGCTTCATTAGGGCAAGGGGGATCCTCTGGCCTGGGATTTGAAAACTTAATTAAACAAAGACTGTGCTGCATCAAAGGGATCCTCTATCTGTAGGGAGATGGGCTGAGAGATCTGAGGAATTTTTTCCGTGTGCTGTTCTCTGTTACTCACCAGTAACAGGAGTGTGGGCTCCAGAAGACTTCCTGCTTCCCTGATGAAAACATCAACTCTCTTTTTATTATTATTTTTGGGTTGTGGGTTTTTTTCCCTTACTGCTCTTAGCCCAACCGACCCGAATTCCTGTGAGCTGCTGTGCCGTGGATGGAAAGCTGGGCACCGCCCTGCCGAGAGGAAACGCTCTGACCACGCTCGTGGTAAATAGAGCTGCCCTGAGCTGCTGGGGAAGCAGCAGCTGCTGATGGGCTGTTTGCCCTCCCTGGCCTCCCTCACTCAGAGAAGGGAGGAAATGACACCTCATAGCAAACCACGAAGATTTTGGCACCACCGCACCTACACTCGAGGTGCTACAGGGGCATCACCAGCTCTCTGCCCCCGGGGAAGGAGCCAGCAGATCCATGGCTTCCATAATCATTTCAAGAGGTGAAGTTCAGCTCCCAGGAGTGAGTTCCAGGCTTCCCCTCCCTCAGGGTGCTTTTAGCTCTTCTGTGTCACCTCCTTTTTGCTGGGGACAGTCCTGTGCCATCTGGAGAGGTGCCAGCAATCACATTTGGGAGTGGGGTAAACTGTTCCAAGAGCAGTTTGAAATCCTGGCCCCTATGCACTATGTACTGCGTCATTCCAGAGAAAACTCCCATCTTCCAGGGAATTAAAATTAGAGTTGAACAGTAGTGACTCAGGCTCACTGTTTTCATTTTCCATTTTCTGACTTCAGGCCAGATTTACAGAAGCTCCTGGGACTCACAGCTCTGGCTGAACATGGTAGCAAGGGTGAGTGTTTTGTCCTCCAAAACCTACCCTGAAGCCAAGCCTGGGGCTGATTCTCTTTTCTTCCCAAAATAGTCTCCAGATGGAATATTTTATGTGTGCAAAACAAATTCAGGTAAAGCTGAGACAAAGCCTCAGGTCCCTTTTGCTGCTTCTGTAACACCCACTGGGCTCTCTGGGCTTATTCCAGGTTCCACAGCATTGCAGAAATCTCCTGAGGACCTCACCTGAGTAAAAACAACAAAAAAAGAAGGGATGTCTCCCAGTGCCATGGGCTCTGTCTCCACGAAAAGGAACTCTCTGGGATCTGCCCCTGCAACAGAATGTCACTGTGGTGCCCAAAGCTTAGATGTGAGACATCAACAGTGGCAGAAGCTTCACACCTGGAAGGGTAGGGATGAAGGCTGAGCAATTAAATGTCATTGAAGTAAAGAAACTTCTCACTAATTAATCCCCAAGTGCTGAGTCTTGGGGACATGGTGTGCTATTGTGCTCTCTTAGTTTAGGTCTATGATACATAAATTACAGTCTGTTGTTTCACTCTCCCTTTACATGAAGTCTGAGGTAGACATAAAAGCTTTCGCGGTTAAAAAATACATGTTTTAAAAGTAAGGAAATAAGGGATTTGTACCCCGTAAACAGAAGAGTTTGTGGGAATAAGCTCAGGCACTGTAATGTATCTAAAGATCAGGCTTGTGTAAGTCTCTGTTTCTTCAGAAAATGGCTTTCACCAGGGCTGGTCTATGGGCAGGATGTGAAAGTGGGCTGAATCCACAGGAACCTCATGACAGCAGGCTCAGATGTGCCTGTGTGCAGTTGGTTTCTGACTGAAGATGTGTCCCCTCCACCAGTTCCTGTTGGGTTCGAGCAATAACGTTTCCCAGCAAAAGGCCTTTCTGTGGGCAGAATCGTGCCAGTAAATAACTGGTTTTGTTAGCGTCTGGTTGCGCTTGAGGAGCAGCTCTAAGAGATCTTCTTGCAGATAAAAGTATTTTCCAATAAATATTTTCTGTCTCCAGAGCTATCCAGAGCTCCAGGAGCATTTGGACAATGCTCTCAGTCACATGGTGGGATTCTGGGGTGTCCTGTGAAGGACCAGGTATGGATCTTTGATGGTTCTTGTGGGTCCTTTCCAGCTCAGGATATTCTGTGGTTCTGTGATCCCTTAAATTTGGCTCACACAGCTGAGGTTTCTTCGAAATCATAATGTCTAGAATGTGTTCATTTTCCTCTCTGAGACTGAAATCTCAGAAACCATGACAGCAGTTTGACTAGAACACCTTACTCCAGGTCAGTGTGGTCTTGGATCCTGGTCTGGGGGGGCTATAAAGCATTTAACCAATGGTACTGGACACAAGTGGCATTTGTTACTGTAAAAGCCACCGAGTGCAATGCAGCAGGATTTTCCAAACACTCACCAACTTGGAATAAGGAGGGAGGTAACGTAGCACAAAGCAGCTTCCACACAGATGTGACATCCACATGTAGTGCTGCTCAGGGCTGGTTTGGGGACAGGCTTTGGGAGGACAATCAAATTGCTGACTTTGGAATGACACGAGTGCTGTATGGCTGTGCTGGCACATCCCAACCCTGGGAATTTGGCTGAACACTCTGACTTCTGCCTTGTGTCCTGGTGATGGGCCATGTTTAGTTTCTGAGTAATGCCAAAAGCAAACTGAAAATGGATTGTTTGGATGACACGATTTTTGTGGACTGTGATTTATCAAATGTGGTGACAGGCTGAACCCCAGGGAAGAAGTGCTTGAATGGAGCAGGTAACATGTCCTAGGTGAGTGCTGAGTGCTCTGTTTGCATTGCAGGACGTGAACCAACTTCTGAATAAATGCTTTGTTCCCAAGTCTGTCATCTGGAATTATCTTCATACATCATGTGTAACTTTGGTATGAAATCATAAATTCTGTTAGGATTACAAGGTTGTCCAAGTTGCTGTCTAATATTTGTTCTGTTTCTTTTTTTAAAAAAATATCCATTATTGCAAAACTTAATGTTTGAAATGTACATTATGTGATATGAGCAGGGTCTAGGAATGCTGCAAACCCCTTTGGAGAAGGGAAGCGAGTACTGGAAATCACTGTCTGAAAGAAGTCACAAAGTGAAATGGCTGAACAGCTCCAACCTTCAAATTATTTCCTTTGTTTGTGTTGCCTCAGGAAATTAGCTGTCAGCTAATTTAGATTACAATGGATTAGATTTCCTTAATTAAAGGCAGGTAATCCTCAGATAACTGTACACACAATTAAGATACTTTGGAGCATCCATTACCTCAAAATCATTGTTGTGTTTCTGTCCCTTGGCCAGTTTTGAGCTTTGGAGGATTTTACTGAGAAAAAGCTCTTAAAAATAATGTGGGATGCTGCAAAAGATTTTGGGAAATTCCAGTTAATGATATCAGCTGGTTGTTTTTCATTCCACTTGGGTTTCTGGAATTCTGGTAGACTGAGGACGCCCCATCCTCTGCACAGTTCCTGCTTGGAAAGCAGAGTCAACGAGCATTAATTTATACTCAAAACGCCTTATTGTACATGGTATGATCCAAAGTATTATTAATTATACTTGTGCCAGATAAATTAGTCTTCTTTGGCCCATGGCAAAGACATGAAGTCTGGATTAAACCCAGCCTGGTTGCGAAGGGAGGTTTTTGGGAGATTATTGCAGCAACAGCCCTGGGTGGGTTTCATGTATTACCTGATAAATCAGGAGGTTTGTTATCTAAGGCAACCCCTTTGGAGCAAGTTAATTGTTTAATTAGAGGTTAAAACTCATGTTGTATGTACAAATGTCATGTACGAATGAGAGTTTGGCAAAGCACATCAACAGCACTGTGTATCTGTAACTAAAATTCCTCCTTTCAAATCCTCTCGTTTTCTCAAGTGCTTAAAAAAAGTTCCGTCTTTTGTGCCTCAGTAAGCAAAGCTCAGACATAAAATTTACCAAAAACTCTGGCTTACAGCAGTTTGCTCAACACACTTATTAAAAGCTCATGGGGACAAATGGCTCTAAGAGAATTGAAACGTTCTAATGTGTTAGCCCTACCTGGACGGATCTCACCGGGCCAGAAACACAAGGAAATAAAACTTTATTTTTCGTTTTAGACAGAAAAAGAACAGTTCTGGGGGCGTTACCGTTCCCGCATTTCA
>NW_008239055.1:71172-77706 GCF_000691975.1 Corvus brachyrhynchos | reverse complement strand
CCCACGGGGCTCGGCCGGAGATGGCGCTGCCCCCCGCTTTTGTGCGCGGATTGCCGTGATCCTAATCCCGATCCAGGAACAATGGAGCCTCCCCCGCGCAGCGCCCTCTGCAGACTTCCCCCGCGCTAAACAAGAAGAGGGGCGCAGGAATACCCACCCCTCAAACCTAAACCGTAAAAGTAAATGAAATTCTCCGAAATAGTGGATTTTAATCACAATGCGGCATAGCACGTCTCTTTTTTGTTGGGTTTTAACGCTCTCCGCCCACCCCTTTCACGCAATGTTTCCATAAGCTCGTATCACTGCTGAAGTTTCAGGGGGAAGCAGCCACTAGAGTGACTTCCCTTGGAAGTGAGCAAGCACATGCGCTGTGTTAAATATATGTGTACTTCTTTTTTCTTGTCCTAGCAATGCATCGCGACTCTTGTCCTCTGGACTGCAAGGTTTATGTGGGTAACCTTGGAAACAATGGCAACAAAACGGAGTTAGAGCGAGCTTTTGGCTACTATGGACCACTGCGCAGTGTATGGGTGGCGAGAAATCCTCCTGGTTTTGCCTTTGTGGAATTTGAAGATCCCCGAGATGCAGCTGATGCAGTAAGAGAACTAGATGGAAGGTAAAATGTGCTTGTGTGCTTGACTTGGCTGGTCAAAATATGAGACATTGTAGGAGTGGTACATTTATAAATTGGGAAGCTGAAACTGCAGGACTAAGGTCTTGATACGTTTGTTATGCACTATTTATTTATATGGTACTTTAAGGGTGTTCTTATAGTGCAGAAATAGAATCCCAGAAAGGTTTTGGCTGGAAGAGACCTCAAAGCTGATCCAGTCCCATCCCTGCCATGGGCAGGGACATCTTCCACTGTCCCAGGTTGCTCCAAGCCCTGTCCAGCCTGGCCTTGGAGACTCCCAGAGATCCAGGGACAGCCACAGCTCTTCTGGGCACCCTGTGCCAGGGCCTTCCCACCCTCACAGGGAGGAATTTCTCCCCAATATCCCATCTAACCCCGCCCTCCTTAGTGAATAGCATTGTAATGGTTAATTTTGCACTTCACAGTTGAACTCCCAAGTTAGAAATTATTTGCATCTCTTTATGTGTGTTAATTAAATTGCAGATGGTGTTACTATAAAGAGGCAAGACTGATAATGGAGACTCTCCTTGCTTCCTTCTCTGCTTTACTGCTTTACTGGCACAGCAGTTTTGAGAAGCAGCCAAACCTTTTGTCTGCCATAGAATCCCAGAACGGTTTGGGCTGGAAGCCCATCCTGTTCCACACCCTGCCATGGCCAGGGACACCTTCCACTGGGTAGATCAGGTTGCTCCAAACCCCGTCCAACCTGGCCTTGGACACTTCCAGGGAAGGGTCCACCACAGTCATGCTGGAGCTGACTCTGAACACTGTGCTTTGATGACAGAACATTTTTGCCCTTATCTGTTCTTTTTCCCTTTTGTGGATTGTGTATGTTTTATTCTGTGCTGCCTTCTCCCTGGAAATGCTAACCAGTGTCAACCTCTCTTCCCAGAACCCTGTGTGGGTGTCGTGTCCGAGTGGAGCTCTCCAACGGGGAAAAGCGGAGTCGGAACCGCGGCCCCCCTCCATCATGGGGCCGGCGTCCTCGGGATGACTATCGCAGGAGGAGTCCCCCTCCTCGGCGCAGGTACCTGGGCACAGCACAATCCTAGAGCTCTTGGCACAGTTACCACGTAGCATCCTAGAAGCAGGCTTGTTAAAGGCATGTTGATGGATAACATTCATCTATCTGATCATGATTCGGAAATGACAAATGCTAAAAAAAAAACCAAAATCAACCCCCCACAAAATCGAGGTGAACTTAAGTTGTGTTGAATGTTGTTGGCTTTTGTCCTTAGGTGACTGTGCAGTTGGTAGTCAGTGCCCTCTGTCCTGGGCTTATCCTCCTTCCTCTTAAAATCTGCTCATCTTCTAGCCACACTTTCCCTTTCTTCCCCATACTTCAACTTAGCCTGTTCCTTTCCTTTACTCCATAATGGCAGAACATGACATACAGCAGTTTAGCATTTCCATACCAATGGGTTTTTCCACTTTGTTTGCAGAACTTAAATACTTCCCAAGCAGGCAGCTGTTTAATAATAGATTGAGTAACAGTTGCTCTAAACATCTGGAATCTTGACACTTTAGTGTTAGCTGGAATTAAAGCATCGTGTGACGATCCTGTCACTTGAGGTTTGCAAACCCAGCTCTAGCATATAGCAGGATTTTTGGGAACTGGCACGTTCTTGGACCCAGACTAGTTTGTCTGGCAGTTTAAGTGTGCAACGTGGTTTTTACAGGACTGAATTTACCTGTGGCAGGTGAGTGAAGTCCTCCCAAGTCAGGGTTTCAAGCTTACCCTTTTGCTGTTGAAAAAAAATAACACATTAGGAGTATTTGTTAGCTAATAGATGGTTGTACTGATGGCTTGTTTTTCATTTTTTTTATGCTTTTTGGTCCATCTATTAATAAAAATGAACCCGTTACAGAGTCACCATCATGTCTCTTCTCACCACCCTCTGAGTCTGCATTAGCCAGCCAACTAGCCCTTTCAGCGTCATGTGACCAGCGCGCCCCATGCAGCTTGGCTGGTGTCGTTTCACATGACCCAGGCATGGCCAGTCGTCAGGTTGCACCGCCCTTTGGTTCCCGAGCATGCTGTTTTCTCTCAGCCTTCTCTCCAACCTTAACCAAATCGGCAGCAGCCACCTCGACCGCCCACACATTCCCGGCCAATCAGCTCAGCTGTTTATTTACCAAATGTCTTCACAACAACTACAGCAGCAGCCTTCGGCTAACAAAAAAGCAGGAAAAATCCACAACACCCCCTTCGCCAACCAACTAAATACAACGCAACATCTGGCAAAACCTTTTCAGCAAATTCTTCTTGGCAGTCAGTCCGGCAGCCTCACCTCACCATTTCTAGCTTGTTGAAACCAAAGACTTGTAAGTTTTTCCTGCTTATACAGTTTACTGCTGGTTAAAATAAGGAGTAAGCGGCTTATAAGTAATTACTTTTCTCAATCAAAGGCTGGCTGTGCATAATTGAGTGGTAACGTACATATGTTGCTTGAGAAAACTTTTAAGGGTGATATGGAAGCTCTTACACTGTGAATAATGTAAAAACCAGGATATTTGCATGTGAGATGCCAAACTAAATTTTTAATAAAGCTCTAACAAATGTAGCTTTTCCTTGCCAGAAAAATCCTATCACCTTTAAATGGTTTTACTAACAGTTTTCAAAACTTAAAACAATTACTTTTTGGGATGAACTGGGCCGAGCTAAGGTTATATTTTTAAATTTTTTTTTTTTATAAGAAAATAGTCTAAACACACTCTATGGCATTAAAATGACAATCACAAATATGCAGTTCTAATGTAGCACTTAATGGCATTATCAATATTGACACTGAGCGCATTTTCACTTTTTTTCCACTTGATATCTCTTATGTCTTGTTATGGACCTTTTTGGCTTGCATGGGTTCCAAAACATTTGCTCTGTGCTATTTTTTTTTTTTTTTTTTTTTTGGAACCACCTGTGGGACTTTGGTGTGGTGTTCTGGGCAGTGTATTTAGTTGAAATGGAAAGTGTTGCATTGGACAACTCTGCTCTGACGCATTCTTAGTTAAGTGAATTCGTGGTTGGAAACGTGCTGTTCACACTGAGCTTGGTTTTACTGCCTAATCTTTCCATGCCTTTTACTGGATGATGGATGCCAGTTATTCTTGGCACGTTCCCTGGGCCCAACAGTGAGTTTGACAAGTTGGGAAATGCCTCACCCCATTAAAGCTCAAAGAATGGATAAAGTGCCTCACATTTGGTTTTCTGGTTCTAGATCACCGCGAAGGAGAAGCTTTTCCCGGAGCCGCAGCAGGTATGAATCCCTTTCCTGCCCCATGGACTGCTCCAGCCTGGAGGGCTGAAAAGGAGCAGCCCAAAACAGCTCCACGCATAGGCTGTGCACAGTCAGACTGTAGTTTGGTAAAAGGGAAACAGATTTGCTTCTGTCATACTGCTTGACTGGAATTACTGAGCTGTTAGAGATTCCAGGGATAGCCGTGGAAGGATATTAAGAACAGAAGTAATTTCCATTCTGCAGCTGTTTGGGGTCTTTGTCAGTTTTCCCCAGAGTTTAAGTGTTAATGTGCTACTCTCTCACAGATACTGTGAGCATAGGATCATAGAGCCCTGAGGTGGGAAAATACCTTTAAGATTGAGTCCAGCCATAAATCAGGATGTGATTAGGTGGGATTCTGAAAGAAAAAACTTCTGCAAAGTACTGCATGCCTGTTCACAGCACGTTGTAAGCTGTTGCTCAGGCTGATTATTCTTCCCTTGAGAAAGGGTTAATAGCAGCACTGGTAACAGGTTTCCCCCTGGTTGAATAGTTAAAAACCTTCGCTCCTGAAGGGAAGCTCCTCAGGGAGCCTTGCTGGCCTAATTGAGCTTTGCTCTGATAGTGTGGTGTTGTGATCTGTACCAGGTCCCTCTCCAGAGATAGAAGAAGAGAAAGATCACTCTCACGGGAGAGGAACCACAAGCCTTCTCGCTCCTTTTCCAGGTCTCGCAGGTAAGAAGAGTCTTCAGTGTTGGTGTGTTCTGAGTAAATGTAAAAATGGCTTTCTGTGCCTTGGTAAATACTGAAGAAGGCAGTGGTGGAGAATCACTTATAGTGTTGTAGGAGATTCTTCACCCTGAACAATAAAATACTCAGTTTTATTAAATGAACAGTATTTTAAAAATGCTTAAGTATCACCTGCTGATTGTGGCTGGGGGGCTTAAAGGAAAATCTGCTGCTCCTGACACCTGGATGCTAACTTTACCTGTCTGTTCTTCAGTCGCTCCAGGTCAAATGAGAGGAAATAGGACTGTGGGAAGGAGCTGTGTACAGGAAGTCATGAGATCCGAGGCCAGGAGTATGTACAGAACATTGTTTTGTTTTGACACTTCATAAAGCTTGGTGCATTTTTAAAATGTTTTAGCTGTTGAACTTGCTTTGTTTCTTGTATCTTGTAACAGGTGGCAAATGTAAAGATGTGAATCTGTATATGGTTCTGAGCAGATCCTATGATTTGTAATGTTAATGGTTTTCCAATGTACCATTAGATGCTCTGTGTGTGTGTGTGTGTGTGTGGAAGGGCAAATGGTCTGTGTTGTGTTGCTGGGAGAGCACGGCTGGGCTGGGGGTTGCTGGGGCTCAGCTCGAGGAAGTGTGTTGGGATGGTGTGTTCTTGTGGAATCAGACTGGGAGCAGAGCAGGACATGGGTGTTCCATAGCCTATGTCTGGAAAAGAGAATAGTGAGCCAGTGGTGCCGGGAGGGAAAGGGTTGGGCTGCAGCTTCATCCAGCTCCAGTTCTGACTGAGCTGCTTTATATTCCATGAAATAAAACATTGTAGCTGTAGGGTCAGTTAATTTTGTACTTGGTGTGAGTAGAGTCCTTAATTAGCTGATTGTTGATTGACCATCTATTCCAGAACCTCTGAATAGACCAAATCCACAGCAGAACTGACACCTGGAGTGGATGTGTTGTGTCTAATGGTACATTGTAAACATTAGAAATTAAACATTTCTTTACTGTACAAGAATTTTCATGTCACTTGTAAAATGTCTTTTGTGAGATCCTTGGGATTAAAGTTTTGGTTACAACTTGTTGTTCAGTATATAACTTGTCCCTGACTGTGACAGTCACCCCACCTGGCTGTAACACACCTGTGAACTGTCAAACTCAGCTGCACCTGGCAGTGTCTGCTCACCTGTCTGTGGTGAGGTGCAGGGTGTCCCTCTGCCATGGCAATCTAATCCCTGTTCTACAGGTTCAGCTGGGGTAGTCAGTAGCTGATGCCACCTGGCTTCTTGCCTGACAGTGAGCCCTGGAGTGATTCCTTGGAAAACCAGCTGGAGATGCAAAGGTTCGCTATGGACTTTGCATGCTGGCTATGGGTTGGGAACAGCAGTTAAGGTATTCATCCTATCTCAGT
This sequence comes from Corvus brachyrhynchos, assembly GCF_000691975.1. Taxonomy (NCBI): domain Eukaryota; kingdom Metazoa; phylum Chordata; class Aves; order Passeriformes; family Corvidae; genus Corvus; species Corvus brachyrhynchos. The sequence goes on along the minus strand of NW_008239055.1, from coordinate 71,711 downwards.
TTGGAAGTTGCTGGTCTGGAAACCAAAACTTACCCTGAAGATTCACTTCCTCTAAATGCAACATGGCTGGAGAGCAGGTGGAGCTTCCCCCACTGCCCAAGGGCTACCTTGGTCCTGTGTCCCAGAGAAAATGTGCTCCATTGATTCAGTTGTGTGGTTTAGATTAAATCCCTCATGATGAACACTGGTGATGGAATTTCCTTCACTTGGTGGTGTCCCAAGCCAGGGACAAGGTGATGGTGAAGCTCTAAGGGAAGGATGTACCAGTGCTGCCCCCTTGGCTTGCTGAGCTCAGTGTCTGGATTTATTTTTTTTTTTTTAAATCACTTAGTGTTATTTATGGTTGGACTGGGACTTGAAGGTCTCTTCCACCCTCAGTGACTCTGCGGTTCTGTTGATCAGTTCAGCACTGTGTGTTGCTGTGGAGCGGGATTCAGCGGTGAGCTGGGAAGGCGCAGGCCCGTTCCCGGATTTTGCCGGGCCCCGTTTCACCTGCGGAGGGTGAGGGAGGAGCGGGTGGGGCCGGCTCGGCCGTGCAG
>NW_008239055.1:68757-71108 GCF_000691975.1 Corvus brachyrhynchos | reverse complement strand
GTCTGATGTGCGGAAGGCTCACAGCTTGCGGTGCCTCTGCCGGCACAGACGTTCCTCCTGTGGTTACCTGGGGGAACAAGGAGCCTTCAGTAGTTCAGCTACTGCAGGGAGAGAAATCTGAAGTGCCAGAGACAGTGGGGGAGCAGGTTGTGGTTTTCATATGCAACAGTCTTGCGGAACTGGAAGCATTTCAGTTTCAGGTTTCTGACTATTTTACTCCTCAGTTGAATGAAGAAGTTGCCCCCTTAGATCAGAAGTGTGCTGGTTTTATGTAATCAAGTGGAGGTTTGAACGGGAACACAACAAACAGCTTCTAGAATAAGATGGGAAATGTATAAATATGTATGAGCACTGACTGGACAGCCCTTCCCCCAGGGTATAAGTAACAAGAGTTACTTCTGATGTAGCAACACGTTTGTGCATTTCATGTGTCCCATTCCTGTCTGAGGGAGTGACGAGCCTGGGAATGTTGCATTTAAAAAGTTTACTCTCAAATGTACAAGGAAGTGTTGGTGTTCTAAGGCCAGGGACATCCCTCGCCTCTTTCCAAAGCTTCGGACACCAGGAAGAGTCACCAAGCAGTTTGTCCTGGCCAGGGGAGGACAGAGGGACACTATCCAAGGCTCCTTGGCAGAACCTCAGCCACAGCCCTGCTCCGGAGACCCCTGGGGTGATGGAGCAATTGCTGCTGCCTGATACCTTCCAAATGGTTTCAGGGCCTGGTTTCATGGTGCTGACAGTAATGATTGATGCTGTATTTCTAATTTGGGGAGAGGTTTAGCTGCCCTTGTTTCAGGCAGAAGCATCCTGGGGTTAATTCTCAGAGGTCCTCAGCAGTGCCTGAGCACATCCCAGTTATTTTCTACACTCTCCCTGGGGAGAGCATTGTGTGCAAATGGGTTTGCAAAGAAAAGGATCTTGTTTTTTTTCTTTTTATGTACATGCTGCTCCTTGTTTATGACCAAAGATCATGTTAAGAATGTGCCTTGCACTTAGAAAGTGGAGAGGTTTATGATGCCCTTGCTTTTGTTGGGATTTGTTCCACTGGCCTTCAGACAGGGTCGTGCTTGGGTGAGGAGTTGTGATCCTCCCAAACACTTGACAGTGCTTCTGGTTAAAGTGCTCCATGTGCAGGATGATGTGTCCTAACAGGTCATGTAACCACATACATGTGCTAGTTATGACAAAAATGGGAGAAAAGCATTGCTGACAGTTAATGTTAGAAAAGCAAGGAAAAAAAATCCCTTGAAAAATAAATGTTTTTGTCTGTTCCACTCGAATTCACCAGGTTTTAGGGTACATTATTCTTTCAGAGCTGACCCTGTTCAGAAAGCTGAAGGGAGCCAGTATGGATCATACCCAGTGTTGATTTCAGAGCTGAGCCTCGGGAAGGATTGCTGCTTCCCTATGCCAAATCCCTGTTCAGTGGGGCAGCCTGGCAATTTCTGGTTTCTCCTCTGTTAAATTGATTTGCCTTCCCTCTAAGAGCAGAAAAAACCTGCCAAAGTCCAGACCCAAGCGTTGCTCTGTGAAAGAAGAATTTCTATCCTCTTTGACAAACAGGTGTGCTGTGTTACCCCCCCTCATCCTCCAAAGCCAGTCTGGTTCTGGAGCTTTGCTCTTCTGTCCTCCAGCCACAGCGGGAACTGCGGTGTGTTACTAATGGAAGGGCCTTGCATTTCATCCTTTGCCTTTGCATTTCCTTTTGTTTGAAGTCAGAGAAACCAGAGAGACACCACACAGTGCCCATGGATCGTCTCTAAACCTCTCCTGCTTTGGTGGGGGTCTGTCAGCAGAACCCAGTGCTGGAAGTATTTTTTGACCTGTAGATGTTTACAGGGTTTTGTGCTCAACAGAATCATGGAATCACTAAGGTTGGAAGAGCCCTCTAACTTCAAGTCCAACCATTCCCCCAGCAGTGCCCGAGTGCTTCTGCAGCTTTTTTACTGCTGTTATCACCTCTTTTCAGTTTCCAGTTTTACTTTCATATGCCATGATCTCCATGAGCTGCCTCAATGTCTCCTGACATACAGATCCTCGAAGTGGCTGAACATTGGACAAACTTATTTCTGCTGCATTTTAATCCCTGTCCCTGTACCCGCGTTCAAATCCTGCCCCAGACATACTGTCCCAAAAACTGAGCTGCAGTCTCCACCACGGATCGCCCTGCTCTGGTGCTGTTGTAGTGCAGAGTCTCTTGGCTGGAAGAGAAAAAAAAAGTGAGAAAACTGGAGCATCAACCCCTTTTGCAAACAGAAAAGCTGACGGGCAGGAGTGCAATTCCAGTTGCTCCGGTTCAACCTTAGCTCCCGCATGGGGCGATGGCACAGGGCCGGGCCCTGCCGTAAAGA
>NW_008239055.1:60609-68705 GCF_000691975.1 Corvus brachyrhynchos | reverse complement strand
TGGCAGAAAAAGGCAGAATAAAGCCAATTTTTGCTTGGCTGTGCTTTGCAGTTGGTCAGTCAAGCGGTTGCCGGAGCTGAAGCCGCATCCCAGGCTCTCACACGAGAAGTGTTCTGGCTTCCTCGAAACACCGTCATTGTCTGGGGTTGCTCTTTCGTTTCTGCAGTTTCACTGGGGCACAGCCACGACTTCCCTCTATTAGTGCTCTTCAAACAAACACGGCTGGGGACTAAAATAAACACAGGATCCAGACAAATATAAAATAGACGATGCAAGGGGAACGCTATGTTCGTTCCCAAGTGATTCATTTGGCTATTATTTAATAATTTAGTGGCTGACATAACTTGAACAAATCTTCACATTGATTTGGGTGGTGTTTCTGCTTGGTCCTCTAAGTCATTTTAGCTGTCAGTTTTTCTGTGGGAGTGATCCCAGCCAGGAAGGGGAAGTGTATGTCCTTCCCATCTGGGTTCTGTCACCGATTCCAGCTGTGTCACTCCACGGCCTCCCTGAGTGTGAGGAGATTCATCCTGCTACAGTCATGCTGCTGTTCTTGGGCACTTTGCTGGACAACACAGACTGGTTGTGATGTGCCACTGCCTGATGCCACCCCCAAAACAGCCTGACATGTGTGACAGCCCCTGGGCAGCCCCAGTGCTCTGTTGGGACCGTGCTATCGGGGTGCAGCAGTGGTATCAGGGCGGGGCACTGTGTCACCCAGGCTGTCGCTTGGTAAGATCACCCCTGCCAGCTGTGAGAGAGGTGTTATCTCCTCGTGGGCAGAGGCTGCTTAGAACATGAATATTAGGACATGAATATTCAAAAATATTCAGCAGTTTTTGGTGCTGTCCCAGCCCTCCCTGCTGATGGAGGGCTCGCTGTCAGTGTTTGATACAAAGTGTTTGCTGTCAGTGTTTTGTAGAATCCCAGGATGTTTTGGGTTGGGAGGGACCTTAGAACTCACTTTGTTCCACCCCCTGCCATGGGCAGGGATGCCTTCTACTATCCCAGGGTGCTCCAAACCCTGTCCAACCTGGCCTGGGACACTTCCAGGGCTGGGGCAGCCACAGCTTCTCTGGGCAAACCTGTGCCAGGGCCTCAGCCCCGTCGCAGGGAAGGATTTCTGCCTAACACCAGTGTTATTACACCTCCTGCACTGGGTGCTGCTTTTCCTGGTGCTGGATTGATCAGCTTTTCATGCAGTTGTACTATAAACTTTGTGGGAGGAGGTTGCCCCAGCTGGAGAGATAAGCTCCAGGTGTGGTTTGCTGCCACTCCTGCCAAGTTGTCCTTGCAGCTGCCTGGCTGACACGTGCCGCTCGGAAACTCGTGGATGAAACTCCGCCAGATTTGGAGTCAGGAGTTCCCCTGTGCAGGGGATGTTTGACAGGGACCCGTGGGGTATTTTTTGATCTATAGATATTTTCAGGGTTTCTTGTTTCATAGAATCAGGAAATCATTTAGGTTGGAAAAGCCCTCTAAGGTCATTGAGTCCAACTGTTCCCCCAAGCACTGCCAGGTCTAGCACTAACCCGTGTCCCTGGGTGCCACATCCACACTTTTTCTGAAGTACTTCCAGGGATGGTGACTCTGCCACTGCTCCGGACAGCCTGTGCAGGTGCTTGACAACCCTTCTGGTGAAGGAATTTTTGCTAATGTCCAATGTAAACTTCCTCTGGTGCAGCTTGAGGCCGTTCCCTCTCCTCCTGTCCCTGTTCCCTGGCAGCAGAGCCCAGCCCCCTCCTGGCTCCCCCCTTCTGTCAGGGAGTTGTGGAGAAAGTCCCCCCTGAGCCTCCTTTGCTCCAGGCTGAGCCCCCCCAGGTCTCTCAGCTGCTCCTGGTGCTCCAGACCATTCCCCAGCTCCATTCCCTTCTCAGGACACACTCCAGCCCCTCAATGTCTTTCTTGCCATGAGGGGCCCAAAACTGAACACAGTACTCAAGGTGTGGCCTTAGCAGTGCCCAGAACAGGGGCATGGGCACTTCCCAGTTTTAAGACATCCCTCTCCTTTTGTCTCCCTCCTGCTCCCTTTGTGGATTTACAATTGATAATCTATAAATCTCTCAGTGTTCTGCAAAGCCGAGGTTTGTGCGGAGGTGGGAAGGGATTTGGTGCAGCATTGCTGCTGCTGGGTGAAGTACAGAACATTTTAACCCCGTTTCCAGTCTCTGTGGCACTGCCCACCACAGCTCCAAGTTCCAGAAAATTTTCTTTCCCTGTTGCAAGGTGGATTTTCACAGGCCGGGCCAAGAAACCAGTGAGGGTGGCTGAAACAGAAAGGTTTTATTTTGGCACCTGGAACTCCCCAACTTTGACCTCTGTGGAACTGGACAGAGCCCCTCTAGTGTGTGGAGCACGTCCACCCCCATGGCCCAGCTCGGGGTCAAGGCCAGCAGGGGCTAGTGGGGTGAAAGCTGCTCTTCCATCCTCACTCCCGAAAATCCTGCTGTGCCTGACTGACATGTAGGAGGAAAAGTGCAATTGACCCTTACCCTGGTGTCAAGGTGCCATATCATCACCACTGGCTTTATTGCCATCTCAGCTGTCCCCTCCCATTACCTCTGCTCTGCTCCGGGCTGTGCACGAGTCACCGTGCAGGGCTCTGTCTGTGGTCTGGGTCCTGGTCCTGCCCTCCTGCGGATCCCATTTCATGGCATGTTCAGGGTCTACCTGCCCCTGGCTCTGTCCCTTCCCTCCCTCTGCCCACGCCCAGCCCCACTCCTCGCCCCCCAGCACAAGGGCAAAGTGAATCATGATGCTGTGCTCGACTGGGGCATTCCCGAAAGGTGTGACTGGAGATCCCAGGAGATGGTGACACACGCTGAGCCAGCGGGTGGTGGGATGGGCAAGCGGGCCAGCATATGCATCCTGGAGCCCAGGTTTGTGTGGGACAACCCCAAATTCCCAATATCTGGGAGTGGAAACACCCCATCCTGGTGTCTGGGCGCTCTGGGCAGAGGGTGCCCCAAGGAATTGGAGTTGTTTCAGAGGTGACATCATGAGCAAGTGCTCAGTCAGAGCTCCCCATCCTCACCTCCTCCTCACACACAGCTATAAAGGGCCAGATCAAGCTCCCAATGGATTTCAAACCATCCCATGGCTTGGAGAGCAACAAATCCCTCAGCAGCAGCACCGTGCCACACGTGCCGTGCATTGGGAAGAAGTTACGTCCATTGACAGCTTCCATGGGCTGGGCTGCACTGAGGGCTGTGAGCCACATGGACAAGAGCAATCCTGCCCCACACTCCACTTGCTTATTCCCACCCACGGGGGGAATCCTGCTGGGTAAGGTCCTGGAGTTTCTGGAGCAATCCCTGTCCTCCCCCCCTCGCCGAGATGCCTGCAGGGAACTGCTGGCTGCAAAATAACCCCAAGTGGACGTTTTGGATGGACCTTATTCCTTGCAGGAAGCCCTGCAAGAGGCTGGAGCCGCTTGCCCTGGTTCCCAGCGGGGTGTCCCTGTCTCCTCCTGGCATCTGCCCCATCCTGCCGTGCTCCGGGGCCGTGGGCAATGAGGTGGAGCAGCAAGGGAATAAAGGGGCAGCCGGGTGCAGGGTTTGGAGCCAGGTACTGCGGCCGCCCGGCCGCGCTCCGAACAATGAGGCCTTTGCTGCCAGCAAAAAAACCCCACAAAGCTTCCAAGCTGCTCATGGAAAGTCAGTGAAGCAATTACGTTAATGACTATGAATGGGGCTAAAAACAATCTTGGATGAAAATGAGTGAGGGGCCGAATGAAGCGACCGATTCATAGCCCGGCTCCCGCATCCAGGAATATTTCCAGTAAGCAGAGGCCTTGTTTTAGGACTGTCTCATCCCCCATTTGTGCTTGGTGGGACTCTATTTCCACTCTGCTGGGTCTGGTGTCTCATCAAAATGCCTTCATAAATGGGGCAAACAAGGGCTGGATATGGCAGGGGAACAGTCAATTAACACGATCCGAGTTCTTTTAGGGGCAGAGTTAATCAAGCATTCAGCGTTTTGTCATTCTTGTCTTTCTTTCCTGGGAAAATCCTATTAGTATAAAATCACTTAATTGGGCACTTCAAAGAGCTGATGGGAAAACAGGCTTCTCTGGGATATAAACGCCCTCCAGCCGAACACTGGGTTCATTTAGACTTCTGCTGGAGCGTGAGGGTTTCATTAAGAGCCTTCACGTTTCCCACTTAAAAGAAAAAAGCTTGTTAGTAGAGATAATAAAAAAAAACCACACAGAAAAAATGCTTGGTGATTTGAATCTTGCTGAAGAGGATTTTTAGTGCTGGAATACTCAGGACTTTGTCCCTGCAGTCTGCTGCCCTGAGTCAAGCAATTTCCACCTGCCTGGGATGTTCTGGCAAGTACAGCTGTTTGAGGAGGGGGAAAAGTCACCCCTGTGCCCCATGGAATGGGACACAGCCCTGGTTGGACATTTGGGCTGTAGGATGTTGTGTTCTGCAGGACTGAACCCCAACCCCGTGTGCTCATCCCCACTCTCTGTGCTGGGGCAGAGGTCCTGTGTTAGTTCCTCCCATTCTCAGGGTGTTTCCCTGGGTAGAAATTTGGCTTTTTGCAGAGTTTATGTTTATCTCACCTTGAAAAGTAAGTGTGCCCTGATCTCTGCCATCTCCATCCCGAAAGACCTGAGGGATGCTCATCTGCCCAAATCTTTGCTGGTTTTCCCTCTGTGCTGGTTGATCTAACAGGATTATTATTTCCCCACCTCAAAAAACCCTCTTCACGCAGACCTTTGACTACTAAATCTCAAAACCATATAAAATCCGTACACGCAGGAATTTGTGTGCGTTTAAAACAGTCCTTATGAGCACGGGTTGGACCTCACTGTGTTATTCCTGTAAACACGGTTCCATGAAGCCGCATTTCCCCGTTCTCCATCCTATCCAAGGCTGGAGCATTCCAACCCTGATTCCTCCACCCGACCCAAGCCGTTCCCTGCTCCATGCTGGAACTCCCACCCATGTCCCCGTGGCTTTCGGGGGTGCTGCTCCCCGAGTCAGAGGAGGACACGGGACAGGGATGAGACTCGAGTCAGAAGCGATTGTGCCCGGGCACGTTCCCGGCCGGATCCCTGGCTGTGCCGAGGCCGGGCTGAGTCACACTCCGGCTCTGCCTGCTGTGACTAATGTGTTTGCTTCCGTGTCTGCAGAGGCTTCCACTCCCTTCGGCTTCGGCGGGATCCACCTGGGGCGACCCGCTGGGAATGAAACGCTCCCGAGGGCTGAGCTGCTCAGTTGTTCGGGTGCCCCCGGTGCTGGGAAGGAGGTTCCTTTGAAGGCTGTGAAATATGCAGTCGTTTAATGTATTCCTTCTGCTTCCAGGCATTAGGATGGGTTATTCAAGGAAATTATGAAGATGGATTCTCCCACGACCACACCCCTCCCGGGTGGGGGTTTGGGACCCCTGGGGAGGGCGAGCCTGGGACGGGAGAGGTGACAGATCCCACACTGTGGCTATAAATGGTGAGAAGGAAATAGCCCATCAGCCCTCGGCGCTGATCCTGGTCCCCAGTCCTGAATCTGCCCTCCTCCTTCTGCTCCTCCTCCGTGTTGTGGGATCAAACACCATGAATCACCTTTGGGATCTTCTATTTTTTTGAAATTCCTGTACGGCCTTCTTACTCTTTCCCCACCCCCCTTTTTTCTCTGGTAATGCCACTGCAGACGTGCCCATGCACTTCCTGACCCAGACCCTGACGCCATCCCTCTCCCCACTTCCCATTTCCAATAACCCACTTGGCTGAGGTCTCCTCCGATGCTGGCGTGGCCGGAGCTCCCCTCTCCCGGAGGAAGGGAAGCGAGAGTGGAGTTTGCAAGAGCCAGAAACCTGCGCCCCTCTCCCCACCCCCCGCCATCCCAGGGTGTGGGGAATGAACCCTCACCCCACCAAAAATCACTGAGAGAATTACAGAGTTACTTTCCTAAGGGAAAATCTATGTCTGATTGATTTTCTCACTGGTTTAGCCCTGGGATGAATCCCTGGTGTAACTGGGATGTTCCCAGCAGCCAGGCTGGTCGGTTATCTCCCTTTTTGAATCCCTCACTCGTGCAATCAGTGGCTGGGGAGCCACTCTGGGTTGCACAAACTCCTTCCTCTGCCACTTCAAAAAGCTGCTGGTTTGATGTTCCCATTTCTTTCTGTGCACTGGAGAGCTTTTATGGAAAAAAGGGATCTGTTTTAAGCAGGGAACATCCTCTGGTAAGTGCTGCTTCATCCCAGAGTCCCAGGTGGCAGCTGGAGCTGCACTGACCCGAGGTATGCTCAGAGTGCTGCGGCTGGGACGGTGCCGATTGCATCCCTCACATCCAGAGGGAGCAAACCCACACCTGCAGCTGGAGCAGAGCTGGAGCTTGGCAAGGAAATGATCCGCAACCAGCCAGCGCCGCGGCCACCTCTGCAGTGAGGCTCTGAAGGCTGCTCCTTGCAGCCACGAGCAGAAATCATTCCCAGGTGGAAAATCCAGCGACAGCTTCCCTGTCCCAACTTGCCCCCTCCTCTCCTTGCCTATTACAAATGGAAAGGCAAGATGAATTTTGGAGCGTTTAGGTCCAGACTGCAGCTTTCCAGGATGGATTTTCAGCAGTGTGTAGCATGAATTTAAGGTGATTTCCCATTCCCTGTCCTCCTTTTACCTTTCCTGTCCATCCCACTGTGCCTGTTTGGAGGCAGCCAAGGGGCTGAGCAGCCACCACTGATCCAAATCCCAGCACCTCGGCACAGCCCAGCTCCACAGAGTGGGGATGAGTGATTGCAAAACCCTCCTGCAGCATGTGGCAGCATTCAGCCAAACATGCCCAAACATATTTCCAGCTGCTCTGGCCAGTGGGAAGCTGCCGGTCCAGCTGGAAAAAGCAGGAGTGATCTGCACACCAAGGATCCTCCTCAGCACCCCAGCACCTGTTGCCTCCAGGGGCTTTTGAGGGGACCTGGCATTCCCAAAGGATCGCTTTAACACGGCTTTTGTCACTTGGAATTGTGCTGTCACCTCCTTGTGCCCACGGGAGCAGGTTGTGCTTGTGTCCGTGTGCTGTGAGGTCTGGGCTGGGAAGGGCTGCAGGACACGGGCACTGTGCCCAAGCTGGGCTGGCTCTGAGAGCATCCCTTCCCTTCTCCTGCCGCAGGGCAGGGATGGACCAACCGACCAGGCTCAGGGCAGGAGCCCTCCAGCCCCACAGAGTAACCCCAGCAGAAGCTGCCCTGGCTTTCCTGCCTGTGGACTTGGCTGGCTTTTCCAGCTAAACCACAGATTCCCTCAAATCCTTGCCGCAGGTTCCTGCAGGACATGCACAGACTTGTTCCTCCTCCTTATCCCTGCCTGGACATCTGCAGGACTCAGAGCAGCAGATCCTACTCCAAACACTTTTTCCACCCACAGCGGATGCTGGGGTTCAGCTGGTGGAGCAGAGCCAGGCCCGGGGAAGACAAGCCAGTTCGAGAGGCCAGCGACAGCCCAGGATGGGCTGAGCAGTACCAGGGGGCCAGGGGAACATCATCCTGGTATGGCTCTGAGCTTGGCACCCCGAGGGGCTGAGCCACCCCTTCCTTAATCCACAAATCTCCTTCCTACAGTGGCCTGGTGGGTGGGACAGCCTGGCTAGGACAGGACGCCCTTCGAGATGGCTAAAGTCCTGCATCTCCTGGCTGGAATGTGGCACCCCTGTATCCATTGGGGGATCCCTGTATCCCTAATGGGGGCGTCTCCCTGTCCCCAGCTCCCCTCTAGGAAGGGGGTCTCTGCATCTCCTCAGGGTGAGGTCCCTGCATTTCCTGATGGAAGGAGGGCCCTGTATCTCCTGGCTGAGGTTTCCCTCTGGTCCCTGATGCTGGGTCCCTGCACCCACCCAGGAAGGGGTTCCCCATATCCCCTGATGGGGGTCCCTCCATCTCCTGCTATAGGGGAGTCCCTGCACTCTCCAAGGCAGGGGGTCCCGGTATCCCCTGATCCAGGTCCCCGCCCTTCCCTAGGAAGGGGGTCCCGGTGCCCATGGTCCCGGCATGCCCGGCTCTCCTCTGGCACCGCGCATATTCCCGGGACCGGGAACCGGGATGAGAGAGAAAAGGGTTGGGGGGGGCACACGCAAGACCAGGGCGAATGCAGTGAG
>NW_008239055.1:50133-59837 GCF_000691975.1 Corvus brachyrhynchos | reverse complement strand
CTTGCTGGGCAGAGGTCGCTGGAAGCTGCTCCAGCCCCATGGGAGGGGACGATGACCCGGCCCTGGTCCCTCCCTCATTGGTGGCTTTGGCAATCCGCAGCCATGAGTCAGGGCGAGGGTGTTATCTCGAGGCTCCAGGGTGGCACCTGAGTCGCGTCGGTGACCTGAGGATGGGGACATCGGGACGTGACGCAGGCGGGGAGGGCTGGGGGGTGTCTGGTTGGGCTGACGGAACGTGTCCCTCTCCCACTACCTGCCCGGGCTTGCCTGGACATGCTGGGACTTGCCTGGCAGTGAGGTCACCCTGTCTGTGTGCTCAGACTGCCCGGAGATAGGAAGCTGGATTTCTATTTTTACTCGGGGATGCTGAGTCTGAGCACAGGGTGCCCACAGGGGTCGCCCCAGGGACAGAATGTGGCCCCCCCAGCCCCTGGGCTGGAGACTCTCACCGTGCTGGTGCCATGCCTGGGAATAGGATTATTGAATCATTAAGGTTGGAAAAGACCTCCAAGATCCTCAAGTCCAACCAGAGCCCGATCCTCACCTTGTCAGCTAGACCAGAGCTCTGAGTGCCACATCCAGTCATTTCTTGCACACTTCTAGGGGTGGAATGTGGGGAAGACAATGCGGCACAGGCAACCCAGAGGGGCTGCAGGTGCTGAATTTAGGGAGAAATCTTCCCTGCAGAGGCTGAGAATCTGCTCCTTGGGGAAGTTGGGGGATGGGGAGGATCTTTTGTGGCCTGGCTTTGGGCGTCCCAGATTAGGTGGGCAATGGGAGCTATGAATCTTTCTTTTTTAAGCAGATTTAATGAGTGTGGCTGTCCCAGCAGGGGCAAGCCTTATCTCTGAAAACTCAAATCCCAGAGCAGTGCTGACTCTTATCAGCTGGACTTGATCTTGGAGGCATTTTCCAGCCTTAACAATTCTGATTCTACGCTGAAGTTCCTCATAAGTGTGGGTGTAGTGAGGGGTCCCTTATCCCCACACAGTCCGGGGAAGGACTGCTCCGATGGAGAGGCTTTGGCACTTACTGGGAAGGTCAAGGCTTTTGGCACCGATTTGAAAAAAAACAAACAAGGTCTTGTTTCTGGTTACCCAACAGCTCCTTGCAGATAAGGAGGGTGGTTAGCAAAGTGGTCAAGCTTGTGGCACGTTCTTGCAGTTGCTTGAAGGTTTTCTTACCACCGGGTCAGGGTTCTTGAGATGAAGAAACTGGCCAGAAAAACATCCTGTTGCTTCACCTCCCCGTGTGCCAACTTGCCTTTGCCTGCATGGGAGTGGGAAGGAGCGGGGCTGTGGATGGAGCCCGTGGCAGTGTCGGGGTGCTGGATGCTCTGACCTGGCAGGGCTTTGCCTGCTGGAGGAGGAATAGGGAATGGTGACATCTGCACCTTCCCCATCCTCCTGTGTTGCACTGGGCTGTGTCTGACCTCAGCCGTGCTCAAGCCTCTGCTAAAATCTCAAAAGTCAGAGTCCAGACGTGTCTGTCAGTCCCCTCTGGGCTGCCTCACTGCAGAGCCCAGCCCAGCTTGTCCCACCTTGGCTACCGTGTGCTTTGCCTTGGTAGCCAGCACTCTCCTGTGTTTGCTCCTGTCATCCCAGCCCCCATAACTTGCTCTGGTTTCCCCCCAGCCAGCACGATGCCGCTGTCCCAGAGCAGGGCTGGGCAGACCCCATGCAGCAGCAAGGCCTGCAGGAACCTCTTTGGCCCCGTGGACCACGACCAGCTCCAGCATGACTTTGAGGACAAGATAAGACAACAGCTGGAAGAAGCTCAGCAGCGCTGGAACTTCGACTTTGAGACAGAGACTCCCTTGGAAGGGCCGTTCAAGTGGGAGAGGATCCTCGTGGCTGAGCAGCCGCCCCAGGAGGTTCACAGCCTGGTCAGGGCTGTCATCAGCAGTGACAGCAGGAGCTCCTTGGCCCACAGGGTCCCCCCCAAGGACCGTGTTGGCAGGATTTGCCCCGAGGAGTCTCAGCAGAGCTCGCAGGTTTACAAGGCTGGTTCCCCACAGAGCCTGAAGCGTGGGCAGACCACGATCAAAGGTGAGTGCTGGGGGTTGCTGTCACTCCCTGGGGGCTTGGTGGCATTGATGTCATGGCAGGGACAGACAGAGGGGACTTGGGTGCCAGAGCCCTGCCTGGCTCTTGGGCATGGGGAGGGAACCACCCTCCATGGATCTCTCCTAGGGAAGCAGGGCCCATCTTCCAAAGGGAAAAAGGCGACCAGCTGGGTGCCTTTTGGCTGCTGGGGGCTGTGCAGGGGACGGGCATTGGGCTTGTGGGTTTTGTAGCTGAAGATGCCCCCAAATTCATCACCTTCAGTTCCGAAGACCTGACCCAATCATAGAATCACAGAATATTAAGGGGTTGGAATGGACCTTAAAGATCATCTTTAAGGTCCCGTGGGCAGGGGCACCTCCCACTATCCCAGGTTGCTCAAAGCCTTTATCCAACCTGGCTTTGAACAATTCCAGAGTTGGAGCATCCAGAACCTCCCTGGACAGCCTGTGCCAGTGTCTCACCTCCCTCACAGTGAGGTGTTTCTTCCTATCCTCCAAGGCCAGGGCCTGGAGTGGAAATGCAGGCAAGACAAAGAGGAGAGCTGATGCAGACTTACAGCTCTGCTCTCCGCAGCTTTGGGTGGGGGCTTTAGGGTGCAACCCCCTTGGGCTGATTTTGGGGTGCCTCCCTGGGGACACATCCCTCTTCCTGCCCTGCTGCTCCCAGCAGGCTGGAGACACTTTCCAACCCTTTCCTTCTTCCCTTCAGACTTCTACAGTGCCAAGCGGAGGATCGTCCCTGCCCGGCCCCGGCCGTGACTCGCTGCAGCAGCTGCCGACACCAGGGGTGCCCGTGGCTCCCCTGCCCCATGCTGTGTGAGCTGATCTGTACGAAGCAATGTAGAGTCTGTAGTTTCCTATTTATGAGTAGCTCTGGGGTCCTGAGGGACCTTCACTGTGTGCAATGTGGAGGAGGAGCCCCACGGCGGGGCTGGAGGAGGACTGAGATGGGCCTGGTGGGACCAAAGCACTGCCCTGCCTGCAGAGAAGTGTCCTCTGCCCTGTGCCTGTGGGGCCAAACACCGTCCTTGTGCCACCCTGCTGTCCAGCCGTGGATCCGTCCCTTGCCTAGGGACTGGCTGTGGGGGACACTTGTGTCCCAGCCACCTGGTGGCACCAGATATCTTTAAGAAAAGTCCCTGGTGTGCTTTGTAGAGCCCTGGGATGCCCCGGCTGCTGTCACACGGGGGTGGCCCTCTGTCCCAGCAGGATGGACCCAAGCACTTGTCCGTGTGTGGGAGCAGAGTGACGTGGAGGTTGCTCCTTCCCACGGCTGTTCCCTGGACAGTCCTTGGGGTGACTCACCAGGAACAGCCACTGGGGGACCAACACTGCCCCTGGGAGGCTTTGGGATCCCCTGCACTCTGCTGGCCCCAAATCCCACTTTCTTACCTTGTTGTTGTTGGCTTGTTGAGTGGTGCTGCTTGTGCCCACGTTCCTGCCTGCCTCAACACTGACACCGGGCTGGGGAGCCCCTGCTCTGGCTCTGTTGGGCTCCTCTAGGAAGAAGTCCTGCTCACCAGCAGGGCTGATGCTGAAATAAGGAATTGTAGCTTGTTTTCCTGGACTTTTTCTCCTTTGGGGCTGGCGGGGAGAGGACCCTCACCTGGCTCTGCTCTGGGACCAAGGGATGGCCTGGAGCAGAGGCTGCTGAGCTGCAGCACTGAAGGATGAGTCCCTGCTCCTGAGGGACTCGACACTGTCAGGTCTCAGCACTTTGATGGGGTTCATCTCCTGCTCTGCTGGATTTGGACTCGGGAAACTGGTGCAAGATGGTCCCAGGAAGAAAAGGGACAGGGTTGATTTCCCACCTTGCAGCACGATGCACTTTGCTGTCGGTGAAGCTGCCAAGCTCCCAGCACTAAATGTTTATTTATATTTAAAATAATGCTATTAAGTGTATGTGGGGAAAGGGGAAATACCTGTTTGTCTGAGAGTGTTAACTCTGAATAAACACTTATGTGAAGGAATTCTGGGTTAATGTGGATAACTGGGAGCAGGTCTGGCTGGGGGAGGGGAGAAGGGTGTTCCAGGAGCTGGGGATCCCTCTGGGGGTGCAGCCCTGAGCTGGGATCTGCCTTTGTGAAGGCTGAGAGGGATAAAACCTTGCCACAACCCCTGTGCTTGACCCCATTCCTTGGGGACCGTGCTCTGGTGCTGCCACCGTGTTCCCAGCAGAAGCCACTGCCACCTGTGTGAGATGTCCCTGCAGGACCCCTGTGTGAAGGTGGCTCCTCTGTTGCCCCCATTATTCCCCCTTCCCCACTGTGACCCTGTTCCCCCTAACCCTCAGCACCCTGTCCTGTGGTGCATGTGGCCATTAGCCACGGGCAAGCTGGTCGCCTCCCTTACCCCTTTAATGGGGTGCTGGGTGCCCAGCCCCACAAGGGTGACCCACGCTGTGGGATGGGGACACAAGAGCATGGGGTGGCACTGCTGCTGGAAACGTGCAGTGGCATTTCCTGGGGGCACTGAGGTTCCCTGGGAGTCAGGGATGTCTCTACCACCGGCTGCTTCCTTGGAGGACTGAGCAAGGCTTGGATGCAGACTCGGGTTCTGGTTAATGTGAGAAATGACTTAACTTGCAAAGGATCCAGGTGAAAAGAAAGTCGATGGCAATGAACAGCCTTGTGTTATTGTTCAGCTGGGCATCCCGAAAGCATCTGCCTGTCCCTGCAGTGTGGGGTGACATCTGTGCAGGCCCATGTCCCTTGACATGCAATCACTCAGCCTTTGAGCTGCTGCTGAGTCAAACCCTACAGCCTTAGCCCCTTTCTAACCTTATGTCAGTCCTTCCAAACCCCCCTGGCTGCTGCCGGGAGCTCCCCTCTGCTGTCATCTCCCATTTGCCAGGAGCAGTGGCAATGAAGGAAATGAGAAATAGAAATGAGAAATAAATCAGTGAAACCCCCTTGTCCGTGTTTGTGGGTTCTGGGGAGAGCCAGGGTCCAGCTCTGCTGTGCCAGAGGGAGCCGGGCACCAGGGCTGGAGCTCTGAGTCCCTGGGACACTCCAGGACTGTGTCCCCCCAGCTTTGGGACACAAAGCAGTGATGGGCTCCCCGCAGCTGGGGAGTGGATGGAAACTTCCCACTTTCAGCCCAGGTTGTGTTTTGCTGCTCCCACCCCAGCCTGGCCTCAGCACAGAGCAGGGATGCTGAAGGTCAAACCCCCACAGGGGGAGGGTCAGGTGGTTCCCTTCCCTTCTTCCCATTCAATCCCCTTTCACTGACACCTTCCAGCACCTCATCGGCATTGGATCATTCTCTCCCTCCTGGATCGTGCCCTCCCTCCTGGGCTGTGCCCTCCGGTGACCAGCGCTGATCCTGGCGCTCGCTGCCAGCACGGCTCTGCCACTAGGATTACAATGCCAGAGTCTTGCTGGGCAGAGGGCACAAATCAAGCTCTCCCAGGGATATTTAGGGTTTTCCCTTCAAAAGGGAAAAATTTCTCCTCAAATCCTTGGAGAAAGCAAAGCCAAAATCCAACCTTCTCCATGCAGCCACAAACAATGCAGGGGTTGCAGGGCAAGGGGATGGGTTGAGCCCTCCAGGGTGCTTCAGTTTGGGGTAAGCAGCACCAGCTTGGCCCAGAGCAGGGAGAAGAACCGGCTGAGCTTTTAGTTGGCCCATAAATACCCTGATGGAGCGCATGGACCTGAGCTGGCTGCTGCTGCCTTGGGTTAAAATGAGCAGGGCCTGGCTGGTTCTCAGTGAGGGATTTAACCAGTTTAGATGGGCAGAGATAGCTGGGGTATCAGCTTCCACCCCATGGCTCCTGCCCTGGGAGCCTGGGCTCAGATCCGCTGTGAGCCAGGGGATGTTTGTTGGAGTTATGCCCTAGAGAGAACAGTGTTTCCTCCTGCCTGAGTTCTCTTCACGTTTTGCAGTTAAAGAGTAGGAAAAATGCCCGTGATCCATCTGATCCCTCCATCCCCTCAGGAAGCACAGTGGTTGCAGCCCATGGGCGGCCAGTGGGTTTGGTGCTGGGTTTAAAGCCAAGTTTATAATTCAGGCAGGAGCCTTAAAAAAAATCAGAGAGGAGCACAGGGGGACATCTCCAGATTCTGGGGCCAAAGAGCCTCCGCAGGGGGGATTTTCAGGTTGTTCCGTCTTTGGTAGGATGTTATAATCTGGGGTTATAAATAGTCTTGTGGTTTGGGTTATTTGGAGTCTCAAAACAACATTTGCTGTTTGTCTGCTGTTTTTCCCCCACCCCAAACACCCCCCAGCCCTGAACCATTGCAAATGAGGAAAGGACGGGGCCTCTGCTGCACTTCCCAATGGCACTGGCAGTGCCTTTGCAGAGCTGCCCTGGGATCTGGGGAGTTTGTGGGGACGGTGACCCTCTGGCTGGGTCCTTCCCACAGCCCACTTGCAACGCAGCAAACAGGAAATGTGTGAGCACCGGCAGTTGAGTGTCACCGAGAACGGAAAGCGCCTTGGGTAAGAGAGATGAGAGCGGGGGCACGGGGCCGCTCCAGCGCCCTCGGCGTGGGACCAGCGTCGCTCTGACCTGGGGAGCCCCTCGGCCTCGAGTGCCCCAGCCCTGAGCATCCCTCTCGGCCGTGGGAAGGGTGAGTCCTGCTGCTCTGGGGACAGCTTGGGCATTACCTTAAGAAATAGAAAAGTGAGGGAAATGAGGGGTTTTTCTTGCTGTTGATGATCCAAGGGGGTTTTTCCTTGTGGGGGACTGTGGCTGGAAGCCCCTGTCTGATGGCTGGGAGCAGTGCAGGGTGTTGTGGAGGGAGGCAGGACTCTGGCAGCTGGTGATGCCATGGGGGCCCTGCTTTGCTGGGGGGCACAATTCCCATCCCATCCCATCCCATCCCATCCCATCCCATCCAATCCCATCACATCCCATCCCCCCTACTTGTTCAGTGCCTCCCTCGTGCTGTGGGCTCAGCTCACCTGCCCTGAGGCTGGGACAGGTAACCAGGGGGTTCCCCATGCCTTAAACAACCTCCCTGCCCCCCAGAGCTCCCACTTGTGCTGTCTTAGAGGCTGGGACCACCAGAAAGGTGTTTCTGGTCTTGTGGGACTCCAGCAACTCCACAAAACCCTCTTGCTTTAAGGCGTTTGGGCTGGTTTTGGGGCCTGTTCCCACATTTCTGATGCACACTGGGATGTAGCAGGATCTGTTTCCCATGGCAAAAGGAAGGGGGCAGAGGGCTGGAGAAGCTGGGGTCTCCCCAGGCTGGGAGGGGAGAGCTGGGCTCAGCCAGATCGAGCACAGCCCTGGCTCTGCGTCACCACTCCCCACGGCTGTGGTTTCCTTCCCTTGGAGTTTCAGCTTTGCCACACAAAGAACAGCCCCTCTTGGGGATGGCACAGTGGCTGGGGGGGGGAGGACCACCCAGCCTGGCCCCAGGTCAGGCCCCACAAGCCTGGGCGAGCAGCAGCGTGGTGGAAACCTCCTGAGGCCTCGTGTCCTCTGCCCGGAGCTGACTCACAGCTGTGAAAACTGGGGGAGGAATTTTAAAAGCTGCTGCTGAGCTGTGAGAAGGCAGGTGGAAACCAGCACGTCTTTCTCAGACCTCCAGCACCGCCTTGGCTGGTCCTTTGCTGGTGTCACCTCCTGCTGTGTCACCTCCAGGGTGGCCCTTGCTGGTGCTGGTGCCCTGTGCATCCTCCACAGCCTGGGGAGAACATGGGGAGATTTGGGATGGGCTCTTGGCTGGTGGCAGCTGGGTGGCAGCTGGGCTGGGAGCTGGGCTGGGAGCCCCTGGGATGGCCACGGGAGCAGCCTTTGCCGCTGCAGATCCAGGCTCCGTTCACGCTGTGCAATCGGAGATAAGGGTTGCTCTTCCTGTTGCCAAACCCTCCTCAGCAATCGGGTTTTAGGCCCTTGACAGCAGCAAAATGAATTTCCAACTTGGTCCCTCTCCGCTGTGTCCCACCAGGCCAGAGCAAAGGTCTCCAGCGAGGAGAGGGCCGAGGCTCAGCACCCGCCGGTTCCCTGCCAGGCCGGAGCCGGGGCCATGTCCGAGCGCCGGGCAGCCACCAAGGGCCGGCGCTTGGGCTCCAGCCGGCGCAAGCAGCTGCGTGAGGGCTCTGGGGAGGCCCCAGCACCAGCACCTGCCCCCAGTGAGGAGCCACCGTGGGCATCTGAAATAGTGCAGAGGGTGCAGCAATTCCTCAGTGACAGGGACACGGAGCAGGCGGGAGTCATCACCCGCTCGGATGTGCAGGTGAGGATGGGGCTGTCACCTGGGGTCCAGCACTGCCTGGGTGACTGAACATGGTGTGATGGGTGGGTTTTTACCCTGGCTTGCTTTGGTTTTAGAAATTGCAGGAGGAAGGTTTCCCGTGCAGCAGGGAGGAGCTGGAGCTTGTGTTCGATGGGCTGGATGCCGCTGGCACCGGGCGCTTGGGCACAGAGGAGTTCCTGGCCGGGCTCCGTAAGTGCAGCCCGGGCTCATCCTGGGCACAGTCCTGGTGCTCTCCTGGGGGGTGTGAAATGCTGCCCTTGCTGTGTGGCACAGGATGAATCGTCCCCACGCCCAGGTCTCACCCTACGGCTCACCTGGTGCAGGGTCCTGTTGTGCCGCTTTGTTGAAGCCGTGGAGGGGGAAGTGTTGGGGTTTGAGCTTTGCTGTTGCCCCGGCTGGGCACTGAGGATTTGGGATATCTGTCAGCAGGGCAATTCCTGAGCTCCCACAAAGCTGCCAGGGAGCACCGGCGGCGGAAGACAGCGTCCCGGAGGGTCCGGCTGGTCCTCCCCACCCCGGCACTGGAAGCGGGGGACAGCGAGGAGCGCAGACACTTCGCTGCCTTTATGGAGCAGCTGGGCACTGACAACGTCTCTGAAGAGTAAGTGCCCTGCTTGGCACCCATGGGTGTCCTGCAGGATGGGTAGAGGGGGAAAGGCTTGGGGCAGGAGATCCCCACACAGGCAGGGAGCCCAGAAATGCCTTGGCAGTGCCTTTGGCCCAAGCACAGGAGCAGGGAACAAGGTCACAGCGACCCCAATGCTCATCTGTCCCCACACACCTCAGAAAGTGTGAGTTGAATGACTCAGCTGGCCTGTATTTGGGGGTTCTGGGGGGGGTGCTCACCCCAAAACTCCCCTCTCCCTGCAGACAGGAGATCTGGCAGCTCTGGGTGAAGCTCCGGCAGGATGAGCCCCAGCTCCTGGACAACCTGGAGGACTTCCTGGCCAAGATGAGGCACCGCATCCAAGAAGCCAGGAGCGAGAAGGAGGCTTTGGAGCTGACTCTGAACAAGTGAGTCACCCCAGGATAGTGCATAGGGATAGGACAGGAGGCATGGGGACAGGGATGGGCCCTGAAGGGCCACCCCAGCCGTGCAGAGGAACCTGGCTGCTTTCACCATATCCACCAGCGGCCGGAGCAGCGGTTTTGCTGATGTTTGGGGTCGGGCTCCCTCTACAGTCATGGATGGGATGGCAAAAGAGCCGGACTCGGACTGCCGGACACATCCGTGCTGGGTGCGGTGTGGCACACCCAGCCGCAGCCTGAGGCTCCCGCGGGCACTGCGGGGTCCCAGGGACCTGCACTCCCTGCAGCGGGGTCTCACCCCCGCCCCGGCCCTGCTGTCACCACAGGCGTGTGGCCGAGCACGACAAGGACGTGCAGCAGCTCTGCGAGGTCCTGGAGCAGCAGATCCAGCAGGAACAGCT
>NW_008239055.1:45678-49964 GCF_000691975.1 Corvus brachyrhynchos | reverse complement strand
GGCTCCCGGCTGCTCCTCTCCCCTCGCTGTCCCTGCCGGGGGGACCCAGCACCCCAAACCCCCTCGGCAGCTTCTGATGGATGAGTGGGTGCCAATGTCTTGTGCCGCCCCAGAGCATGGCCCCGAGCCACCAGCACGGTGAGGAGCTGCGGCGAGTGCTGGATGCCAGCGAGAGGGAGGTGCAGCGCTTGGTCACGGCGCAGATGGAGGTGGGCTGGCCCCAACCCCCCCTTTGTGTGTTAGGGGTCTCTGGGCTGTGCTGTAACAACCCCACGGTGATGCACAGCTGATTCCGGTGTGTCCCTGCCAGCCCTGGCTGCAGGTTGTCACACAGGAGCCTCCACACCGCATTTGCCACCTCCATCCCACACTCCCCTCCATCCCCAGAGGACACGAGTTGAGTTTCCCACCCACCATCCTCGGGGGGGGGCATAATTCAGCCCCGGGTCTAGAGGAGATGGTTTTTAATTAATTAATGGGGATTTGGGTGGGCTGTGAGCATCCTGGTTGCCATCCCACAGCTGGAGCGGCGCTGCCGCAGCCTCCACAGCTCCCAGCAAGCCACCAGCACGGAAAACCGGCAGCTGGAGGAGAGCAACCGGGCACTGGAGCATCACCTGCAGCACCTGCACCAGCAGCTGCAGCAGACTCAGGACCACCTGAGGACAATGAGGGCTACAGTGGTTTGGGAGCACACAGGGCAGCCCGGGTGAGTAGCTCAGTGACCATGTGTCGCTCACGTATCCCCATATTTGTCATTTCCTCCTGGATACGGAACGAGTCGGATGGGCCTCAGCCCCACGGTGCTTCAGTGCTATCCACAGTCCAGGTTCACCACGGTTTGGTGTGCAAAGCATCAGAGAAGAAGGCAGGACTATCAGCACCACGCACTGAATGTGTTCCTGGAGGGCAGTGCCAGAGAAATGGGGGTGTCCTTCACCCAGGAGGGCTCAATAGGACTGATCCAAGGGTTGTGGGTTTTGCTGACTATCACTACCCTGACAACCCTGGTGCAGGGGTGGATGTGGTGAAGAGGATGGAGTTCCTGTTCCGACCCTTGTGCTCTGTGTTTGCAGGGACAGAGTGGTGGCAGAGTTACCCATCGAGGTGCCAATGTCCCCACAGGTACTCCAGCAGGGTGTGTGGGGACAGGACAGGGGGGCAGTGTTCCAGGGCCTTGTCCCGTTCTGTTTGGAACTGCTGGGGAGCCCAAGGGCACAGGGTGCTCCTGCAGCACTGCCTCCCCTAAAAGCTTTCTCAAACGGGGTTGGTGCAGATATTTGGGAAGGGAGGGGGTTGCAGCACCTTACTTCTGGTACTCCCAAGATTTTGGGTGGGTACAGCTGGATTCCTCCAGCATTTCAGGGGATTTCAGAGAACTCCACAGCGTTTCGGGTGGATATTCTCCCTCACTGAGCGTTTTTCTCTCTCCTCTTCCCACCCTGTTTCCTGCAGCTGAGTCCTGGGAAGAGCGAGAAGTTCCGCTCCGAGATGCGGATCAGGCTGGGATCCCAGAGCGACGAAAGCAAAGCCAAGAGCACCCACAAAGTGTAAGGGGTCCTGCTGCTCCCGTGTGTGCCCTTGGTGTCTGTGAGCTGGGGCTGAGCCCCAGGCCCTCCCTCCACCCTCCCCAGGCAAACAATCATATTTCATCCTTTTAAGACTCCTCTCCCACCCACTCATCTCTCACCCTGGAGATCACATCTCTTATCCCAGCTCATCACTCCCTTGGCTCAGGAACTTGCTGTACCTGGCTGAGAGTTGTCTTTTCCTGTCTGATAATGCCAGTATGGGTACTGGGAAGAGGCCAGGATACGGCCCCGGGTCTGGCTGCCTGCGTGTGCATCCCCCTTTCCTCTGCCCCCATTGCTGCCCGTGTGAACTCCAAGCGCACCCAGAGGGGAAATAAAATCCAGTTTGGAGAGGGGTGGGGTGAGGCTGTAGATCAGACACCCTCTGGGACTGACTGGGGATGGGAGGGAGCTGGAGCCTCACCTGGGAGCTGGTTCATTGATCCCATTTTCTGCCCTTTCCAGGGTCTGGGAAATGCTGCCAGCAGAAATAAACCTTTCAGGAGCCCCAGGGAAAGCAAGCTCTGCAGAAGAGGACCCCTTCCCAGAATCTCTGAAAGAGGAAGCTTTCTCTGACCAAAGCTCTTTGCTAAGAGAGATGAATGATGCAATAGCAGCTCTGAGCAAACATCTGAAGGCACAGGCACCGGGTGCACCCCCTGCCCTGGCAGACGCTCCCTGTCACCCCTGGGACAACATTGAGCCCCAAATGGGGCCAGAGGCAGCCACAGCCCATGGAACAACCCCTGGGGTCCTGCAGGAGACCCTCCCTGGCCACAGCCATCACGAGCTGCTTGAAGGAGACCTGCAAGAGGGACCAGCCACAGCTGAGCTTCGTGCTCCGGATGTGACACAGGCTGGGGCGTCCACAGGAGCCGGGCACTGCATGGCTCAGGAGCCAGGGGCAGAGCAGGGAGAGAACCCAGAGGAGGCACAGAAGATGTTATTCCTGCAAGGAAAGGGTGCTGGTGTGGAGATGGTGCTAAATGTGGCTGAGCATCTGGGAGAGAGCACGAAGGCAGGAGAGCAGGTGCCGATGGAGGTGGAGGGAGCAGGGTGGCTGCAGGAAAAAACAGGTGGGAAAAAACCACAGCTCCTGGGAGAAGCGGAGGAAGTAGAGATAAGCCAAGGAGAAAATTTGGAGGCAGGTCTGGGGCCACCTGAGGCTGGGCAGGAAGGTGTGGCAGTGGGACAGTGCCTTGCCGTGGATGAGCTCCAGCCAGGCGGGACTCTGGGTCAATGTGTGCAGGCCCCAAGCATGGCGCTGCAGGAATGGGCTGACCCGGCATCAGGGCTCCCTGAGAAACTGGAAACTGAGCTGGGAGAGCACCTGGAGCCAGAGCCACCATCCTGGAGTGAGGCACAAGTGGAGGCAGCTCATGGGGATGGTGTCCCTGAGGTGGCAGTGGCTCCTGGCCCGGCAGTGCTGGATGAGGAGCGTGCCAGTCCGGAGGTGCAGCCCCAGGGAGAGACTGCGGATTCTGAAGTGCTGGAAGTGCTGCCAGCCCGAGCTGAGCGTGCAGGGAGCAGCAGAGCTGGGAGCGAGGAAGAGGAGGTGGAGGAAGCAGATCCCAGGGAGGCAGAGCAGCTGCAGGGTGAGTGTGCCAGGGGGGGAGGGAGGGGGTGCGGCGGCGGGGGAGCCACTGGCAGCGGCTGTGCTACCCACGCACAGCCAGGAAGGAGGAGTGGGAACAGATGTGAAACTGATGGAGGCCCAGAGCAGCACCAGCATGGAGCTGCTGGCAGAGGTGGAGGCAGATCTGCAGGTCTCGAATGAGGCTGGATCCCCAGGGGTACAGCAGGGAGCAGGTGTGGATCCAGGTGTGCCACTGGAGGACAAACCAGAGTTAGGGCTGGGAGAAGAAATGGGGGCTGCTGCAGTGCACAGGGAGGGTCCTTCCCCAGAACAAACACCTGTGGGCAGCCCAGACTTGTGTGGGCTGTTCCCAGTTAAGTCTCAGGCACTGGAACTGGTGGAGGCAGATCTGCAGCTCTGCGGGGGTCTCAGCCCAAAAACCCCCCAGGGAGGGGAGGGTGGAAGAGCTACTGATCTCCAAGAGAATGAGGAAGAGGATGGGGCACAAGAGCCAGGTGAGTGTGGGGCGCCACACGATTTTGGTGACCTTGGGTCAGGGAGAGGGGGCTGGTGCAGGTCTACAACCAGGGGAAGAGGCTGAAAGCCTGGGCAGTGTTGAGCACCAGAGCAGTGGTGCCAATGTGCAGCTGACTGCAGAGGGGGATGAGCTCAGACTGACCCTGGGAGGGAGCACAGAGGCAGATCTGCAGCTCCTGGGTGAGGTTGGATCCTCAGAGACAGAGCAGGGAGGGAGACTGGATCCAGATGAGCAGCCCCTGGATCAGGAGGATAAAGCAGAGTTAGTGGAAGTGGAAGCAGAGGATGCCCAGGCAGATCTGCATCTGTCAGAGGGTCTCAGCTCAGGAGTCCCACAGGGAGGAGAAATTGGAACAAATGTTCGGATCAAGGAGGAGGAGGATGGGGCACAAGGACAGGGTGAGGATGGGCTGCCACATGAGCCTGTGCTTGATCTGCAGGGATCAGGGGCTGAGCACAGTGAAGGAGCTGATGAAAACATGCAAGCACAGGAAGAGGCTGAAAGCCTGGACACTACTGAGGATCAGAGCCGTGGTGCCAATGTGCAGCTGATTGCAGAGGGGGATGAACTCAAATCAGCCTCAGGAGAAAGCACAGAGGCA
>NW_008239055.1:43218-44727 GCF_000691975.1 Corvus brachyrhynchos | reverse complement strand
ATGAGCTGCCACACGAGCCTGTGCTTGATCTGCAGGGATCAGGGGCTGAGCACAGTGAAGGAGCTGATGAAAACATGCAAGCACAGGAAGAGGCTGAAAGCCTGGACACTACTGAGGACCAGAGCCGTGGTGCCAATGTGCAGCTGATTGCCGAGGGGGATGAACTCAAATCAGCCTCAGGAGAAAGCACAGAGGCAGATCTGCAGCTCCTGGGTGAGGCTGGATCCCCAGGGACAGAGCAGGGAGGGAGACTGGATCCAGATGAGCAGCCCCTGGATCAGGAGGATAAAGCAGGGTTAGTGGAAGTGGAGGCAGAGGATGCCCAGGCAGATCTGCATCTGTCAGAGGGTCTCAGCTCAGGAGTCCCACAGGGAGGAGAAATTGGAACAAATGTTCAGATCGAGGAGGAGGAGGATGGGGCACAAGGAAAGGGTGAGGATGGGCTGCCACACGAGCCTGTGCTTGATCTGCAGGGATCAGGGGCTGAGCACAGTGAAGGAGCTGATGAAAACATGCAAGCACAGGAAGAGGCTGAAAGCCTGGACACTACTGAGGACCAGAGCCGTGGTGCCAATGTGCAGCTGATTGCAGAGGGGGATGAACTCAAATCAGCCTCAGGAGAAAGCACGGAGGCAGATCTGCAGCACTTGGCTTCGGATCAAGGAGGAGGAGGATGGGGCACAAGGACAGGGTGAGGATGGGCTGCCACACGAGCCTGTGCTTGATCTGCAGGGATCAGGGGCTGAGCACAGTGAAGGAGCTGATGAAAACATGCAAGCACAGGAAGAGGCTGAAAGCCTGGACACTACTGAGGACCAGAGCCGTGGTGCCAATGTGCAGCTGATTGCAGAGGGGGATGAACTCAAATCAGCCTCAGGAGAAAGCACAGAGGCACACTGGCAGGCCTTAAAGCAGACTGACTCCCTGGGAACAGAGCAGGGAGGGAGTGTGGATCCAGATGTGCAGCCCCTGGATCAGGTGGATAAAGCAGAGTTAGTGGAAGTGGAGGCAGAGGACTCCTGCACAGACACTCAGCTGTGTGGGGGTCTCAGCCCAGAAATCCCCCAGGGAGAGGGGGACCGTGCAGCTGTGCAGCTCAGGGATGGGGCTGCAGACTGGGGACAGGGACAGAGTGGGCGTGAGCTGGTGCAGGAGCTTGTGCCTCACCCCTCTGGAGTGACCATGAGACAGAGAAGGGGGACAGATGCAGGTGTGCAGCCAGTGGAGGAGGTGGTAATCCTGCCCACAGTGGGAGATCAGAGCAGTGGTGCCAATGTGCAGCTGGTTGCAGAGGAGGATGAGCTCAGACTGACCCTGGGAGGGAGCACAGAGGCAGATCTGCAGCTCCTGGGTGAGGTTGGATCCCCAGAACAGAGCAAGGGAGGGAGATTGGATCCAGATGAGCAGCCCCTGGATCAGGTGGATAAAGCAGAGTTAGTGGAAGTGGAGGCAGAGGACTCCTGCACAGACACTCAGCTGTGTGGGGGGCTCAGCCCAGAAAGCCCCCCG
>NW_008239055.1:33292-43124 GCF_000691975.1 Corvus brachyrhynchos | reverse complement strand
GGTGACCTTGGGTCAGGGAGAGGGGGCTGGTGCAGGTCTACAACCAGGGGAAGAGGCTGAAAGCCTGGGCAGTGTTGAGCACCAGAGCAGTGGTGCCAATGTGCAGCTGGTTGCAAAGGAGGATGAGCTCAGACTGACCCTGGGAGGGAGCACAGAGGCAGATCTGCAGCTCCTGGGTGAGGTTGGATCCCCAGGAACAGAGCAGGGAGGGAGATTGGATCCAGATGAGCAGCCCCTGGATCAGGTGGATAAAGCATGGTTAGTGGAAGTGGAGGCAGAGGATGCCCAGTCAGATCTGCAGCTGTGTGGGGGACCCAGCTCAGGGGCTCCATGGGGAGGGGAGGGTGGAGGAGCTGTTCAGATTGAGGAGGATGAAGAAGAGGACGTGGCACAAGAGCAAGGTGAGCATGGGCTGCCACACGAGCCAGAGCCTCATCCCAGTGGGGTGACCTTGGGTCAGGGAGAGGGGGCTGGTGCAGGTCTACAACCAGGGGAAGAGGCTGAAAGCCTGGGCAGTGTTGAGCACCAGAGCAGTGGTGCCAATGTGCAGCTGTGGATCCAGATGAGCAGCCCCTGGATCAGGAGGATAAAGCAGAGTTAGTGGAAGTGGAGGCAGAGGATGCCCAGGCAGATCTGCAGCTGTGTGGGGGACCCAGCTCAGGAGTTCCACGGGGAGGGGAGAGTAGAACAGCTGTTCAGATTGAGGAGGATGAGGATGGGGCACAAGGACAGGGTGAGGATGGGCTGCCACACGAGCCTGTGCTTGATCTGCAGGGATCAGGGGCTGAGCACAGTGAAGGAGCTGATGAAAACATGCAAGCACAGGAAGAGGCTGAAAGCCTGGACACTACTGAGGACCAGAGCCGTGGTGCCAATGTGCAGCTGATTGCAGAGGGGGATGAACTCAAATCAGCCTCAGGAGAAAGCACAGAGGCACACTGGCAGGCCTTAAAGCAGACTGACTCCCTGGGAACAGAGCAGGGAGGGAGTGTGGATCCAGATGTGCAGCCCCTGGATCAGGTGGATAAAGCAGAGTTAGTGGAAGTGGAAGCAGAGGATGCCCAGGCAGATCTGCATCTGTCAGAGGGTCTCAGCTCAGGAGTCCCACAGGGAGGAGAAATTGGAACAAATGTTCGGATCAAGGAGGAGGAGGATGGGGCACAAGGACAGGCAGAGCCTCATCCCAGTGAGGTGACCTTGGGTCAGGGAGAGGGGGCTGGTGCAGGTCTACAACCAGGGGAAGAGGCTGAAAGCCTGGGCAGTGTTGAGCACCAGAGCAGTGGTGCCAATGTGCAGCTGACTGCAGAAGCACAAGTGCAAAGAGAGCATGGTCTGCCACAGGAGTCTGCGCTTGATCCAGCCGGAGAACGAGGCAAACAGGGAGGGGGGGCTGGTGCAGGAGTACAACCACAGGAGGAGGCTGAAAGCCTGGACACACTGGAGGCCCAGAGCACTGGTGCTGATGTGCAGCTGTTCACAGAACAGCACGAGTCCAAAGCAGGCTCAGGAGGGAGCACACAGGCAGATCTGACACCTCTGAGTGTAGTTGGGATGTGGGAAGGGGAGCAGAGCTGGACTCCAGGTTTGGAGGCAGGTCTGGGTGCATCTCCCACTGCAAACCTGCAGGAAGGAGCTGCTGCTGCATATGTGCCCCCTCCAACTGAGGCTGCTTTGTGTCCTGAGCCTGTCACTGCTGCAGAGGGCCCTGGTCTCCAAGCAAAACCGGGAACATATGTTGGTCCTGAGGGGCAGATTCTGGAGTCACAGGAATTATTGCAGGGAGAGAGGGCTCCTGCAGAGGAGAAGCCTCTGGATGGAGCTCATGGTCTGGAAGTGGCACAGGGAGAGAGGCTGGAGGCAGGGGCGAGGAATGTAGTGAAAACTCAGGGTCTAGGACTAAACCAGGGTCACGATGACGCTGTGCCAGCATTGGCCTCCCTGTTCTCTGAGGTGCCGTTACAAATCAACACCCTAAAGCTGGAAACGATGATGCAGGAGGATGTTCTCATTCCAGATGTGTGGCGGCTTTGTGCTCCGGGACAGGCAACCCCAAGGGAGCTTCAGGAGCAGGTTTCAGCACAGGGACATGAGGGGAGGCTTCACACGGTGGCCCCGCGGCCGGAGGGGGAGACAGCACCCGCGATGGAACCGGAGCACAGAGCTGCCAGACCTGCTGAGCCTCCAAAGCAAGAGGTGTCACCAGCATCAACACTGCACGTGACAGTGCCACCAGAAGATGCTGGGAGTGATCAGCTGGGGATGGTCCTCAGAGATAACTCACTGGGGCAAGGGCAGCTCTTAGGAGAACAGAGCAAAGACCTCAGTGTTGGCCAACAAGAGAAGATGCAAGAGTTTGGTCAGAAAGTGAGCCAGGAAGGTGAGCCCAGCCTAGGGGCTGTGACTGCAGGTGGGGCAGGAGGCCCAAGGGGTTGTCCTAAAGCTCCCCTGGATCCAGACCACCTCTACAATGTGCTGTTCGTTGGGGACTCCCACGTGGGCAAAACATCGTTCCTGTACCGTTTGCACGCCGACACCTTCAACCCCCACCTCGCCGCCACAGTGGGTAGGTCTCCTCCAGCCCTTCTCCAAGCACTCGCTTGGATCACCACTGCAATTCCCTTTCCTCCACCTCACAAGCTGCTGGTGGCCACCACATGCCTGTTACAGCTCATGCCAAGTGTGTTGTACAACCTCTCCCCAGGGGCCAACCAGAACCACCAACTCCCCACGCCTGGATGCTCATGGGCAGGAAATGCTGCTCCTCCTCGTCCTTCCTAGGGCACCAATGACAGCGGCCCAGTGCTTTCCCCTCTGCTTTGCCTTTCAGCTCCATTCTCCTCTCTTCACCAACCTGGTTTTATTCATCATGAGATGAGAGACCTTCCCAAAATCCAGCCATTGAACATCTAAAAGCTAGAGGTTCCCTTGGGACCAACCCCTGGAGCTGCTGCCTCAGACCACCCTGCCCCATGTGTCTTCTCCATCCATCTTCTGTCACAGGGCAGACCTCTATAGTATCAAAATATCCTCTTTTGTGTCTTCCAGGACTGGATTATCAGATCAAAAACCTCGTTGTGGATAACAAGCGCTTTGCTCTCCGCCTGTGGGACTCAGCTGGTCAGGAAAGGTGAGGTGCTGTGCTGCTTAAGGACATGACCTGGGGTTTTCTTTTTCCTGGTAGTTTAGGGACAATGAATATTCTTGGCTTTGCTAAGCAAAGGTGGGGTTGCTCAAGGAGGGACTCTGTACAGTATGTGATCTGATAAAACATAATAAAGGAAGTAATTAAGATAAAACTGGCACTCAGGCTGTTCCTATGGTCCCTGCCATCACGACAAGAGCCAAATCTGGGGTTTGCCTGTTTTGTAGACCCGCATTCCCACCTTTTCCACTAGGATTTCACATCACTCCTAGGCAGAACCTCCTTAGACCATAGTAGTGACCATCTGAAATGCCCACAGGTACCACAGCATGACCAAGCAGTTCTTCCGGAAGGCGGACGGGGTGGTGCTGATGTACGACATCACCTCCGAGTACTCCTTCTCCGACGTGCGCTACTGGCTCAGCTGCATCCAGGTGGGTGAGGTCCCGAGCTCTTGGGATGATAGGAGTGGCCAAGCCCTTTGGAAAGGGTATTCCGCATTGCTTTGGTTATAAAATAATTTTTCTTGGAGGATTTAAGTCAGATACAGACAATTTTCACAAGTCTGCAGCGTTTCCCAGGGTAATTTGTTGGTAGCACTGGTCAGCTCTTAAACAATTAAAAACTAGTGAAGAGGAATGGAAAATGTTGGAAGTGATGGTGCTTTTACATCAAGAAGAGTCCACTTTGAGTCCTGGGAAATGGGAGGTGATTCAAGGCTTATTAAAAACTTCTTGTCAGAGATTTCCAATTGACACAAAGTCAGTGTTTAAAAATGCTGAAGCAAAATAGCATCTTGCCTTTCTCAGTGCCTTTAAATCCCAGCCAGAGCATCTTCAGAGGGCTGCTGAAGTTGAGCATAAAGTGAATTCATTACAAGGGTAACTCATCCAGTTTTCTGCCCTGCTAATAGACATGGACAGATGATTTAAGAGGAAAAAAATAATTTCTTAAATGCTGTTGAACTTATTTAAGAATTTAAAGTTCTGTTATTAGTCCAAATCAATGGGTCAGTCGTGGCGTTCCAGGATATGTGTAGACAGTATGGCCAGCTGGGATTCAAGGAAGATTTTGAAGCTGTCCTGTTCTTCCCCTCTTTATCACTCAGGAAGCAGCAGAGGATGGAGTTGCTGTTCTGCTTCTCGGGAACAAAACCGACTGTGCTGCCCAGAGACAGGTCCCTACGAAGGAGGGTGAATGCCTGGCCAAGGTAGGTGGTGAAGCACAGCCACCCAAGCAAGGCAGGGACAGCTAAAGATGAACACCACCATCCTGAGGAGCTGGAGAAAGGGGAAAGCCCTTAATTTACCCCTCATGCATAGGCAGCCAGCAAAGCGCTCTCTGAACCCACCTCTCACCCTTCCCTGCCTTGCTTTCCCTTTGCCACTTTAATTTTGCCCCAGCACCATCCCAGTAAATTGGTTTATGGAACTGGATTTGTAAATTAAAACATTTTCAGCTCTGCTTATCTTTGCTGTGAAGTGTTCAGTATGTTCCTAGCGCCATCAAAACAATAAACCCACTGAGCACTATCCTGGTTTAAAGATACTGAAATGATCAAAGTTTAATTAATCTCTTCAAATATAGATGGCTAATAAAAGTTAGGTGAGGAGAATGAGAAGAATCTCACCTTTAATGACTTAATTTTAGACTTATGGGATTTGGGCCAGAATCCATGGGCCAGTTTTACAAATGGAGATGATGGATAGATGCTTATTTTCCCAAACTGGTCACTGTCAGGCACAAAAGAGTTGGGAACATCTAGGTATGTCTCTCTCTGTGTTCACTCCCATAACCAGAGGGCATCACAAATTCTTCTGTCTGCAGTGTCAGCCTTTTCCTTGGTATTAAAAGTTAGTGTCGTAGCAACCAGAAAAACTGGATTTCACCCTCATGTTCCAGTAAATAAGTTATTGAGGTATTTGTTTCCTTGATTCCCTCCTGTTTTCCCTTGGCTGTGACTGTCCCATGGCTGTTTATTCCCACATTAAGCTATTCCAGTGCAAGAACATTACATTTCTATTCGGGGTCTGTGTCTTCCAGGAGCATCAGCTCATGTTTTACGAGTGCAGCGCTGCCTCAGGCCACAACGTCTTCGAGTCCATGGTCAGCTTCGTCAGGTGAGGCGTGTACTTGGATTTTCCAGCTGTCCTCAGTTTAATGGGCTCCCTCCCTGCTTTTTTAACTCCAAATACTGGGATGTCACTGTCACCAGAGACTCCATGCCCAAATGCCAGGGAAAACTCAGGGCAGCATGTGCGGGGATGAGCACTCAGCACTGGCCTAACTTGTCTCCTGAACAACCAGCATTGCATGGAGATGAATTAAACCCTTTTTGGGATGCTGCTGATTTCTCCCTGGCTTGACTGAAACAAGTTCTGTCTGTGATTTGATTTAGGTCAGCATTTTTAGCAGCGTCCACAGCTCTTGGATCACGCGGAACTGGAAGGATCCTGACTCCTTTCAGCCGTGCTGAGCCTCTTGTACCAAGGCTTGTCAAGACACACAGCACAACAATACAAAATATGGGGGAAATACCCAGCTAATTTGCTTCCTTTTCTCCCAGGTTACTCAAAGTTCGTGAAGATGAATTGAAAAATAAGGCAGAAGAAGTACCAAAGGCACCCCAGAAGAAAAAAGGCTGCTGCTGGTGATGGACAGACCCCCCACACTGATCTGAAACTGCAGCAACAGCCAGAAAAACATAAAAATAGCCCTTGGACACCTTCTCTCTCCCCGTGTGTCTTCCTTGCCTGATCTTCCTTGGATGCTGAGAGCAAAAGCTGCTGTGGGGAACTCCTTGCCATTCCCCCAGAGCACACCAGCCCTCCAAAATACTTCTTGGGGAACTTCACCCCTTTCTTTTGGAGACCAAAAACAGGCCAAGGAAAGAGGTAGAAAAGGAACCCAGATGAGTCTGAGATGCTGGAAGGATATGGGAAGCAGCAGGGACTAAACCCAAGCCTTGGGATAGAAGAAATGAAAACCTGGAGCCATCCAAGTGTATAAAACAAGGGGGTTTAGTGCTGTTGGTGCTCTGGGCTGCGGGGACTTCTGCTCTGGCTTTGCAATCTGATTGGATTTCATCAGGAACAATGAGATATTCAGTGTATCCTAAATGCACTTAAGTCTCTCCAATTAGACAAGGTAAAGCTAATTTTTCCCTTCCCAGGTTTATCCTGCCAGTGAGCTGTGATGGGGCTTGACAGAAACTACTGAATATTTTTCTCAAAATAAATTCAAAAGCCCCAAGAGCACGTCCAGGATAATAAGAAGATAAATGCTTGCAAGAGGTTTTTTCATTGTGTTGTCCCCAAAGCAGAGTTCTGGACTATTGCAGCAAATCTGAGGCTGGGCAGAGAAGAACAAGCTGCTGCATCCTGCCCTTCTGCTCTTTGTGAAGTAACTGAATTGGTTTTAAATCCAGCCTGAAAATCTAAATAAGCACATGTCCCAATTTCAAGGGTTTTTAAAAAAATCTTTTTACAACTTGATTGAATCATACTTTTGCAGGAAAAAAAGGACATACAGACTAAATAAATCAGAATACAAGCGCTATATTTTAGTATTTTATATGTTCCATGTAAATTCCCAGCAGTTCAACAGGTGTATTTAAAGGCTGTGCTTATGTGCAGAGTTCGGGGAAATAATTCTGCCTAGTTGGATTTGCTTTTTGTTGCCGTTATTATTTATACGTAAATAATGGCAAAGCTTAATAGTAGACAGTTTGTGCTTTAGAAAAATAAAGTGACAACAGGAGTTGGGTTTCTAGTAACACTATATATTTTCATATATAATTATATATATTTTTATATATATCAGCTTCACCAGCCAGGGTCCAACTTTACATTGACTCTGGAATATCTCAGTCTTTTAGGGATGATTTATTTCCCCTGAACACCCCAATTTATCACTCCACTACCTCTGTATCCTAAGTCTCCATCTCTCGTGTCTCCCCCCAGCCTACCTCAAGTCATTTTCCTTTGACCCCATCATTAAAACACTTTATTTTCTTAATTCAATATATTTAATGCTCCCATTCCCAGTCCATCCCCCTTTACCATATTTCTTTATATAATATTTTTAGTGATGGAGTAGTTCCTCAGGAAAGATCTATGTGGCCCAGCTCAGAGCTGTGCCTGGGTTTGGTATTTGGGATATCTGGAATAGCTTTTTCTTACTGTTTGGGACCCTCTTTGCTATTTCTTCTTTTATTTTAAAATAATATAAATCCACGTGTACTTTGCAAATTCGATCCATTATAGGAGAAGCACCATTTCAGCCTGATCAACACATAAACTTCTTTTTACTGGGTCTGTTCCCCATGCAAAGCCACCCATCAGATCAGCTTTTCCCTTTGCCTAAATATGCTGGGATTGCACATGGAAGATGCTGCTTGGCCGAGTGGCAGCAGGGTTGTGCAAGAAAAGGTTTTATTTGATTCCAAAATGAAGAGTTGAGGCCGTGGAGGCTGAATTTTCCCATTAGATGGCAGCAGCTGCAGCAATCCTCCCCACTGCAATATTGC
The DNA here is from genome assembly GCF_000691975.1 of Corvus brachyrhynchos. Taxonomy (NCBI): domain Eukaryota; kingdom Metazoa; phylum Chordata; class Aves; order Passeriformes; family Corvidae; genus Corvus; species Corvus brachyrhynchos. The sequence goes on along the minus strand of NW_008239055.1, from coordinate 35,454 downwards.
TGCTGCAGGGAAGGACCAGGGAGCTCGAACAGGGCCCAAAGCAGGAGCTGAAAAACAAAAGGCTCCTCAGAACAGCAGGCAGAAAGAAATGTCTGTCTTCCCCTGGGAATCATCTCTAGAAAAAAGGATGGAGTTTGTGCCCAAAGCATGAGTTACTCCCCTCCAAACCTCCCCACCCAAACTTGGAAATTAATTTCTCATTGCCAGGCTGGGAGAAACACCAGGAAGGTAATAAATCACATTGGAAAACACGGGCTGCATGTTGCACTTGAAAGCATCTTTCACCTTTAATAATTCACATCCCAGCAAACATTCCCACTCTGGGATCAAAGGCACCGCTCCTTTGCAAGCCATTAAACGCCTGCACGAGTATTTGGAGGAGGATCAAGGCCTGGGATATTAATAGCAAGAGGGAAATGCATATTTGTTTGGACCACAGGATTTTTTTTTAAAATCAGGTGGTTTCCTTTTAAGCTGTTTGTAATTCCTCAAGGCGCTCTGCAAGAATTAGAGGAGCTGCCTCAGCCAAGCCAAGATTGGGAAGATCTCGGATACCAGCCCAAAGTCAGCGGGCATTTACCACCATCCTGCTGGGATGAATCCACCTTGGAAGCTGAGAACCCACACAAGCTTCTGACAAGTTGGAACAAATCTTCAACCCAGCTTTCAGTGCCCCAGCCACAGCATTTGGGTCTTGTCCAGGAGCATCTCCCAGAATTTCACCCCATTGGCCTGGAAAGGCAGGGAAATCAGGATGAGGAGACAATCCCACTCCCTGGGCTGGGATTGACAGGGCAGGAAATCCAAAACTGAGAAGAGGAAGTCCTTTTTCTTGCAATGTTTAATTCAGCTGCAGAACTCAGAGCTGCAGGAAGTTGTTGAGGCCGAGAACTTAAACAAGGCTGAAATTTAAACAAGGTTGCTCTAAAGGGACCTAGATCTTGTGGTCCAGTGGAACAGAGGGAGTGGAATGAGACGATCTTTAAGGTCCTTCCAACTCAAACCATTCCAGGATTCTATGAAAATGGATCAGAGAGATATCAAAACCACCCATCACACCCACAATCAAGAGCTGACTGAAAATATGTTTCATTGCAATTAAGGACCGAAGCTCATGTCTGAGAGTAGGATGAGGCTGAGACCCCTTGCTCTTGCATTCTCCCAAGCTTTTCATGCCAGGGGATCTCCTCTTGCCCCATCTCCAGCCCTTTACTCCTCAAAGCCTTTCCCACAATTTTTTTGGGGGTGTTAACTGTGTGCTCAGTGCTTGTAACTTGACCTGTGGGAATGGGCATCCATGTCCCCCATGGGGCTGGGGATAAGTGGGGTTCAAGGGGGCACTGTGTGGGTCTTCCAGGGGGTGCTGGAGGGTTTGGAGGGGGAGTGTGGGGTGGTACTGGGGACTAATGGGGTGCTGGGAGTTGGAGGGAGATGTTACAGATGCTGTGGGATGTGGCTGTGAAAGATTTTGGGGGCTCTGGGGGGTCTTGGGTGTGCTGTGGGCTCAGGAAGGTGCTGAGGGTTCATGCGGGTGCTGTGTGGGGTGTCTTAAGCTGCTGGTGGGGGCCTGGGGGCTCAGGTGTTTCCTGGGGGGGGTCTGTGAGTGATGTGGGATCAGGCAGGTGCTGGGGTGTGGGCTCAGATGAGTGCTGGGAAGAGTCTTAGGAGCCCTGAGATCTGATGATCCAGGGGAGGCTCAGGCTGGTCTGGGGGTTCAGGTGGGTGCTGGGGGGAGGTTGACGGTAATTATGGACTGAGACGGGTGCTGGAAAAGGTGGTCTCCATATTCTGGGGTGAAATGTGTGCAGGGAGTCTCAGTGGGATACTGGAGGTGCCAGTGGGGAGGGATGTGAGTGTTGGGGGTCTGTTGGGAGGTACTGGGGTGGTTGGGAGTCCTGAGGGATGTTTGGGGTACCGGGAGGCCCTTGGGCTGGCCTGGGTGTTGGGGGGGGTCCCGGGACAGTGTTGGGGGTCCCAGGGCAGTGTTGGGGTGTCCTGAGGAGTGCTTGGGGCAGCAGAGGGGTGGGTGTTGGTAGGGTCCCGGGGGGCGTTGAGGCCTCGGGCTGAGCAGGATGTTGGGAGTCCCGGGACAGTGTTGGGGATCCCGGAGCAGTGTTGGGCTCCCCAGGCGGTGTTGGGGATCCCGGGCGGTACTGTGGGCC
>NW_008239055.1:0-32814 GCF_000691975.1 Corvus brachyrhynchos | reverse complement strand
GGTCCCTCCGGAGGGATTTCAGCGCAAGGCTGGGACCTGACCCCCGGGCAGGGTGAGGGAGGCGGCATTAAGGGTGTTAAAGCAGATGGGAATATATTTTTATATCTGTGCACATCATTATATGTTCACCAGCAAGGCGAAAGCTTTCCCTTTTAAAGACTCCTCCAGCAGCGTTTCTGTCTAAATATTTACCTTCTGAAGCCTTGGACTAACCACCCTGGGGTGTGTGGGCAGAACTGGGCACTTGGGTGCAAACCCTGCAGGCCAGGTGCCATCACTGTTTGTGGAGAGAGCTGCTGATTCCTCACAGTGTGGTGGAGTTCATTAAAAAGCCAGAATAACAGATGGGTTCCTCGTTTAAAGGCCTCTCTCTAAGGGGTTTGCAAGGGATGAGCCCTGCTCAGTGTGTGTGGTGGCAAAGAGGGTACAGTAGCCTGTTGTTATTGTTTTGTCGGTTGTATTGCAGGAATAGGAAGGAAAATAATGGGTTGTTATTTGTTTTTTAAGGCCTCATCTGTTCCCCAACAGTGTAGGAGCATAATGTAATGCCTTATTTCCTAGCTGGAGGATTGAGTTACCCTTGAATTTGTCAAGGAGCTGGATTGGGTTTTTAGTGTCTGTGATTTACAAGGGTTGTCTACAAAGGTGTTTGCTCAGAGTGGAGTGTAAATAGAGACGGGTGGGAGCTGGGATATATCTCAGCTGTTGTATCTCAGTAGGATTCTTCTGCTGTTTGGAAAAGGGGAAACCACCGTGTTTGACAGCATTTCTGTGGGGATGTTCGTCATAAGTGGTTCCAGGCAGATCATGCAAGCAGGAGAAGCTTGCTGAATCTGCTGGAATTCTGCACGGGGCAGCTTCACAGGGGAAAGCTTTGGCACTTGGGGGCCAGAGAACACTAGATAATCTTTCAGACCACTTAGCACACCAGTTATAGTGTCCAGGCAACTAGAGTAACCAGAAAAGCTGGAGGGGGGGGAAAAAAGGGCCTTTAATATCCTGCAGATGTGCTGGCTCTTGCTTGTTCTATGAATCAGGGTATTGCATGAATGAGTTAGGAAAGCAGTGGCTTGTTTTTATCGTCACGTGCATGGCAGGTGCTTTACAGATGAGAAGAAAAAGTCCTTGTCTTGGAGAGGTTAATATGAGATATTATTGATCCAACCTGCTTTGCTTGCCCATGGGGCTGCTCAGGTGGCAAGATCTGGGACAAATATTTGCATGGAATGCAAGGAATGTCGGTAGAAGAGGGCCAGGAGCTAATTAATCTGGCAATGTAGTGCAGCATGTTCTCCGTTGCACACTCGGGGTTGGGTTGTAATTTGGCATTTTTACCTTTCTGGTGTTTCCGTGGCTGTGGCTAGAAATTTGGCACTAATGTTAATATAACATCTGACATTAACTGCTGGAGTTGAATGCTTAGGCAGCTGCTGACCAAACATATCGGGGTTATTTTTCAGCCAGATAATTTTCCTGATCTGATGCTCCATGTGACCACGTAAACAAGTGTGCAAGGGCAGAACAGGGATCTTGCAGGAAGAGGAGCAGTTGCTGAAGCTGGTAGTCCTGTGAAGCATGGGGGTTTTTAAAATACACCCCAGTGTTGCATTAAAAAGAAGATACTAAAATTGCCATTGCTTGGGGTGTGACTTATAGGAGCCCGTGGTTTAGGGGGAGAGCTGTCGGCCGTTCTTTACAGGCAGATCAGAGTCCAAAGCTGAACTTTATAATGTCTCTTGCTCAATCCATACATTACAGTTGTGGCTGATTTGTGCTGTGGGAGCAGCCAGAACAAATTACAGCTGAGCAAATCTGAGTTTAGGTGCCTTGTTACTCACGGCTGGTCAGGGTGTGCTCAGGTGAGCCAGCAGGTCTGTGCTGGGAGGTGTGTGCAGAGCCCTGTGAACAGTTAGAGTTCTCACAATGCAGTGGCAGAATTGTGGAGCACAGTGGAGAATTGGGTGGATTCGTGAGCTGGTTCCTGGGGCCAGGAAACTGTAGAGCAAAATGGGGACGGGAGCCTGATTGCCATTTTCAGCTGCGATTATCTGATTATCCATCGTGCTTCATGTGTTTTTATGTGGTGGTCCTTGGGCTGTGCTCTCAGGGCAGAGCACTGCCAAACTCTCTCCCAGCTGGCCTGGTTTGATCAGGTTAGTGTTACCCAGCTCAGAAACAGGAGGCAAAGCAAACCTTTAGAGATTCTTTCCCCCAGGCAGTGCCAGTGTATTTCCCAGGCGAAATCTCTCTTTTACATGAGAGATACGTGATTCTCACATTGGAAGTTTGTACCTTGGCCAGCAATTTCTTTGCATCTTTTCTTGAGCCCGTCAGCTGCTCTCCTAGAGGCCTTTGTGGCAGAGCAGGAGTGGTAGAGGAAATTTTTTTTTTTTTTTTTTAGAAACTTAATGTTGATCTCTCATGGGTGTGTTCTTATAAGTGAGAAATAATTTGCTGTCAAATGCCATTTTGTCACCCAGCACAATGCAGTTCTTGCTGGGATATTTAGGTCTGTGGCATCTCTGACCTGCAGGCAGACTTGGAGAGGAAGGTGGGGGCTTTGTTCCTTGCAGAGCAGCTGCTCTCACGTTGCTGTTACTCAATAATCAGTTGGCCTGGACATTAGGTTGCGAAAATTTAAACACATTGTAAACTGCTGAACTTTGCCCCACACATTCTGCTTGTTTCTCTGTCCTGTCCCTATTGCTGACGGGGGATTTAATGAAAACAAATCTGGGTTAAAATAAGCGACTGAAATTACAGCGCGGGAGGGCTTAGCTGGGCTGCTGCGTGTGATGATCAGCTTTGTATTGTTGGCTTTTGTATTTGGTGAGCAATCGCTTTATGGGATGGATTCATTTGGAATAGATGAATAAATGGAGTTTCATTGATTTCTGGGAAGCTTTGTTCATTTACATAAGCTGCGAATCTCAGCCGGTTCTGCTCTTGTCAGGAAATTTCACGGCTTCTTTGAGTCGGCGGGAGATCCTGAACCAGCAGAGACTATTAGGAGTGCAGCTCAGTGTTGTGCTGTTGGCTGGGAACAGGTTTGCTCCAGAGGAGCCTTCCTTCTTTGCCGGGCACTGCCACATTCCTGGGATCGCTGTGCACACGCTGCTCTTGGGTTGTATGGCCGCAGTTGATTCCTGTTAACACACCCAACCTCTCCACAGGGATTTCTCCTCGGGGGGCCATGGAGCTTTCAGCCAACGAGCTCAGCATCTATGACAAGCTCTCCGAGACCATTGATCTGGTGAGACAGACTGGCCACCAGTGTGGCATGTCAGAAAAAGCCATTGAGAAGTTTATCAAGCAACTCTTGGAAAGAAACGAACCCCAGAGGGGCCCTCCACGGTACCCTGTCTTAGTGGCTCTCTACAAGGTAAGATGACTTTTGTGCATGAACACAACATTTAAGGGTCAGGGTTCTCCTTTGCACCTGAGCTTTTTATTTCCCATTGCATTTTCTTGATGAATTTTCCAAAATCTTTGTTTAAAAAGATTTTGTGACTTTGTGACTGTGAAGTGTAGCTTCCTTCCTTCATGCCATGAGCTGCTTTGAGAACAGGAGATAGCTGACCAAGATTTGAAATTGCTCATGTGTGCTGTAGATTTACCATGTCAACACCTTCCTCTCCCATAAATTATTAAATAATGAGATTTGGATTGATTTTTCAGACTAAGATTCCTAGTGTTGGCATCCTGAGTGGAAATGTGGGAAGGAAAGACATTCTTGAAGTCCAGATTTGAGTAATGAAGTGAACATGGCTCTGTTTCTGACCCTGCCACAAACTTGTATATGTCTTTATTCTCCTTCTGGTCTATGAAATAAACCTATTATCATCATGCTTGATGGTAAAAAAATGTTTTAAAAGCCTTAACTAAAAGATTTTGTCAAAAGTTTCGCAAAGTGGGTGAAGGGATGCTATTATTAAGTAGGTTTGAGATCCCAGACTGGTTTGGGTTGGAAGAGATCTTAAAGATCATCTAGTTCCAAGTCCCTGCCATGGGCAGGGCACCTTCCACTAGACCAGATGTTTGCTACAAGTCTGAAAAGCTTCCCACTGACATAATGTTCAGTAATACTTTAGTGTCATCTTTACAAATCCATTGCAATGAGTTTTATTTGGAAAAAAATTCAAGCTCTCTTCCTCATGTCCTATAAAAAGCTGTAAAATGAGGCAGGAGAACAGGAAACTGCAAATTTGAACTTTCAGCTTCTGTTCTTGTTTTTGCTGTTGATTCAGTTTGACTTTGGCCGGGGGGAGAAATGCGTCATGTCATCTCTTTAAGGCTTATTTGGGATTCTGGTATGGAGGAGGGAGCTGGTGCCAACTCTGCCAAAGTGTTTCGAGGCTTGACGGATGTTTGCAAAAGCCACAGGGTTTTCCTTGTGTAAGAGGCATGGCAGGAGTGCAAGCTTTTATTTGATTAGGTAGGGAGGAAAAGGAACTATCTGTAGATAATCCTGATTGATCTCATGCTGGATTATTTGCAGTGCTAAAATACAGGAACAGAGTTGTTTGTGTGGCTTGGGTTTGAAGGCTGCTTAATTTCATCCTTGGACAGCCCTAATAATAAAACTGGGTGACAACTCTGTGTACATAAATAGCATTGCAGCTGAACGAGGAGACCCAGCAAAAGAGTGTTCATGTTGTGGTGCACAACCGCAGCCCTTTGATGGCAGCAGAAGGTGTGTCCCGCTCTGAGGACACCTCAGCTCCCTGCAGTGTGATTAATTCCATGCCTGTTTTCCCTCGCAGGGTCTGCTCACCCTGGGCTTGGTGTTGCTGACTGTTTACTTGGTGATCCAGCCCTACAACCCGCTGCCGCCCGAAGCGCCGCTCTCCAGAGCCCAGGCCTGGGGCTCCCTCGTTGGGCACATCCGGCTGCTGTCCCTGCCCATTGCCAAGAAGTACATGTTGGAGAGTAAGGAAATGATTTCCCTGCTGTAAATTAAGCCTAGCAAGAAATACCAACTTAAATACCAGCCACGCGAGTCACTTGAGCGTCTCCAGGGCACCACAAATGTGTTGCTGGCTTGGCATCATGGTTTTCTCTTTTCCTACCACTGTGCTTAAAAATAGTATCCTGAATTCTAGCTTCGCTAGGACTGAAGCATATTTTATCTCTAACTTGATAATTTTGTTCTTGCGTATTCTCTTTTCCTTGCTTTTAACGCCTTGGGTTTTTCTTCCACAAGAGTTCCATTTCCTCTAGAAGTCTTTGCACTTCTGAGAACCAGAACTGAGATGGCTCTGCTGGGGAAATGTCACCTTTGCTTATTTTTTCTGAGTAAGGCAAAACCAGTTCCTCAACCAAATCTTGATATCTGTGAGCAAAGTGTAAAAACCTCAACTTGTGGCCTGGTTTAAGGAAAATGAGTTTTTGCCTAGTGGCATATTGGGAAGGGCCTGGGGGATTGAGTGCTGCTGTGTTTATGTGGCATTAAGGGCAGTGTGTGTGTGAGGAAGTCAGATAAGGGCTCCCTGTGAGGTCATCCCATCATGGGAGAGGAACATCATGGATTTTCCTAGAATGGGATAATAGAAATGGAAAAGTTTGGCTATTTCTCATTCTTGGTCAATCATTTCCACTCACTTAGACTGGCAGGAGGGTGCAAGCCTGGGCTCTGCCTCTGCTCAAACACAAAGACTGTCAGTGATGATAAAGCTGTGAATTATTTTGAGCAGGGATATGGCACAATGTTGATGGTCTGGCAGGTCACTGTAAAAACAAACTTCTGTAGCTGTGCCCTCGTCAGGTTTATATTTAGCTTGGGCACCTCATTGTGTTGGAGTTGTCTCTGTTGGCTCTGACCTTCCTGTCAGAGCTAAAAAGGGCTCCCTGAAATGCCAGCACCATTTTGCATTCTCTCCCTCCCTCTTTTCCAGTGATGCTGGCATGGGATTTCTGTTGATTCCCGTTTGTATGGGTGGGACAGGGTATCCCCCATTGTTCCTCTTCTTCCTAAAAAACAAAGGTGAGGAGATGGCTCTGATAAGCACTTGACATTAGGAGCCTGCTTATCTACTGCATTCCAGCTTTTCCATGGGTGAACACCCCCCTGCTCCTGTATTGAGATGGAATCCAATGGGAATTTTAATGCTCATTTCACTTTTCACAAGGGCCAGGAGTGACAGGACAAGGGGGAATGGTCTACATTTGAAGGAGTGCAGGTTGGATATTGGAAAGAAGTTCTTCCCTGTGAGGGTGCTGAGGCCCTGGCACAGGTTGCCCAGAGCAGCTGTGGCTGCCCCATCCCTGGAAGTGTCCCAGGCCAGGCTGGACACGACTTGGAGCAACCTGGGGTAATGGAAGATGTCCCTGCCCATGGCAGAGGGTAAAGCAAGATTAATTTGAAGTTCCATTTAAGCTCAAACCAGTCTGGGATTCTATCATATTTGTTCAGATTTTGTCCAGAAGGTTGACGGGTTCTTCCTTCAGATACCACAGGGTCCCTTTGGATGAGAAGAGCCCAGGAAAGTTCCCTGGCACAGCAGGTTTGTAGGACAAGGGCTGCCTGAAACATGAGCATCTTCTTGTGAAGATAAGAGCAGGAGCAGTTCTAGCCTACCTTTGGAAAAAACAGCTGAATGATGAGGAGATGGGGAAACATCCAGAGGAACAGGTGAAACAGGAAGGATGGATGGTAGAGGAAGGATGTGGAGTTATTTAAATGCACATAAAATCCCTCATGCCTCCCTTAGTCCTGTAATTCTTCAGAAGCAATGAGCAATAGGGTGGGCAGCAATCCAGTTCTGGGTAAACGAGGAGAGGGGGGAGGCAGTTCCTGCTTGCTTTCCACAGTATTAGGTTGTGGTGGAAGCCACAGCATGTCCCAATTAACAGATTGACTGGGGTTGGTTGGAGTGACTTTGATCCTGCCTCAGCAAAAGGAACTGGACAAGACCCTGCCTATTTGAATGGGAAAGTGCAGCACCCAGCCTGAACCTTGGCTGGGTTCCTGTGGGAATCCCTCATGTCCTGGCTTCCCAGCAGGCAGCTGCGGCCACTGACGCTGTCCCAGTGACACTGGTGTCACCATCACAGCTTGCTGCTGAGAGGACACTGGTGAAGCCATCCAGCAGAGATCTGGAAGAGGGAATTCCATGGTGTGGGGCTGAGTGCTCTCCCGAGCTCTTTCAGCCCTGCTCTGTGTGTTGTATTATTTTGCCCCTAATTTCGGCCTTGTGGTCTGCTGAAGGGAAGGGGTAAAGCTGCATCTTGTGTCCTGTTTGTTGATGAGAGTGTAAGTCCAGGAGGTCTTGCAGGCAAGTCTGGTGTTCTCTGATCACAGAATCCCAGGATAGTTCAGAAGTTCTTCCTCATGTTGAGGTGGAGCTCCTTGTGTTTTAGTTTGTGACCATTGCTCCTTGTCCTCTTGCTGGGCACCATGGAAAAGTCTGGCACATCCTCTTGGCATCCTTTGGAGATATTTATATGAGTTAATGAGATCCCTTCTGGGTGTCCTCTCTGAGAAGGGATGCTAGCACTGTACCTGAGCAGCAGAGAAAACCACTAATGAAGGGACTCGACGTAGAGACTCCTTTTTTTTGGTCCTGGCAGCTGAAAATTTTGAGGGGGCTGAGGATGGAGCTTGGAGCTTTCTGTGCTCGGGCACCAGTTCAAAGCCAGCTCGGGCTGTTCCTGTTGAAAGCCACCTGTTGTCAGCTGGAGGCTGCCGTGGCCCACCGGCAGTGCTGGCAGACGTTGCTGTGGCGTGGGCGCACGGGTGGTCCTGCTCCTTCCTCTGTGCCTGGGCAGGCAGGGCCAGCCTGGGCTGTGCTGTCCCTCCTGAGCTTTGGAGCAGCTTTCCTGTGTCCGGGGTTGAGGTTGGAGCCCGGTCCCCTGGGAGGTGTGTGGGCTGAGCAGCCAAGTTTGTGTTGCAGAACAAGGGCAGCTCAGTTGCTGGATTTCCCCCGAGAGCCAAGAGCTCCAGTCAGAGTGGTGGTGAGGCTTTGGGAGGAGCAGGGGTGCAGGATGTGCTCCCCTCACCCTCCTGCTCATGGTGACTTGCCCTCCATCCTTGTTCCTTCCACCTAAGAGCCATGCTGTGGGTGACAAGGGCTGCCTGTCTGTCAGTGGCTGTGGGTGGACCTTTGAGCAGCCGAGGTGAGGAGCAATATCCACAAAACTCTCTTGCATTGTTTACAGGATTGAGTCCAAAGTAAATTTCCTTTTTGCCTGTCTCTGTGCTCTCTTGCTTGCTGATTTTTTCCTCCGGATCATTTCCCATATTAAACCTTATGTTCCCACCCTTTGTTCCTTGATAGCTGACTCTTAGACCCTTGGTTTTGGCATCTGTGCCTCTCTTCCAGCTGTTTTCCCAGGGCAAGGTCCCTGTGGTTGGGGAAAAGGTCTGTGGAAATGTGGATTGCATTTGCTCTTCCTGAGCTGGTGTTTATGCAGAGCTTGTGAAAGCCCCGGTGCTGGGTCATGTTGGCTGCTCTGGGCCTGCAGCTCTTGGCACATCAGCCCTTCAGTTATAACCCCGGAGAGGCAGTGGGCTGTCAGACCTCTGGGTCTATCTGCTGTAAGGAACACAGTGTGTTTTGATGGGCACATGGTTTAACTCAAGGCTATCTAATGCTGTTCCAGGGAAAAAGTAAGACCTGTGCATTCTGGATTAATTTCTGACATAGGCTGGGATGGACAAGTAATTCCCTCTGTGTTTCAGTTCTCTGGTGTGAAATAGGGGTATGAGTCCTTCCCTCTCTCCTACATGCATTAGGAAGTAACATATGAGCTCTCAAAGTCTGCAGTAAAGCCAAATGAAAAGGGGTTTTCTATTCTTTTAACAGAAATTTTAAAACCACAGTGCTGGTCACTCTACCTGATTTTTCTTGCCTTCACAGTTGTGTCATCCCTATAGCTTTGTTAATATCTAAAAATGGCTTTTGTTGTAAGCTGGTTGGTAACTGCTCTCTGCCAGCCACACAATGATGTGATGAGCTGCTCATTAAGCTGCGCTCACATTAACTCATGTGTCTGCCCATGGTTAGTTCAGTCCTCGCAGCTCAAAAACCTCAGCAGAGCAGGTCTGTCAGTGGAGAACAGGCTGTGGCCCAGCAACGTGACAATTTGCACATTGTACTGGTAGCAGGGATTGTAATGACCTCAAGGAAAATCCAGCTTTGTTTACAATAATGACACTTGGTCCTGGCCACACGCATCCTGCACAGCCCAGAGTCAGCTGGGTCAGTAACTGCTCAGCACACCTGAAATCACACAAAAGCACACATAGATCTCAGTGCTGGAAAAGAGATCCTGTGCAAGTTACCCCCCAGCTTGGAGAAGAAGTGTTAAATACCCCTTTTTGCCTAGACCAGTAGGTCTAAAATCATGTTTACGGGTTTATATGTAATTATTGTAGAGAAAGGAGCCCAGCTGGAGGAGCAGTGTTTAGCAACACCTTGTAAATGGCCTGTCACTGTGTTACTAAAGCCTGCTGGGTGCCAGAGCTATTTGTGGGGATGGGTCACAGCAGGCTGGGTTACTGGGGGAGGACAGCAGCTGGTTACTGGGAGAAGGCAGCAGCCTCTGCCTCTTGGCTGGCCCACCTTGGGTTTAGCTGGAGGCTTGCCTTGGCACTTGGCCAGCTCCTGTCTCCTCTCTGATCTTAACCCTTTGCAGGCAAAACGCTTCTCCCTCTGCTTCTCTCACTCCGGCCTTGGAGTGTGTTTATCCTTGGCACAGCTCTGTGCAAAAGGGGAGCATCCAGCATGCCTGCCTTGCACGAGGACTTGCTGCTTCTTGAGAGCAGCATGGGCACCCAGGCATTCATCCAGCCTTTCCCTGTGGCTGAGCACCCAGGCGTTCACCCAGCCTTTCTCTGGCTGAGCACCCAGGCGTTCACCCAGCCTTTCTCTGGCTGAGCACCCAGGCGTTCACCCAGCCTTTCTCTGGCTGAGCACCCAGGCGTTCACCCAGCCTTTCTCTGGCTGAGCACCCAGGCGTTCACCCAGCCTTTCTCTGGCTGAGCACCCAGGCGTTCACCCAGCCTTTCTCTGGCTGAGCACCCAGGCGTTCACCCAGCCTTTCTCTGGCTGAGCACCCAGGCGTTCACCCAGCCTTTCTCTGGCTGAGCACCCAGGCGTTCACCCAGCCTTTCTCTGGCTGAGCACCCAGGCGTTCACCCAGCCTTTCTCTGGCTGAGCACCCAGGCGTTCACCCAGCCTTTCTCTGGCTGAGCACCCAGGCGTTCACCCAGCCTTTCTCTGGCTGAGCACCCAGGCGTTCACCCAGCCTTTCTCTGGCTGAGCACCCAGGCGTTCACCCAGCCTTTCTCTGGCTGAGCACCCAGGCGTTCACCCAGCCTTTCTCTGGCTGAGCACCCAGGCGTTCACCCAGCCTTTCTCTGGCTGAGCACCCAGGCGTTCACCCAGCCTTTCTCTGGCTGAGCACCCAGGCGTTCACCCAGCCTTTCTCTGGCTGAGCACCCAGGCGTTCACCCAGCCTTTCTCTGGCTGAGCACCCAGGCGTTCACCCAGCCTTTCTCTGGCTGAGCACCCAGGCGTTCACCCAGCCTTTCTCTGGCTGAGCACCCAGGCGTTCACCCAGCCTTTCTCTGGCTGAGCACCCAGGCGTTCACCCAGCCTTTCTCTGGCTGAGCACCCAGGCGTTCACCCAGCCTTTCTCTGGCTGAGCACCCAGGCGTTCACCCAGCCTTTCTCTGGCTGAGCACCCAGGCGTTCACCCAGCCTTTCTCTGGCTGAGCACCCAGGCGTTCACCCAGCCTTTCTCTGGCTGAGCACCCAGGCGTTCACCCAGCCTTTCTCTGGCTGAGCACCCAGGCGTTCACCCAGCCTTTCTCTGGCTGAGCACCCAGGCGTTCACCCAGCCTTTCTCTGGCTGAGCACCCAGGCGTTCACCCAGCCTTTCTCTGGCTGAGCACCCAGGCGTTCACCCAGCCTTTCTCTGGCTGAGCACCCAGGCGTTCACCCAGCCTTTCTCTGGCTGAGCACCCAGGCGTTCACCCAGCCTTTCTCTGGCTGAGCACCCAGGCGTTCACCCAGCCTTTCTCTGGCTGAGCACCCAGGCGTTCACCCAGCCTTTCTCTGGCTGAGCACCCAGGCGTTCACCCAGCCTTTCTCTGGCTGAGCACCCAGGCGTTCACCCAGCCTTTCTCTGGCTGAGCACCCAGGCGTTCACCCAGCCTTTCTCTGGCTGAGCACCCAGGCGTTCACCCAGCCTTTCTCTGGCTGAGCACCCAGGCGTTCACCCAGCCTTTCTCTGGCTGAGCACCCAGGCGTTCACCCAGCCTTTCTCTGGCTGAGCACCCAGGCGTTCACCCAGCCTTTCTCTGGCTGAGCACCCAGGTATTCATCCAGCCTTTCCCCATGGGCTTTGCAGCCCACACTGCGTCTGACCCTTGGGGCTCAGGGATTCCTGAGCCCAAGGAGCATGGGCCTGCTCTGAATGAAGGGTTGCACAATGAGGCTGCTTGGGAGGTAAGGCAGGATCTGATTTCTAACTTGTTGCCTCTCCTCTTGCTCTCAAAGGATGTTACTTTTTTTTTCCCTAAGCAAAGTTGAGCTGGTTTTTGCTCTTGTTTTTGTGTGTGTTCTTGTGCACCCGCTTTGAGGGCTGGAGCATTTGGACGTGGTTGTGGGTCACAGCATGTGCAGGGCTCCCTCCCATCACTGCACAGCTGCCAGTTTATCTGATCTTTTGTGTGTGTAAGCAACCCTTTTATGATATAACCTGAGAGCAACCAGCAGACATGTGTTGGCTCGTTCAAAGGGGAAAAAAAACGGCTGACTTTGCAGGGCAGGGTGGTGCCAAGCTGTTCATGCTCTCTGTTCCTTTGGCCTTGGTTCAACCAGTGGACTGTTTATTTGGGTTTGCTGGCAGGAAACTAGCCCCAAATCATTGTGGTGCTGTGGAACATAACTCTTCTTTTTACTTCTATATTGTGATGCCTCCAAAATTTCTTGTTTCCTCATTTGTAGAGTGAGTGAATTGTTGCTTTGGACTCGCTTTCCTGGGAAGAGAGTTTGCCATAGGTGGCTTCTTGCAGAGGAATTTAGCAGCCTAGCAGAGCCCTCTGTGCACTAGTGACACAGACATGTCAAACCTTTTACAGGCTGAGGCCACCATCAGGCAGGGAACAGCAGCTGGGAGGGATTTGTTTCCAAAGCTGTTCCTCTGAGGCAGATTGCTCATGCAGTGCAAGCTGTCAGCTGGGGCAGGTAACCAGAGGTGCAGCTGGAGTGGACTTCGGATGCTTTCCTGACAGCTTGGTCCCTGCCTTCCATTTTTGAGACTGGTAGGTGCAGATTTCTCCTGGAAATAATACTCTTTTACCCCAGTGGACTGTGAATTCCTCTTGGGCTCAGCGCAGCAGACTTGATTTCACAATGTCTGGTTGGATCAAAGTCATTTTTGTGCTTTGCTCGAGGTTGACTAATGATCCCTGGGCTGGTGGAGCAGCCGTTACCCATTAGTGAGATGAATGAGTAGTTCTTCAAGCTGTTGACTTCTACCCAGAACAACAATAAAGGGGTTCTTGATGGGTTTTTTGTAGCTGTTATTTTGTTCCTAGCTGTTCCTAAAAATGCTGTGAACCAAACTGGGAGGTACTTTCTTCTCGTGGCATAAATATATTCAGTATACCCAGGGCTACAATAAAAGTTCAGTATGAGGGAGGGGTGAGGATCTTGTGCAGAACAGGGACACTCTTTGGAGTATGTATTTAAAACCCCACTGTGATGCAGTCCTTAATCAGGACTTGCAGGCTGTAATTAATAATCCTCATGTTTCCTGCCTGACTTACTTAAGAACCCATCAGTTTAGCCTGACTTTGACATGACATTATAAATGATCGAATTAATTTTTAGCATAGTGAAGAATTTCAGCAAGATGGAGTTTGGGAAACATTGCTTGTGCAACAAAGTGCTCCAAATGCCTCTTCCAAACTGTGCCACCTGGTGACTACAGAGCTTGGAATTTCTACATCTGTAAAATAAGAATGATGGGATTTACCTGTGTCATAGATTGTGCATCATGAATTGATGCCTAAATTGCTCCGAGTTTTTAAATACTGTTTTAGCTTTCTGTAAAATCTGGGAAAGGGAGTGTGGTGATAAGCATATAGTATATCCTGCTGCAATGGCATAGCACAAGTTACAAGCTGTTTACTCACGGAGTATCTGTGAGTCTGCAGTGGTCCCAAGGCAGCACGTGGCTGGTCACAGGAGGAAGAACAACCTGGCCTGAACGTTCTTTGGCTGTTGAAGCAATAACAGTAGGTTATGAGCTGCAGCTTCACTCTAAGGTTAAGGGCTAGATCTTGCAAATCCCTGCCCTTAAAATAACAGAAAACAGCACTGTAACATCCAGCATCTGGAAGCTGGATATTTCCAAGTGTGGAGAGAGCTGCAGCCCTAATCCTTCTGTGGGTTGGTAGTGATTGGACATCAGAGCACTGGGGGATCTTCATCATGGAATCATGGAATGGTTTGGGTTGGAAGGGACCTTAAAATTCATCTTGCTTTACCCCCTGCCATGGGCAGGGGCACCTTCCACTATCCCAGGGTGCTCCAAGCCCAGTCCAACCTGACCTTGAACACTTCCAGGGATGGGGCAGCCACAGCTGCTCTGGGCACCCTGTGCCAGGGCCTCCCCACCCTCACAGGGAAGAATTTCTTTCCAATATCCCATCTAACCCTGTCCACTGGCAGTGGAAGCCATTCCCCCTCATCCTGGCATTTCATCCCTTGTCCCAGATCCCTCTCCAGTGCTCTTGGATCTTCTTTAGGCACTGGAAGGGACTCTTCAGGTCTCCCCGAAACCTTCCCCTCTCCAGATGAACACACCCAGCTCTCCCGGCTTGGTTCCAGAGCAGAGGGGCTCCAGCCCTTGGAACATTTCCATGGCTTCCTTGGGACTCACTCCAGCAGCTCCACGTCCTTCTTGTGTTGGGGTCCCAGAGTGGAGGCAGCTCTGCGGTGGGGTCTCACCTAAGCGGGGCAAAGGGGCAAAATCCCCTTTTAATGGAACACCCAGGTTTATACAATGGACCTACAAGAAAGGACAAAAAAATGTTTGGGGAATATTCAGTGCACAGCCATTCCTGGGAACCCTGAGTTCATCCGAGGCTTGCTGAAGTTGCTTGAATATTCCTGGACTGGCCCCTGGTGAAGTATGTGGGGAATAGTCTTATCCTCAGAAAGAGGAATCTGGGATTTGGAACCAGCCTTTGCAGGTTGTGGAGCTGCTCAGTACATTAACCAGTTCTCTGGGGAGCTTCCTTCCAGTTACTGTGGGTGATGGCAGCAACAGCCCCTACGGACACAACACCTGGGGGGACTGGAAAGTCCTGGGGGGTCTTCCCTGGGACCAGACTTCCCTGTGCAGACCTGGCTGGCACTTGCCTGCTGGAGATTGCTTCAGCCTTGCAGTCCTGAGTGCTGGGGAGCAAACCAGCTTGGTGGGGAGCCAGCAAACTGCCTCAGCACCTGCAGTGCTGCAAGCAGGAGGTTTCGTGTTTTCAGCACTTTGCTAGGGTCAGAAGCAGCCCTTGGATCTGTGTCCTGCAGGAACAAAAGTTGCCCCTGCTAGAGGCTTCCCTTTGAACCTGCTGCACTGGCAGATTGATCCTGCGTTCTCCATATGGTCCCTAAAGAGAGCAGGGCTTGCTGAGATCCTGCTCTCAGATCCATGTGGGCAAGTTTCCATAAGTTAATTTGCTTTGCTGCAATGGGCAGAAGCAGGGCCAGGTCTTCTCAGGAACCTCTGAGCTTCCAATCTGATTATCCACACCCAGCATCTCTGGGGCTGTGCATGCACACCCCTCTCTAGTGCTGGGGGCAGCCAAAAATTTGGGAGATCCTCTATGAAAACATCCAAGAAGGGCAGGGCACTCATTTTAAATTGATGGTGACTTGAAAATTATTTTTCTGCATAGTGGAAAGTAGAGTCATAAACTCCTTGTAGCATTAATCATAGATGTGTTTTAAGGGAAGGTTGTTATCTCTTGGTCTGTGATGTGTTAGCAGCTGGAGGTCCCAGCCCTGGCTCTGCTAGGAGCTCTCCTGACACAGTGGAGAAGACAGCTCTTGTTCTGGAGAAATAATAACACATAAAAGGAAATATGAGGTGGTTATGGCCGATGGGGAACTGAAGTTCTGTTAAACAGACTGAAGGCTGCCTCTCGAAAAGGGGTGAGAAAGCGCAGAGAAGTTGGCCACACTTCTGTCGTGTAATGGATAGCTGGATGTGTCACTGCTACAGCTGCTCTCCTGCACTCCAGCTCCACAGGGATAATTGCCCACGCCCAGCACTTCAGCTTTTGGATGGGAGTGGATGGGACCATGGTGTGAGGGGTTGTGCTGGGATGAAAAGAGCATCTTCCATTTGCATCCCCGAGCAGCCGTGTGAGTGCACAGACAGCGTGCTTGACTTCCACCGGAACAATCCCCAGGGTGTCTGGCAGGCAGAGTGATAATGTAAAAGGAATGCAGGGAGGGTAAGGAGAGAAAATCAGCATCCTGGGTAAAATCCTGCCCTGGTCCCCAGTGGCAGTTGGCTCCTCAGTGCACCACCTCTCCTCCCGCCCTCCCTGGGAAGGGCAGGCACTGCCCGTACTTGTCATGCCAGTCACACACATGCTGGTGCACAGACTAACACCCTCCACAATAAATCTAAAAGATTAATTACTAGGGGAAAAAAAAAATCCCACAACCCCACTTGCAGCGTTTAAAATGCGTCTCAACCAGTGCTCTGCTCTGGTTATTCATGGAGAAAAGAAATCACCTCCTGAATCGAGCAATTGAGAATGCAAATATCACTGCCTGCCTCAAAAGAGGAATCAAGGCTCTGTACTGTCAAGCTGATTAGCATCCTATTCCGTGGGGTACTGCCCTGAGCCCATAGGGAAAATCTGGGGACAACTGTGCTTAATGCTTAGGGATGAGGTTTCTGAGTTTTGCCCAGAGAGAAATTACAGTCTTGCTACGCCCCGTCTGATGACACACCATAGAGATGTTTTCTTGTTCTCTTCGTGGCGACTGCCCTTTCTCTGGTGAGATCTTTCAGCCTTTTGTTTCCTGTCACTGACCAGCTGTTTTTTGTGAGTTGAGTTTTTTTGTTGTTGTAAAATTGAAGCTTTCTACAGGCAGTGGAACAAAGATTTTCTTTTTGCTCTTGTGAGCAGGGAGGGAAAGTACGTCGGGGCAGTTTCTCATGGGAGTGGAACTTCTGCTTGCAAGAAGGATTTTACACTTTGTTTTGCCTTTTTTCCCCTTTCCCTGAAAGCAGCGTAGATGCACCGTCCAGAAAGACTAGGAATTATATCCCGATCCCTTTCAGTCCATATCCCAGCATTAGGGTGGGAAATGCAGCATTTGGGAGTTGGAAATACTCAGCAAGAAAGAAGCAAAATGAATCCCAGTCTGCTCCTTGTTGTTAGGTCCCAATGAACGTAAATTGTCTGCAATGTTCCTCGTTTTGCCTGTTGCAGATGTCAGAGGAGAAAATAAAACAGGAGCTCTCCTATGAAGTGCTGTTCATCCCTTCTTACCCTTGTGCAGGAGCGTGAGCATGGCTGGAAATCGCGGTGGCAGGAACAGGCAGGTTGTGTGAGGTCTTTTTTCCCCTGAAAAGCTGCTGTGCATCCTTGTTTCCCAACTCGGTTTTTCAGCCAGACTTCACTCTTCTTTCTCCCCTTTGCCACCCCCTTCATTTCCTGAGTTTGCCTGCAGCAGTGTCCGGGAGGCTTTGGAGCTGTTTTGACGTGTGCTGGCAGGGTGGGCCTGTCGTGAGGACAGATCCCCGGATGTTTCATGTGAGATATGTCCCAGGCCTTGGGTTTTTTCCTGACCCACCCTGACAGATCAGGGCTGGGATGGGTTTGCTGCCACTGCCAGAGTTAAGCCTCTTCCATTGGATTAAGGCTGCAGAACCAGGGCTGTCACTACCACAAAATCTGTGTTTGAAGTGGAATTTCCATGAACCTCTCCCAATTCTCACAACCTCCTGCTGTATCTCCAAATATAAAATTAGCGTGTGGGGTATTTAGGCTGGATATCAGAGAGGGGTTCTTCCCCCAGAGGGTGCTGGGCACTGACCAGGCTCCCCAGGGAATGGTCCTGGCCCTGAGGCTGCCAGAGCTCCAGGAGCGTTTGGACACCGCTCTCAGGCACAGGATGGGAGTTTGGGATGTCTCTGTGCAGGGCCAGGAGTTGGAATTTGATCTTTGTGTGGTTCTGTGATTCTGTAAATCAGAGCTATACCCTTTCAGTGTGGTGGCTGCTCTGCAGATCCTTTAGCAGAGAAATACATGGGGTGTTCAGCATTGTCCTGCTCATTCCCTGCTGCAACAAGTCCCTTCTCTTAATGTTTCTTTGTTTTTTTTGGGAGAGTTGTTAAGTTGGAGGAGGGAGGCTGGATATAGGCATCAAGTTGTGCTTTCATGTAAAAATTGAATTTTTGAAGATGTAAACATATGCAGTGTTCATTGTAGGCCAGTTCAGCTGATTGTGGTGTAACAACAATTTTTGGAATTTAAAGTGGATGTAGCTGTGGTCCAGGGGTTGCTCATGCTGGGACTTTTCTCCCCATTTCATCTTCAAGAAAGATGGGATGAATGAAAACAGCAGCAGCATGTCTTGGTGAAATCCCACATTCCCCAGCATCCTCTGCACATCAGAGACTGGGCAACCATTGCCTGGGACAACGTATTTCTAAATTAACACAGTGGTAAAGAGGAGGGTGGTGATTTCAGGTATATCCTAGCAGGGTTCATGACACCAGTGCTGACCTTGTGGAAATGACTCTTTCCAGCCTGGATCTTTTTTGGTTTACTGGGTGTTACCTCCTTGATAACACTTTTGGGTTGCTCTTTTGCTTATGGACTTGTTTCAGTTTAATTACACTACATATGATGGTTGCCATCCTTCTGTTGCTCATGGAAGGGTAGCTGAGCCTATGTGCCTCATGTACAGAGAAGTGGAATTTCCATAAACTCTCCCATTTCTCACAACCTTCAGCTGTATCTCAAAAATGTGCTGGAAACATTCTCTCCAGTTCCCTGCCTGGTGAAGCTGCTTCTTTTGAGTTACAGCCATCAGAAACTATAAGAAATCTCAGTGTTTCACATTAGGGATAATGAGTTTATCACTGAATTTGTCTCCTTTCCATTCCATTTTTGGTCTTACTGAGCAGGTTTCCCTTGTTTCTTCCCCAGAATGCCAGGACTGGTGGGCAGCAGGTTGCAGACAGAACGCTTCCGCACTTCCCGCGAACTGCACAGTCTGTTCTGCTGTGAAAAGCCTTCAGATAGTGACAGACTTCAGAGAACTATCAGAAAAGCTCCAGAGGCATCAGCCTTTTCTAATCAAGGTAATGCAGGGATTTGTGAAGCTGGGTGATGAGTCCAGACTCTTGAACAGCACGAGCCCATAACCCCTGCCCAGTATTTTCACCCATGAACTCAAACTGCTCGTTCAGAACGTGTGTCTAAGAGGACATTTCACCCCGGTGTGAAGATGTGGGAGGAGAGAGCTCCCTGCATTGTTCCTCTGAGTAGTGATCTTTGTATTTGGACATTTAGCAATCTACGTGGCTGTTACTCTTGGATGTTTTCTAGTGGGAGGGAAGTGGGAGCAGGGTGCAACCCTGGGGGCACAGCTTTTATCTTTGTTTCATGTTCTTTAAGACAGGGCAGCATCTCTCCTATGAAGAACTGAAGCATTTTCAGTCCCAGGATCCAGAACTGGCAGAGGTTATAATAGAAGAAAATTCAGCTGAATTGTGGAGCTGCCCATTTTTCTTTCCCTGGTGAGTCAGACAAAACATGTGATGGATGGACACATCCTTTCTGCAGGGGTGCTCAGGCTCTGCCTGTGTGAACCACCAGTGCCTGCAAGTTGCACTTCAGCTGGAGGGAAGGAGAACAGGAGTGGGTTACAGGCTGCTTCTGTTTGCTGGCACTGATTTGTTTGAGGACAAGACTTCTGCACTAAAAAATGGAGAGCTGTGGCTTGGTCTCCAGGTATTGCTCCCCTTACAAGATAAAATTATCACAGTGGCTGCCTGGTCCTGCTCTTCAGGCTGTAAATCATCTGGGCTGTGATCTGATCACCTGAGGTAACTGGTTCACATTTCTATCGCCTCTCTCTGCTCAGTGGAAATCCTCCACCACTGGTGCTGACTGAGAAGAGATGCCATGACTTCTGCAGACACTGAGAAGTAATGGAAAGTCAAGGAATCCTGCAATTTGTGTTTGGTCTTGTGCAGAAAATATGGCCAGCACTAATCGTGCCCCTGTTAACCAAAAGCAGTTTGCCAAAGCCTTTAAGTGTGAACAAGACATGTGAACAACTCAGAGCTCTCTAAGGTCTCAACTGGTAGAGGGATGGTCAGGGTACTGAAGAATTAATTATGTCAGGCCCCTAGACAGGGATGTAAAAATACCAAGTCCCACCTGGACTTTTCCAGTTACATTTCCTGGTCTAGAGAACAGCCTTGGATCCCCCTGCCTCGCCATGTGGTTTCAGTTATGGCTGTGTCCGATGCCACCTCTCTGCATCTTTTGTAATGAATGGATCTGGTCAATGACTTGGATGATTTTAAGCGAAAAGGGGAGGGAAATTAAGTTTAGATATCCATCAGGATATGTTTGTTCCCTCTTTACATGGTCCTGGTGCAGGAGCCCAGAGGAAAGCAGGAAGGAGCACACGTTAACAGGCTGAGGTTGAATTTTGCTCCTGCCTCCCAGGGCTAGTCTGTCATGCTGTTTATCAAGCATGAACGTTTGGGAAGAATTTTATCTGGAAAGTAGCTTTTAAATGCAAACATTATCATTGTATGGTAATTCTTTAATATGGGTTGGTTTGTTTAGGAACAAGCCTGTGAATAAATCTCGGATTCTGCAGGAATTTTTCCCCCCTTCCTCTTTGCTGTCCTTCCCCAAGACAGTGTCCCTGGAGAGCTGCTTCCTCATCCGGCATCCAGATTTGGGGAATAAGGTGAGAAATTCATTCCAGAGACCTTTTCCTGTCTATGAGCTGTCTCCCAGCAGCTCTGAGTTTTTGTGGGATTTGCAGGGTATTTTTAGCTGATACAATCCTGAAAAGGAGCATTTGGGGTTGTATCAGTTCTGTTCACCCCTATGGAAAGTGGCGTCTCAAGGTGTCTGTGCCTCCCAGCAGTTGTGTCTAGTTTGGGGAGGGAGATACCCTGTGCTCACCTCCCTTGGCAGCTGGAGACGTCACAGAATCAGAGGATAAATTCCAGAATAGTTTGGGTTGGAAGGGACTTTAAGGATCATCTCATTCCATCACCCCTTGCCTGCTTCATTCATGTGTCTGGCCTTGCTCTATAGCTGGGTGAGGTCTTTTTGTGCATAGTTGGGCAGAATTCATTTAAGAGTTGCATTTTAGGAGTTCCTGGCAGTGAGTCTCACTCATTCTGAGACACTTCAGGCTTCTGGCCTGATCTTCTCCTCTATGTTTTCCTGAGTTTTGAGGATGTGCAGGGCCTGCCTTGCCTTGGAGGAGAGGAGAACCCTTGCATGCAGCTGACCTCAGCTGTGATTCTGTGATCTGCTGGTAACTGGGGGAGCAGCAAACGTGTTGTTTGCTCTGTCTCACCTGCCTGCAGGGCAGTGACTTGTCCCTACTTCAGGCAGACAGAGCCAAGGAAAGCTGGCCAGGCTTTTGAAATCCTCTCCTCCCATCCTAGAGCTACAGCCTGCACAGCCTCTTTGCTGTTGGAAGTGGGCAGCTCACCCTGACTGTTGCACCTCTGGACACGTGCAGAGGACACTGTGAGATGTTCAAGGTGGAGCTGGAAGCTGGGGATTTGGGTAAGTACCAGAGTGGGGTGTGCAGGGACTGGGAGAGCCCTTGGAATCAGGAGACTGCTTCCAGCTGGGTATTTTCTGTCTGACACCTAGGATGGTGGTTTGTGCCTTTGTCACCTCCAGACTGGTGTGTGCCTGCTTGTCACAGCACAGGGAGTGATCCTTTTGGACTGGGAGTTTGTGGCCTGGAACACCAACACTGGGATACCAGGAGATGCTCAAAGCTGAGCAGTGTGGGTACACAATGGGTATTACAAACCCAGTGCCCACTGAGGGAAGTGTCTTTCCAAAGAGCTCCAGCATGACCACATCCCTTCGTGGGAAATGGGAGCACTCACTAAGGGTGGACTCATCTAACAGAGCCTCTCCATTGCCTCTTCCCAGGTTATGCCAGTGCAGACCACTGGACAATGAGCTTCATGGCCAGAGGGACAGAGCCAGCGGTGATTTGTGATGGAGCTGCCAGCTAAGGATGGTGGGGTGGGAAAACAGAGCTGTTCCCAGGAGAAGAAGACTTTCAGCTTTGAAGCCAAGGCAACATCTTGAGAGGAGTGAGCCGGGGCAACTGGGGCAGGCAGCTTTGCCACCCTGCATGTTTACAGTGTTGAAAAATGACTATTTTCCTGACCCTTGAGGTAATTCTTTGCCTTTCCTCAAATGTATTTTGGGAGAAGCTCAAGCTATTTATGACCCTCCCTGTCCCCTCAGGTAAGCCCTGGGTTTGCAGCAAAGGGTTTTCTTTCCAGGAGCAGCAGATGGATTTCTCAGGATGAGATTCACCTTGTGTTCTTTGTGGATTATGGCACTTCTGAAACTTCCTGGGGGGTTTGGGAGTGGATGGGGTGTGTGACATTTCTGTGTACATTCCTCCTGAGGAGGAAGCTTTGAGCCTGTGTAGTCAGGCCAGTTCTATAAAGGGAATGAATTGGTGATGTGTCCCAGCTCTCCCTCACGTCCGCAGCTGTGTGAGCCCTGCAGAGCTGATCTGCTCCTGCTCCTGGGCCAGGGAGAGCCTTGAGCCTGAGGGCAGAAACTCTCACTCACTGCATCCTTCTTGTACCAAAAGAATCCCTTCAGACCTCTCAGTGTTGTGATCACCCTTCTGCAGCTCTCTATCAGCAGGTTGTGAGTGAGTCAAATGATAATTGTGCTTTTCTTCACCTCTACTTCCTTTCCTGCAAAAACACCGACACACACATCAGTGGTGCTGGCAGTGCAGGAATTCTGGCTGGAGCTGGGGCTGGGAGCAGAGCGGCTCTGTCCGGCTTTCACCTCAGCCACCAAGGGAGCCCAGCCCGTGGTACCTCTGGGAGCACCTGAAGCTCCCTCTTCCCTGGCATATTTTTGCATTGACTCCTTCCAGATCTGGAACTCTGTCTTCAGAATGAACGTTGGTTTTTCCTGGGTCCTTTCCAAGCTGCCTTTGCGTGTTTCCTGCTGCTGGAGCAGTGCTGTCTCCAGTGCCCTGAGAGAGGCTCAGGTTCGGTGTTTGCAGGCTGCGGATGCTCCGGTCCCTTCCAAGTCTGATCCTTTGGGTCTGATCCCGCTGCTGAAGATCACTTACAGATGTGTCTGGCTGAACTCATAGGCCAGGGCTGGAGTTCAGGACATACTCTCACACTTGTTAATATGGAGTTGGGAGGGGTTTTGGTTGTTAGTGAGTTAACTCTGTTCTCAGGAGCAAGAGCCTTTTTCTCTGTAAATATTTTAGGTACGTGTAAAATGACAGATTGGGAAAATGTCTGTCCAGCCTTTGTTTTTGAGGAGAATGGGAGCAAGCATCGTGTTAATGTGATTAGGGGCTGACAAAAGCTGCCAAGTGGGATGACCACGTCTGGCTCCTGTACAAGGATAAGGCAGCGGACAGTTCCTGCTCCAAAGAATTTAGTCTGAGGCCTTGACACTACAATCATTTCTATGCATATCCCTTGTTTTTCTCCTGTCAAAACAATGAGAACAAGCCCAGCACCTGTGTCAGTCTGTGCATGGCCCTTGGTGCTGGACGCACACCAGATCTAGTAGAACCAAAGGGGGAGAGTCTGGCTCTCTCAGGATAGAAAAGGACTAATATAATTTGTTACAAAATATTAAAGGGAATTGGACTAATAAAACTTCCATTAGTATTCTCACTACTTGGAGTGTATTTCACACTCATGACACTACATGGAGTCTTGTACATGCCAAGACACACACACACACCACCCCTCTCCCTCCTCTTAAAGCCTGGGTCTTAGTTAATGGAAACTTGGGAGTTCAGTGATGGCAGAATTAGGGCCTCATTAGTGGCAGTTGCTATTTACACTTTGGCAGCTTCTCAAATCAAATTCAAAGGCTGACAAGGCTACTTCACCTCTTACTGGTTTTGTATCTGACCCATTTTTTAAAGCATTTGCTCAGAGATGCTGCTGGAGCCATTCTTGCTGAGATTGCGGCGGTTCGGTGACACTGTCACTGCTAAGTGTCCTTGACTGTAACTTGTAAAAGAGCTGCGGAGACAATTCCCAAGTGTCTGTGAAATGCCTGGATTTTGAGAGTCACACTTAAGCTATTGTGGCTGTCTGGCTCTTTCGGGAAGAAGCAGAGAAAATGGATCTATTTACAGTTGCTGTTTGGACTGGGGGGAGGAGGGGGAGGAAAGGGCAGGTTTGTGCCTGTTTAGCAGAAGTGTTCTCACGTAGTGCTTCCCCCTTCCTCAAAGAGTTGCAGCTGGTTGGACAGGAGCTGGTGAGCCTGGCCTGTTTGCAGAGCAGCCTTCCAAGTGCACTTTATGGGCTCTGCATAAGTTTCCAGCTCTGTCTCAGCGATACATTGCATATATCCCAGCCTCGCTCCCTTTGGAGTTTACATCATTTGTTTTTAAGCTCTGGTATATTTTCTCTTCCTTTTCCAAAAGCTGTAAGGAATTAGCTGCTAAACTAAAACAGGAGGGCAGTTCTCCTGCTGATAAAGAGCCGATTTTGGCCGGAGTGCGGAGCCCTGGTCTGCAGCACAGCTTCCAGAGCAGCTCCTGTCTCCAGCTGCCAGAGGAGTGGTGCTCACACCTTCCACATCCCAGGGTGGGTGAGGAGCCACAGTGGGAAACCTGGAGGTGAGGCCACAGTGGCAAAACTAGCATGGCCAAAGGGAGGTTTTGATACCTTACCTGCAATTAAGCCCAGGTCATCTTCCACATGCAGAGCTCCAGCTTCACAGAGTCCCTGGAAAGGCTGCAGGACTTCCCTAGAGAATCTGCCGAGGTGGACCTGGGGGGAATGGGGCTGTTCCTGCAGTTATTGAGGTATCATAGTGACAGCCATGATCAGATGAGTCACGGAGGGGGTGTCCCACTGTGGTTTCCCTCACTTCCCCTTTGGCACTCTCTGTGCTGGTTTGGACAATCTCCCACTCCCACCCTGCCCAGCTCACACAGGTTCCCGGTCAACACATTTTAAAGTTCCTTTGTGTGCTTCAGAGCTTGTTGCCTGTGAGCTGGGAGATGGAGTCCTCCCCACCCCACATCCCAAAGGCTGCAAAGCTGCTCTGAAATCACACCAGAAATCGGTACTACCCACGAGCAGGCAGACGTGAGGAGGGGTCACCTCTGCACTTGCCAGGCTGGAAGGACGGGCTGTCCCCGTCAGCTGGGCGGGAGGATCGTGGTTTAAAGCTGCTCCCCAAAGCAGGGGTCACTGACCGGTGCTGTCAGTCAGTCCTGAACTCAGGGTAACTGAAAGGAGGAGAAAGGATTATTATGATTTACTTCAGTACCAGGAAATCAGCAGCCCCCACGGGAGCCAAGCTGACAGTTTCTATTGATTTTTTTTTTGCTTTCTTTGTTCCTTTTCTTCTTTTCCCTGCCCACTGTTATTGCACACATTGATTCCCCCGAGGGGTCCCTTTGCAAGGCCCTGGAGAGCTTTGAGTCAGATTTCCCGTGAGTCTCTAGACTTCAGCTTCTCCCACCAGGCCTGTTTTTGCAATGTTCTGGAGGAGAAGCTGGTTTGTCTGGGCTGGATCAAAGCACCTCCCTTCCCTCATGGCCTCCCAGCTCCAGCAGCAGCAGCAGGAGGAGGTGAGGAGCAGGAGAGCACCTCATGGTAGAGATGTGAGCTCTGTAAACACCAGTGTCCCTGAAAGGGGATCCTCCTGCCTTGAAACCCTCTCGTTCATCACAGTGATGCTGCTCCAGGAGGGAAGTTTCCACACACCCCAATCCCAATCGTGGCCCCCAAGAGAACTGAACACTTCCTGGGGTGAGGCCGTTCCAGTGGGTGCACAAAGCTTTTGCTTCCTGCAAACCAAACTTTCTCCTCTCGGTAAATTTTATAGGTAGAACTCGATATCCTCCTCTTCAGGAACCTCCTCCTTGTAAAGAGCAGATTTAGTGTCCTGCTGAGTTAGACAAGAGAGATGCTGGACTTCCCTTTGCTTTGGAGATTCAGACAAATGGCAGGTGATTTATTTTTAGCATTATCTCTTTGTCTTGGGGAGGGGAGCCACATTCTAAAGGCTCAGGGGTGCTGGGAAGTAAAGCTATATATGCATAAAGACTGTTTCAATGCTGAACACTAAATTCAGTGGTGGATTAAAAAAAAAAAGAATGTAAATATGCACTTAATGCAGAATTTTATGGATGGTCCTAATTTAATATATTGCAAACTTTGTAAATACTTGGGAAAAGCCTGTAAAGTGTGTAAATAAATGAGATTTGTATGTAAGAAGAATAAAAAAGTTTTTACTTTTTGCAATTAAATACAAGTGTTAATGACCCTTTTCCCTTTTCCTGATTTTTATTTTCATGTTGCATGTCAGCTATTTGAGGGGTTAATTAACCTTTCTTAGGGCAATTTTTCTAAGGGAAGTGTAATTTTAAAAGAAAAGTCAGAACACTTTTGTTAGAAAAATGTCATAAGAAACAGTTTGTGAAAAAGGAGAACTTTGGAGAATGTTCTGTGGGTTTTAGCCTGGTTCTCTGAACAAAGTTGATGCAACAGCTCTGCCTGTCCCTCCTTTCTTTTCTTCCCAGTAACAATCTCCATCTTTCCTTCACAATTCAGTTGATTTCAGCCAAACTTTGAGGCGTGGAAGACGATAAACTCCTCCAGAACTCATAAATCCGGGCGAGTAGGGAAAAGAGAGAGATCCCGTTACTCCCACACCAGTGCAGGAGCCTTGTTAGACACCGGCCAGCCCCGCTGGAGCCCCTCGAGATGTGAGTCAGTAGAGCCCAGGCTTGGTCACTTCTGTGCTGCAGAGTGGGGCCTCTCTGGAGCCACCAGCCTGGAGCAGACGTGACTGCGGGGACGGAGCACAGCCTGTCCCTGCAGAGACGATGGTCGGGGTATTCCAGCCACAGACTCTCAGCTCCCCTGTCTGGGGCAATTTCAGCTCTGTTCTCTGTTCTTCCTCTCCTGCTCCCCCCTCTCCTGATGGCTCAGGGAAGAGGCATCAACCCTCTGCTTTCTCCCGTTCCCAGCAGGCTGGGGGAGCCCGGGGGGCTGTTCCTCAGCTGCCAAATGCTGTCCCCCCCACACAGACATGGGGGTGGCCGAGAAGGGCTCTGACTCTGTCTGAGGAGTTCCCGTGCTGCAAACTGCTCTCAGCAATTGCATCTTGCTGCTTTTGTTTCTAACGCAGCTGCGTTCCAGGGATAGAGGAGGACCTGTGTGAAAACAGGGCTTTGCTGGTTGCTGTGGGATTATTTTTACAAATTGTGGGAAAGTATGGGAAACACTGTGGTGGGTATTTACTACAGGGCACCTGCAAGGAGGAAGAAGTTGATGAGGTTTCCTATGGGCAGTTGGATGTAGCCTTATGGTCACAGGCCCTGGTTCTCCTGGGGGACTTCAATCACCCTGGTATTTGTTGGAGAGACAGCACAACCCAGCACACACAGTCCAGGAAGCTCCTACAGATCATTGAAAATAACTTTTTGATACAAGTGGTGGAGGAGCCAAAGAGGAGAAGGGTGTTGCCGGACCTTGTATTACCAAACCAGGAGGGACTGGTTGAAGATGGGAAGGTTGGGGAAAGCCTTGGCTGTAGAGACCTATGTCATGGTGAAACTCAGGATCCTGCATGGGGAAGCAAAGCAGTAGCAGAACTAGAATCCTGTTTTTCCAGAGATCCAATTCAACCTCTCCAAAGACCTACTTAGAGGAATCCCATGGAATAGGGCTCTAGAAGGGAAGGGGGCCCAAGAAAGTTGCTCAGTATTCAAGACCAGTGTATCCCCATGATCAAGAAATCAACCAAAGGGGGAAAGAGACCTGCACGGAAGAGCAGGGAGGTTCTAGCAATTCTCAAATGGAAGAAAGAAATTTATGGGATGTGGAAAAAGGGACAGGCACATGAGAGGTGTATGGGAACATCTGTGGGGTATGCAGGGATGCAACAAGGAAGGCCACGGTCCACTTGGAATTGAGTCTGGCAAGGGATATCAAGAACAACAAGAAGGGCTTCTCCAACTACATCAGCAGCAAAAGGAAGATTAGGGAAAATGTGGGGCTGCTGCTGAATCCAGTGGGTGTCCTGGGCACAGAAGACACAGAGAAGGTGAAATTACTGAATGCCTTCTTTGCCTCAGTCTTTACTGCTGAGGGCAGCCCTCAGGAATCCCAGGCCTTGGAGGTAAGAGATGAAGGATGGAGAAAAGAAAAACTTCCCCTTGGTCACTGAGAGTTGAGAGAGAGATCAACCAGGCAGACTTAACACCCATAAATCCCTGGTGGGATGCACCCACAGGTGCTGAGGGAGCTGGCAGAGGTTGTTGCTAAGCCACTCTCCATCATCTTTAAAAATCCTGGAGAACGAGAGAGGTGCCCAGTGACTGGAGAAAAGCCAATGTTAACTCCTGTCTTCAGAAAGGGCAAATAGGAGGATCTGGGAAACTCCTGGCCAGTCAGCCTCACCTCCATCCCTGGAAATGTGATGGAACAGCTCGTTCTGGAGGTCATCACCAAGCATCTAAAAGTAAAGGTCATTGGGAGTGGTCAGCATGGATTCAGCAAGAGGAAATCCTGCCTGACCAATCTGATGCCTTCTGTGATTACACAGCAGGATGGGTTGGTGAGGGGAGAGCAGTGGGTGGTGTCTGCCTTGACTTCAGCAAGGTGTTTGACACTGTTTCCCATATTATCCCATAGATAAGCTCAGGAAATGTGGGTTGGATGAATGGACAGTGAGATGGATCAAGAACTGGCTCAATGGCAGAGCTCAGAGGATTATGAGCAGAGCAGAATCCAGCTGGAGGCCTGTAGTCTGTGGCATTCCCCAGGGATCAGTACTGGATCCAGTCTTACCCAACTTGTTTATCAACAACCTGGATGAAGGGATAGAATGGACCCTGAGCAGGTTTGGTGGTGATACAGAACTGGGGGAGTGGTTGATCCACCTGAAGGCTGAGCTGCCATTCAAAGGGACCTGGACAGGCTGCAGAGTTGGATGGAGAGAAACCTAATGAGGTTCAACAGGGGCAAGTGCAGGTCCTGCACGGGGGAGGGATAAACCCAGGTGCCAGCACAGGCTGGGGGTGACCTACTGGAGAGCAGCTCTGCAGAGAAGGACCGGGGGGTCCATGAGTTATCGTGAGCCAGCAGTGTGCCCTGGGGCCAGGAGGGACAATGGGATCCTGGGGGGCATCAGGAAGATTGTAGTCAGCAGGTCAGAGAGGTGATCCTTACCCTCTACTCTGCCCTTGGGAGGCCACATCTGTGTTCAGTTCTGGTCTCCAGGTTCCAGAAAGACAATAGTTATTGGAGAGGGTCCAGTCCCATAAAGATTAGGGATTGGAGCATCTCCTTGATGAGGAGAGATTGCTGGAGCTGGTTAGTCTGGAGAAGAGAAGACAGAGAGGGGATTGCATCAATCCATATAAATATCTCCAGGGTGGGTCAGAAGATGGTGTCAGACTCTTTTCAGTGGTACCCAGCAACAGGACAAGGAGCAACGGCCATAAACTCAAGAAGTTCTACCTCAAGACAAGAAAAAACTTCATTCCATGGAGGCTGGCAGAGCAGCGGAACAGCTGCCCGGGGAATTGTGGACTCTCTCACTCTGGACACATTCCAAAACCACCAGGATGTGTTCCTGTGTCGCCTGTTCCAGGTGATCTTGCCTTGGCAGAGAGGTTGGACTGGATGATTTCCAGAGGGCCCTTCCAACTCCAGCTATTCCAGGATTCTGTGATTTTGAGAAAAGGGGTGGGAGGTAGAAGAGGGGACCCATAACTGAGGGCTTAGGGAGAAAAAGAGGGTGGTGCTGCGATTCTCACGTGTAGCTTAAAAAAAAACTTCTTGCATGCCGTGGCAAGAAACTATAATACCACAAACTGTTTGTCTCTTTAATCCATTTTAAGTACATGGGGGGATGGAGAATCAACGTGTGGCCTGTGAAGATTGTGAAGAGTGCCTATGCCAGGCTATATAGAAGCAGTGAGAAGCTTTTAGAGACTTGTGGCGAAGAAAGGCTTTGTGTGCAGGCGAAAATAACTTATCCTTAAAAAGATTAATAACCCCATGTGATGGCCCATGTTTTGCAGTGTGAAGGAATGGTGAGATTTTTTCATGGGAGAGATGCTTAATAGCACAGCAGATTGTTTGTTTCCGGGTGGGTCTGCTGTTGGTGGCAGTTTGGGAACCACGTGCAACTGAAGGAAAACCCTTTTTTCCTTAAGCGCCTTTTGTCCTTAAGCGTAAGAGAGAGACGTTTCAAGAACTGGAACACTGACTAACATCCCATGTTCTGTTATCCCTTGTGCGAGTTGGGTAAAAGGAGAGAAGTGCTGGAAAGGGAAGGGGGGTGGGGATTTGCTTTAATTTCTTGTTATTTTCTCTTTACTTTTAATTCTATTAGTAATAAAACTCTTTCATTGTACTGCAACTCTTTAAGGTTTGTGCCTGCTTTGCTTTCTCCTAATTCTTATCTCACAGAAGGAAAATAAGTAATGAATACTTTGAACCAAAACCACTACACACGGGTATGCCCCCCTGTGGCTCCAAAACTCTAATAAATACATTTCCTGCCCAGTTTTCAAACTGTTGGGTGTTCCTGGCTCTTGGGAGGTGCTTTAAATCTGACTGCCAGAGCCGTGAGCTGCTGAGAGCAGAAGCTGCCTGCACGATGCTGAGCTCAGGTCTTTGTCCCGTTCTCCTGGTGCTCTCAGTGCTGCAGCTGAGCTGGTCCCCGAGTGATGAAGAAAAGAAGATAATCTTGGATGAGCATAATAAATATCGCTCTGAGGTCAATCCCCCTGCCAGGGCTATGATGAAGATGGTAAGTGGCTTTTATTGCAGGGGAATATTGGGGTGTTTGTGTGGTGCAAGGCTCGATCTTAATGCGAGGAGGGATCAGGGTGCTAAGTAGAAGTGCTCGTGTAGGGTTACAAGTAGGTGTCAACAGAGGGGTTTCCTAAACTGCCTCTAAAGAGAAGAGTTTCCTTTACCTTTGGAGTTGTCTTTGATCATTTCTGGAAGTTCCAAAGTGTGATGTGAGTCGCCCGATGCTCTTCATGAGAGTGATGCAGCTCTCACTCCCATGAGTGCCTGCTGGAGCTCCCTCTGATGAGAGGAAGGACTGCTGAGACCCTGCCATGAGCAGGTGCCATGAGCTGGAGACTTTGCCATGGCCATTGCCAAGAGCTGGTGTGGGAATCCTGCTGTGTGGGACATCACACAGTGCTCTGTATTTGCATCAACATCAAACATGCCAGTCAGGTCTGTCAGTTATTTGGGCCCATCATGCTCCTTGACTCCTCCCCATGCCTTGTGCAAAGCTGCCTTGGACATGAGGATCCCCTGTTTTGCTTGGGGAAATTGAGTCAGGTCCCACATCACACGTGGCTGCAGTGGGAGCAAAGCCGAGCTCTAGAGCTGGTGCTGCTTTTTGTCTTGTTCAGACTCTTGATTTGATTAAAAAGTTGGCTATCAAGTTTCATCTTGCACCACATGTGATTTTTCCTCACTGTTTACAAATCACGGGGAGGAGAAGGACAGCTGTTTATCCTGGAAAGTTGGAGTCCTTTCCTCCTTGGGTCACAGTGTGCTTGGAGGACACCTCTCTGCCTGGCCCAGAAATTACCCAGGCTGAGTAAAACCTTTGTGGGCTGGTAAATGGGAGCTTAACAATCAAACTAAGCCAAAAGCTAAATTCAAGGAGAGGAGGGCTGACCAGTGACTGCAGACTCAAAGGGGACAGAGCCAGAACCCTCAGCACTGTGATGGTTTCTCCATGCCGAGCTGAGGATGTTCTGTGATGGCGTTAGGTGAGCTCCAGGAGAGGCTGTGAGTCCTGGTGGTGCCCTGACCTTCTCCTGTTTGACCCATAAACCAAGGCTTAGTTTGTGCTGGGACTGACCGTGGAGCTCCCCTCTCCCGAGGACTGTGTTAGGTAGGGATTTGAATTTCTTCATAGATGGGGAAACTGTGGGCAGAGAGTGCAGGGGTCCTTGCTAAGTGCCTTGTTCCTGTTGGAGAGCCCAGTGTCCCTCTCTGTGTGCTGACACCGAGCTCCTTTCAGACCTGGGACCTGGACCTGGAGGTCAATGCTCGAGCCTTTGCAGAGCAGTGCATCTGGGGCAAGAACGGTGAACAGAAGGGGAAAAACTTCTTTGCTACAGCTTCAACCCTGGACGTAAAATTGGCCATTGAACAATGGGATGGGGAGAGGGAATTCTACAGCTTCACAACTCACGAGTGTGACAATGGGCAGACGTGTGACAACCACACCCAGGTACTGGCTGCTGGGGTGGAGGGGCTGTTGGGAAAGGAGCTGTACCAGTGCCCCAGCTCCTCCCAAAATCTTTGCAAAAGGACGGGGAACCAGGTGGGATTCACAGTGATAGAGGCAGACCTGGGCATGGTGTCAGCCATGAGCGGCCTTTTGGAGAAGCCTTTTTTAGAGACAAGCTCTGCAGCCCTTTTTTTGGCTGCTTAGCAGAGCTCAGTGCCAGCTTGTCTTGGGTAGACAGATGAGGTCTGAGTGTTTCTTCACAGCTTGGGTGGGAGCAAGGAGAAGAGATGGTGGTGGTAAGTATATGGGTGGATGGAGGGATGGATGGAGGGTTCCAGGACCAAAGCAGAGCTGGTGGTGCTCTGCCTGGGTAGACGATAGGTAGGAAAGCTGTGGCACTGGAATATATGACCTTTTGAAGGTGGTTCAGACAGGGGCAAGGGGCAAGATCCTGAATGCCAAAGCAACATGGGGATGTGGGATCAGGGGTGTACACTCTGTGGGATGAGGAGGGCATTGGAGCAGCCTTTAAGGGCAGGGGACAAGTTGCCTTCACCCAATCCCCTCACCTCCACTCCTGGTCTTTGCCTTAGATGGTCTGGGCAGACACAACTCGCACTGGCTGTGGGAAAAGTTTTTGTGAGAAGGTCGATGGAATCGAAACAGAGAACGTGCACGTGCTTGTTTGCAGCTATTTTCCCCCGTAAGTTCCAGGCCCCAATGCCCATCCCCTGCTCTGCTCTGAGGGAGGTGAGGGATCTGCTCCATGCAGTTGTCTGCTCTGGCTTTAGCAGCCTTGGGGTCAGGCTGGTGAGTAAATGGCCCTGACAGGCTGTGGCAGGAGACCAAGACCTGTTTTCTGCATTAATCCTGAGTTTTGCCTTGGCTGGGATATCCCAGCTGAATCAGCCCCCTCTCTGGGATGGGTGTTCCCCCTTTCCTCACGCCTTCTTTATCTTGGCATTTTCTACTTCCAGGGGTAACATGAAAGGCAAAAAGCCCTACATGGAAGGACCCCCATGTACAATGTGTCCCACGGGCACAGTCTGTGTGAACAACCTGTGTGGTGAGTGAGCGGAGCCGCGCGTGGCCCTGCACGGGCTGTTGGGCCTCAGACCCCAGGCTGGGTCTGAGCTCTGAGGCCTTCTGGAACTGTCAGGAAGCCCTTGAACTGCACTCCCAGGGCTGGACCATGAGACATCAGGAGCAATTCCTGCTCCTAAGAGAGGTCAGCTGCCTCAAGATGAGGAGGGCTGGACAAAAGCCTTGCACCCCATTAGGCAGGGGTTTTTGCCCCT
>NW_008239054.1:6920451-6922057 GCF_000691975.1 Corvus brachyrhynchos | reverse complement strand
AATGAGTATTTTGGACCAAACCACTACAGGTGACTCGATACCAAACTGGCTTGCTGCTTTGAACAGGCACAAGGGGACACAGTCAGCTGCAGCTCTCCTCCAAATCTAAGGCAACAAGCAATTAGCAAGGTGCCTCAGGGAGCCCACAAATCTCCAAAACCCAGGTAGAACACTAACAATTTCTGTGCTTCTAAAATTCACTCCAAAACTGAACCCATCAGCCTGAGGTGACACATCCCACAAGACGGCTCATGACAGCTTTCTGCTGAAGACAGAAGGCACCACACACAAGAAAGGCCCCTTTTCACAGGCTGTTGGGCCACCAACTCAGCTACCTTGGTTCAGCCAGCTGAGCTTTGGCATCATAAACACACAAATTATCAGACCTTTATCTATTAACAAAACTAATTTGCTCAAACTTTTAAAGCAAATTGTTATTTCCAACCAGCCTTAGAGGCAGCCTAATGGGTGAAAAAAGTGGATGAATATTTCCATTCACAGTTCACCATACAGAGGGTAAGAAGTGCAACAGAGCCTGGTGTTGACAACATCACTGAAAGCTTCCTGGTTTCTGGATGGTGTACTGTTGGGCATTCGCCATGATTGGCATGTACAAGAAAACTTTATGCACCAAGACAGTATAAGTTAGGATGGTAAAGTTTCCTTTTTTCCCTTGTCCTACACAATAAGTCATTCAGGTTGATATACCTACCAATTCTAGGAACTGAGGAACTAGTTTTCAGATTTGCTGTGTTGTCCAAATTATTGTGCTGGGGAGGAATCTAAAATGAATTTAATCTTAATTTGCATTACTAAAAAATACAGTTTGGGCTTTCTCAGCTTTCTCAGCAAGGATTCTCATATTTACAGATTTAATTTTATTTGATTTATTCTTCAGCAGCACCAAATTATTTTTGTGAGATCTAAAGCCAGTAAATAACCAGTGTCTGAACTTGGTTATTTAAACTTTATTATATGAAGATTTTAAACCTACAGAAGAAGCAACTGGGTAGTGCTTGATTTAATTTGTTATTATTGATGTTAATTTCTCCCTTTTATAGTCACTACACTATTTATGAGTTAGAGGATGATTTGGTGGGATTCCTCTGTCCAAACTTCAATGGCTACGGTGCAGACCTCTATATCACGGCTACCTTTCCCAGGGTCCCTGCCAAGAAGTTGAGGAAAACAGGCACTTCTTAAATGGTTTCCCATAGACACATAACCAAAGGATAAGATTTAGTTTCATTCTGGAATTGCCTGCATCTTTTTTTAAGTTGGTTCAAGACAACTTGCCCAGATGCAAATGTCTGGGTAAGTTGTTCAAAGTTTCATGGATATCACACATGATACAGATTTCATCTCTTGACTTGACCACCTTACAAAAGAAAGGCGAAGGAAAACAAACACAGAACTAATAAATGATTCCCTTCTTACACAAGGATTTATCACACATAGTTGCTGTCATGGGTTAGCAAGCATAGTCCCGGAAGTGATGTTCTTGCAAAGGGGTGCTTCTTACAGCTTCCTCTGTGACGCAACAGAACCTCTCAGTGGCCAGTTTGAATATGGACAATTCTTTAAAACACTTAAAGTTGTGACCGCC
>NW_008239054.1:6864714-6920099 GCF_000691975.1 Corvus brachyrhynchos | reverse complement strand
GATAGGCAGATGCTGATGCAGCTGTAATTTCATGAGAAATTTGAACAGGGAGAGATGGAAGCGATGAGGACTTTGACTCCACATGGAAAAGGAGAAAACCTCAGTTCCTAGAGATGCTCCCAGAGATTGTCCTAAAGATGAAGATGAGGAGGACCCTTTGCTCCCAGGGAAGGAGAAGGGCCTCTGTTCTTAGAGATGAAATGCTCCCAGAGATGGGTGAAGAGAACTTTTGTTTCTGAACGGCTCAACCTTAAAATTTTACCCCAGTAATTTCAAGAGTGGACCCTTGAAAGCAGTTGTGGGAAAAGCTGCAAGTCAGGGGAAGGGACTCACATGCGAGCAGAGAACCAACCTGGGCGGCTGTCTCGTTGTGAAAATGTTTTCATAGCATGGACAAGAGAGACTTCTCTTTCTAAATGGACTGAACAAGGTTATTATGGAAGTGATAAACAGACTGAACACCTCAAGGGTAGTCTTTTTACATTGTCACTGGGAGAAGGGAGAAAGGTGGGGAGGGGGGAGGAGAAGTGTTCTGAAGGTGTGGTATGGTTTTTTTTTTCCTTCTTTTAGGTCTGTTAATAAACTCCTTTTTATTCTTTCAAGTTTGGTGCCTGCTTTGCATTTGTCCTAATTGTTATCTCACAGAAGATAAACAATAATGAGTATTTTGGACCAAAGCACTACGCTAAATTGGTGTTTCCGCCCAGCTACAAACCAAACCCGCTACAGTTGCGTAGCTTTGAAAAGAGCTGAAGGACAAATTTTTGGAAGGAAGGTTTTCAAAAAGGCCACTGAAAAAAACCAATACCTGCTCACAAAAAATAATCCTGCTGTCACTTACACCTGTACAAATAGAGTGCAGTACACAGACAACAAAAACTCATCTCAGCAAAGATGACTCCTGTTGCACTGATATATTTGGGCTTAAGATTTTTCTTGAAATTTTACTACCATTTAACTAGTTTAAACTAATTGTTTACCTTTTCTGTTAACAAAGTAATTCAAAGGTCTATAAATGTTCAAATATAAGTTAAGGAATTTCCATTTCTGTTTCCACTTGTGTTGGCCAGGAGATTTAATGACCTAGGCACTAAGGTCAAAACCAAATATGGGCGTAATTAACAGTGCAAATATATTCTACATCTGACCCAATACTTTTTTGTGACAAGAAAGAGGAA
Organism: Corvus brachyrhynchos; assembly: GCF_000691975.1. Classification (NCBI taxonomy): domain Eukaryota; kingdom Metazoa; phylum Chordata; class Aves; order Passeriformes; family Corvidae; genus Corvus; species Corvus brachyrhynchos. Next base: position 6,918,921 of record NW_008239054.1, on the reverse strand, counting down.
TTTCTGCTAAGCCCACTTAGCCTCCTAGGTCAGTCACAGGAACATTCCTCTGAGATACATTAAATAAGGGTTTAAGTTCCCTCTCAGAAAAATCTGGATGAGGGGTCCAAACTCAGATCTCCCCAGTTTAGGTTAATTTCCTGGCTCCTGGACTGTCATTTTGCTCTTTCTTTGTGGTTACTTAGTTATTTATACATAGCAAAAAAGAATAAGCTGGAAAGACTTAGAAATTCACCCCAGATACATCTCAGGAGCAGTTCAGTAACTTCAGAATAAAGGAGGTTTTGATGCAAATTCCTGCTCCACATCAGGCAGAGGATGGAACTACATCTGAATTATGCACTTTTTATGCGGGTGGTCTGTTTGCTACACACGGGGACATCCTCAGCAACATTGCATCTTGGAAGAAAACAATTTGTCCTGAGGTTCTAGGGCTTAGATGTGGCTTAGATATGCCACATCTTAGTCTAAGTCCAGAGCAGACAAATGCTGGTGTAAATACGGGCATGCAGGGAGTTAAAGATCAAGCAAACGTCTGAAGAACAGCTTGAGGATCTACATTCTTACCATTTAATTGGTAAACTAACTAAAATAGCTTTCAATTAAATCCATAATATCCAGTTATCAAATAAAACAAATATATTATTCAAATTTGGAAGTTCATTTTCACCTGGCAAGCACAGTCAATTTGTACATGTGTCAAAACCAAAAAAAAAACCAAAAAACCAAAAAAACCCCAAAAAAACCCCCAAAAAACCCAAAAAAAGAAACCCATTCAAAACGATACATGATTAACTGTATGGGCACTTTAGCAAGAACAAAATTCACCTTTTTCATTCGTACTCCTTGTAGAAGGCATTGCAACAGACTGTCACATGCTTGGAATAACTTAATTTCTTGAGGGAAATAAAATTTTGCATTTCATGTGCCTCCAGAACATAATATTTATATTTGGGTACTTAATATTAACATTGCTTCAGATTGTATGCTGTAAGATCAAAGTAGGCTGTGGATCAATACCTTAAAAATTTAAAAGCTGCTACAGTCACAGATGAATATTTAATTCATGTGCAAAATGGGGTGTCTTGCACTGTCTGTTGCATTAGAGGTTTGACTGTGTGAGATGCTAAAGGCCTGAATGTCCAATCAGTTTAACATTTCAAGATGGATTCAGAACTTTGCTGTATCAGGCTCAGAGTTTACAACAGTACAACTACACTGTCTTCATAAAGCACTGCTTAATTACAGCACATACACAGCAGCAATTCATCATACCATAAGCTACTGCTGATTAAAATCTGTAAGCTGGTTTTAAAACCTCGCTCACTCATTATAATCAACAGTAGGGAAGGATTCCTAAAGGCTTGACCCATTTCCAATGTAATTTGACCCAATTCAGTGTGATGCAGCTTCATTTATATTTTATCTGTTGTTTGGGTTTTATCCATGTAACAGATCAGCTATCGATTTTTATGTAACAACACAATTTATAGAACCATTCCAGATGACAAAGAGAAATAGCTATTGTTCAATTTTGTTTGTCCTTGGTCACTCCATGGGGATTAATTATCCACCATCATCTAGTTAGCTTGTTTTGAAAAATAAAATGAGAATGGCATAACTTTCCTGGCATCTTCTTCTACTACTTGACCATTACATAGAGTTACCTGATGATCTGGCTGACATGTAATCTAAATATTCCCATAAGTCCTTCTCTACCCTCATAATTATAGACCACAGGCAAAAATCCTATCATTGAGAATGGCTGCTGAATTGTACTATAAGCATGGAAACCTATCATATGTACAAGCCAGGAAGCTTTCTTCTGCTTCAGACCTTTATGAGGCACCCACATCTCATAGTTTGGGAAATCTGTGGCAATTTCTTGAACAGCAATTCACAAATCTCTGATGAGGACAATTCCCTGAAAACTCATACCATCTGAGAAAAGGGAATACACAGGAGAATATTCTAGTCAAAGCACAAAGGAGCTTAGCACTATTCCACGGACTGATTGCTACTGGCCCTCTACAAAGTGTGGAAAATCCACACATGGTGGTGACAGAGGACATTATATGATGCTTATGTTGAATCTGAGATAACAGTATACGTACATCACTATTTTTTTTATACAAAATTTAACCAGTTGTAAAATTCCTAGCATTTTTACCACAGGTAAAAACCTGTTTAACCTGGTTTTTAAAAAACCTTGCTTTTTTAACAGTTCTCTACTCTGGGAAGATATCAACAAACATTAATAAAAAAAGATTGACAAAGGGAAAATTCAGAGAATCCTGAAGATTGTACTTCCTTTTTGTGCATCTTGGGGCAGCCTACCCGTTTCTGTTTTAGTGAAGAAACTATTTGGAATGCTAAGTGGCAAACAATTTGACTGAATTAGAGTAACATTATGAAATATTTCAACTCTGTGTTTCCATCTCCATCCTGAGCAATGTAAAGTAGGGACAGAATTTCACTTTCTTAATGCAAAGTGACTAAAAGCCACTCTATGACCTAATCTCTCACCCAGTTAAAATCAGGTCTGTCAGCACAGACTATTCCAGTTTCCTTATCTGGACCTTGAATGAGTTTGCCTCAGCTGCTTGTAATTTTTCATTGCTAGAGATTTTCAACGTTAGTAATTTTACTCTTTAGAATGGAGGGAAAAACTGTTGGTGAGCTTTTACCTATGATCCTCTAATTGCTGACTTTTGAGTACTTGGTTTATGACATTCATTCCCTTACTCCTGTCTCCCCACTTTCTGCTTGTTTTTAATAACAGTTGCAATGCTGAGATGAAAGGAAAGCAAACAAGAGGAATATATGTAGTCTTAAATAAAGCATAATATTTCATCCTAAATTTATACAAAATGATGGGGATATGAATGTCACCTGGAATGAATGCCTCTTGAATGAGTGTAAATTACAGACAGTCATGAGATCAATTAATTATATTGCAATGAAGAATACTGATGAGCCACTTTTACACCTGTTCTTTTAGTCTATATATTAGTGAGCTGGTGAAAGAGCAAAGAAACAGGTGCCGCTAAGGCCTAGATACCATCTCGTCTCCCCATCCTTTGCATCTGCAGACTGTTACCTGAATTTCAGGACAAGCACTGCTAAATGTGGGGTTCCAACATGCATAATTTTAATGCATGTCAAGAGCCCACAGTTGGCATCAGCCCAAAGGCATGAGTGCGCCTTGCCCCCATTAGCCATGCCTGGCCATGGCTGTGCTGTTTGAGGCAAGGAGGCTGCTTGTAATGACAGAATCACAGAATCATTTATTTGGAAAAGATCTCCAAGATCACAGAGTCCAACCTTTGACCATCTTGTCAACTTGACCACGGCACTAAGTGCAAGGTCTGGTATTTCTTGAATTCCTCAAATCTGTCACGAACGAGGCAGTACACATTTCTGTAGGATCTGTTGCCCAGCACCAGGAGGTATGCATGCAGATTGTGAAGGCCCAAAGCTACTCTTCCAGTACATCTGTCCATGGCCCTCTGGGATAGGAAGCCTTGCCAGGAATGTTAGTTGGACTACTTTGCGTGGGAGTATCATTAGGCAGCAAAAAGAGCCTTTTCTTCCAAGCACTGTGCCCATGCAAGAGCAGCCAAGGCTTTGCTAAATGTAAGAGCTCCAGGCCAATTACTGCAAATAAATTGAACCTGACAGATCATTTAAGATAAACTTTTATTCCTTTTAGGATCTCATGCTAAGTAAATCTCAACATTAAATTTCACAGGGCAGAGCTGAGGAACTTTGCAATGCTCCTACCTAGACTGTTATTCTCTTATTCAGTGAAAGAGCAAGAAAACATTATCGTTATTCTGGCCAGATCTCCTTTATCAATCAAAACAAAGGTCTAAGGAAAGAAAAGCTTGAAAAAATGCTTACATGCTCAAATCTTCAGTTCTGAAACCAAAGGAGATGCATTTAACTGGCTACTACATTTTACAAAAGTTAGATTTTGTCTTTGCTCCATTTGGGATGGGGCATGTCGAGGTTGACTTGGCTGCCAGCTAGCTTCACAGAATCACAGGATATTCTGAGTTGGAAGGCACCCACATGGATCATCTTACGTGAATGGCCCATATGGGGACAGAACTCATGTCCTTGCCATGATTAGCACCATGCTCTGACCAACTGAGCTAATCTTTGGGAAAATCCACTTTGGGTAGCATTTTCAAAATGCCTGAGCAACTTAGAAATTGAGACTTACAACTCAGTTGTCTTTACCTCTAACATTTTATCTTTTGTATTCTTTTCTTTTAGTCAGCCTCTTCCATACAAATAGATAGATCATACAGGGGTAAAAAAAAAAATAATTTGAACTTTCATTTAAAAAAGATAATTGACACATGTATTTATAAAGGAAACAGAAGCACAAGTCCAACTCAAGCTCAGAGGACGGATGAAATATTTAACTTATTCTATGGTCCATGGCATCAGTAGGGCGTTCTACATCCAAAGGACACCCATCTACCTATTCATGGCTTGTGAGCCCACACTCTTTTCCAGAACTAATGCTTCTGTAAACCCTCTTGCACCAGAGTCAGCCCACAGCTGTAGTTATGTGCACCACTGATTTTAGCTAGCACAGTAAATCAGATGAACTAAAGCTACCTGAGTCTTTCAGGGATTAAAATAGCCCTAAAGTGCTGAAAAATGAACCAGTAACACACAGGCAATAATCTAGCATTCGGCTACAGGTTATCACTTAGGTTATCAGCTGAATTTATCAAACCTGGATATGAGCAGTTAAAGAGCTTTTGATGATTTATAGCTTCTGTATACAACTGCAGCCTTAAATCCAACTTAATGTTTTCTGGGTGTGAAAATTCACAAATGATTTTTTTAAAATTCTGTTCTCTTCTCTGAATTCAACAAGCCCTTCGTGCATTTACTGACCTTTGGGATTCACACTTCAGAGACTTTTCAAAGTCTTTTCCTCTGGAGAGGGGAAGCACAGACTATATACGTGAATAAGTCCCTCATTTTTATCAGGCCGTCTGCCATTTACTAACACAGCACAAATGCAAGATTCGCCTGCTGTCACATCAGACTGCCACAGCCATGCTCCAAATGTCACATTAGCAGAGTAAGGTTAAAATCACTTTGTGTAACAACACTTTCTGCACTGACCTTTTGAAGGGCCAGAATGAGATGAAGGCTTAGCTCCCCTTTCTCTGTGCAGGGAGCCTCTCCTTATTTTCTCTCCTAAATGTGAGAAACACATGCTTCATATTCCAGGGGGAGTTGTCAGCTTTTATGAACATGTGACATTCCTGCAATCCACTGAGCTCTCCTTGGCTCCATCCTATAGCCTGTGTGCTACAAGCAGTATTCTAAAAGAGTAAAATTGATTGCTTGAGAATTAGGGTCTCTGTGTGTGTCAGACACCTTATTCTTGAGGAGCACAAGGATCTGCTTCCCCAGATGTACTCAGGTGAAGGCAGTATGTAGGGCTATTTGCCTCACAGGCTTATAAATAACCTGACCTTTTAAAATGGCCAGAACAGGGTATGTGTATTACTAATTTGGATCCTATAGCATATTTCTAACAGAAGCAGGGATCCCTCATGACTATATTATAGATGGGAATATGTTTCCTGGGGAAGAGCTATCCAGCCTGCTCAGTGCAAAAGCAGAGTGACTGGAACAGACTGGAATGGACTCTGGGAGATGGAGGAATCACCATCCAGGGAAGTATTCAAGAAATGACTAGACCTGGCACTTAGTGCCAGGTTCACTTTGACAAGGTGGTGATTAGTCAAAGGTTGGACTTGATGAGGCTTTTTGCAAATTAAATGATTCTATGAGTTTAGGGAATACCCTTTCAGTGAGGTATTGCTCTTTTCCTCCTCCTTCAAACTAGTCTTTATTGGTAGATCCAAGATGATTTGCAGTGGCCAAGACACTGACAGGGAGACTATCCCCATGCTTCCCATGTCATGTGGGGCTTCTGAGCCTGCCTAGTGAGTCCAGTCAAGTTCCAAAAGTAAATTGATTATTATACACAAGAGATTAACCAGTAAAGACTGTACAGTCTGCCAAGGTCAACCATGGCCTGGATAGCTCTGAATTGGATATGCAGAAAGCAGCTCAAGGAGGAAAAATGTGTCCATGGCATAAAGGTTAAACGAAGAGGGGAGGAATAAAGGGAGAACACAGTGAGGAATGAAACAGCTTTGTGTCAGTAGCTGGGGATCATATAAAATAGCACTTAGTTTTATGTACAAATGACAGTTCCCTATATCTCTGCCTGACCCTGTTCCGTACACGAACAGTATTAATTCAACACATTTTTCATTCTGGCAGTAGTTTGAACTGAATCACTGCTAAATCATCTGTGGTGGAATCACTTTGCTACAGGTAGATATACTAGATCAATCTAATGAAATAATTTTCTTATGAGGAATTCATCCCTTGTCCTCTATAATCATTTAAGGAAAAAATTATACACGCGCTCCAGTTGAAGGTAACAAATACCAAGACGGATGGAACTTCAAACAGAGATTTTTCTCAAGAGTTCACACTCATGTTCTCCCTTTGGTTTCAATTTTTGAAGTAGCAACTCAAGAGCAAGAAAAGTATGACCCAGTCCTTTCATTCCAGGGGTAGGGGTACATTAACGTCCATAGTAAGCTTTTAAAAAATGTTTTGCCTAAGTCCAAAATGTCTGGGGTGTGGCTGTTGTGGGTTTTTTAGACTCCCAGACCCTGTAAAAGAAAAGTCTGAAAAATGTGCTTATTCTAAGTCAAAATATGGGATTACAAAGGGTCTATACTGACTCTTGGAATAGAGAAATGGAAAGCTGCTATTTCCTGAACTGGCATCGCCACTTCATTTCTTTTCAAAAGGAGAGTGAGAAATTTCTGTTGGAGCAAATCAGTAAAATTCAATGAAAATAAACAGAGAGATGTTTATCACAGATCCATTGTGGAGTACTACCAAAGGTCAGACATTTAGACAAAATTCAAAAGATTTCTTCCAAATCTATTAATTACATGTGCTCATTTAAAGAATCAGAATTCTTTAATTTCTGAACCAGGGTCCAGGGATTATATATTGAAATAGATTGTTTTTACAAAAAATAAAATGACAGCTTAGAGAAATAGGTGCCAGTACAATGACAGCATTATGTTCTACAATTTGAAATTAAATAAGCATTTGTAATGGCAGAAAAAAACAAAACTATGATCAGGATGGAAAAAAGGGGACTAGTAAATTTGAAAAGCAACTTAACCTTTCTGTTCCATTAATAAGGAGCTAATAGCTCGACTTAAACTGCTTCTGTGCTCTCAAAGTTTTAGTACAAATCCCTAAATGAATTCTGCAGCATAAAATTCACAACTGCCTTTGGTTACCTACACAGTGAATAAATCCATATTCACTGTTTCAAAAGAATTATTCCCTTTCCATCTCCCTTATCTATAATAGATCCACCTGTCAGAGATGTTTTCTCATAACACTGTGATGATATTGCCTACCATCCCTGAAGTAGTTCTATAAAGGAAATTTTTGTCAAATATACTTTGTTATAAGATTCCACAGATTCAGAGATCTTTTAGGCTTTGTAAGATTATCTTTGTATCTCTAGCCTACAACTATACAAACCATTGAATGCTGGCTTGGTGTACTACTCAACAATATTCTGTTTTGTCTGCTCAAATAGTAATGTCAAATAATAAATCTATGTCCTTTCAGTGACCTAGATAAACTTCATTTTCTTCTTTTCCATTCATCAAGAATTAAAGTTATTCTCTTTCACGGTTCTGTATATCTTGGGGAAATATTTGAACCACAAGTTAGGGATGATGTCATTGCAATAGACTGAATTCTTTATTAATTATGCCAAATTAAATATTTTCCCATAATATATATCAGAATTTCATGGGTTTCTTGTAAGTCTTATGGCTCTTTTTATCCCCATGTAATGTATTACAAATTCTTCCAGAAAAAGTGTCTTTCTGAGATGCCAAGGGGAGAGATTAGCCAGCACACATCTGCAGAGAGCAGCAGGTCAAGGTGGCCCCATAGCCCTCAAGAAAACCTCTGTCTCTCTTCAAAAGACAGGGAGGACTGGGTGGTGACAAGGAGGGACAGCACTGTACATCACCTGAAGTGGAACATCTGAACAAGTTAACTCTTGTAGAAGTAGGATTCTGAATGCCAATTGGAAAAAAAAAAGTTCAGTTTAAATTCCAGTGAAAGTCAAGGAGCTCTGAAGGAAAAATCTAACAATTCTTTCAGGTCCTTCTTAGACACTATTTCTTTAGTTGGGTACTAATTTCTGTTGACTTTTTGGAGCTGAATACTTCAGTCTTTGGTATAAATGAATTCTAGTAAAATTATTTTCCATTGCTTTTCAACTTTTTTTGTTTGCTGTCACATTTGAAAGTTAGTCTTTTTTCTCGGTAATTAAGACACTTCCTAAGACATTTTTGCACAACATAGTGACAGAGACTTATCAGATCCCGTGAAACACTTTGTGCCTTGGAGTATGCTGAATGTACTGAAGTGGAATCCTATGAAAATGACAGCTTCTTCTATAGTGCGTCTGCTTGTCCCAGTAATAATTATTTGCACAGTTCAAACCACCTCTCAAGGGATGAACTGCTGTGTAAAGCACAGTCACACACACACTGAGAAGCAGGTCTCCCCTGCTCCTCAAATGTGCCTGGGGCAAAATAAAGAATGCAACTCTTCCCAGCAACCCTGTCATGCTGACTGCAACTTTGGGTGGCACAGAAGTACCCAGCTAGCCTGAAATTAGTTGGCTTGAATGCTGATAGCTGCAAAGCCGTGGCCTCCCATAGCTGTGCTCCCAATGGAAAGGTTACCTACCAAAGCACTGATTTCGCTCCTGAGCAGATTTCCAGCTTCCAGTCTGCTCCATGTTATTGTTGCTACACTGCTCACAGCCCCGTAGTTGGCCTGTTTAAAGCTAGCTCAGGTAAAACAAACCAAACCAAACCAAACCAAACCAAGCTGCCATGACGACCAGCAGCTGCATATCAGTGTCCCCTTCCAGCAAGTCCTCCCTGGCCTTGCAATTTATATCCACACAGTACTGATTGCTCAAAATGAGGTGACTCTACTAACTCCCCACACTTAATCCCACTAATCTTTCTTTGTAAATAGTACCCTAAGATCCCTAACAATTTCTACAACTCTTATCTGTCCCTTCTCCAGTTTGACAGCACAAGTACCTAACTTGGGCACCTGAATTTCAGTACTTTTTTTTCATGTTTATTTATAAAAACAAACCAAATGAACACAAACCCCAACTCCTAATAAGTAATGACAGCAGATTACAAGAGAAATAACTGGCACAGGAGGAAACATTGCTGCTGGTAGGTATGGAACAGAACAGAAATTGAACAAGAATGTGTCAAAAAAACCTGACAATAAAAGGGGAAAACAGCTGTAAACATATATTAAATATAAACTCCTGCATAGTTTCATCTGACAGCGGACTTTATAAAGGTACATGAGATACTGATATTATATATTATATATTATATATTATATATTATAGGTGATGTTCAGTGCTAGTGAACATAACACACAAGAGAAAATGAATATCAGTATACAAATGCAGCTGTTGGTACTAAGTAATTAAGAGCATCAAGGATGAGGCCTTGGACTTACTGTGGCTGGTTCTTTGAAAACATCAGTGCTGTGCTCTGCCCTTTGGCACTGGTGGCCAAAGAGGCAAAAAGAGGATGAATGTGGCAAGACAGAATATTGTGAAAGCAGTTAAAATAATGCAGAAAGGTCATTCAGAAATGTGAGGTATGGAGGTGGATGTTTCAGTGTTGTGTGTAGCTGTCATTAAGCTCTCACAAAAGGAATAAGAATATCAGGAAAGGTAGAGGCTTATTAGAATTATAGAGCAGCTTTTGATGAAAAAGCTAAATGGATAAAAAAGACTTGCATTTCTAAAAAGACTCATTGATAAGAGAGATCTGTAAAACATGAACAGTATGTAAAAAGTAAGACATAGTTATTCCTTGCTTATCACATTACAAGAAGCGGGGTATGCCCCGTGAAATTTTAAGACAGTTGATTTAAAACAAACAGATGGAAGGGCTTTCATCATTACATCCATAATTATTTTGTGGAACTCATTGCCAGTGGATGTGTTGAAAGCCAAAACTATAAATGGATTCATGAAAGACATGACAAATTGATAGACAATAAATTCACATGCAATAATTAAACCTTATGGTCCAAAGACACCCTCCAGCTCAAAAAGTCATGAAAACACTTGCCTTTTGGATTTCAGAATGTAAACCATGCACCTGTTCTGATACAGATACCCATAACAAAGACTCATCATATACTTGGGAGATCCCCGCTTCAATTCACTTTTTTCTCCTCAGCCTGAGGAGAACTGTAGTTTTCACCCATTTGCATTTATACTTACATATGGATAATGATTTTCACTATTTGTCCTGCTAAATCCTTGTACGACATAGAAAAAGAAATCCAGACTGGTAGACCAGAAGAAAAAGGGTGAGTGGCCCTGACACCTATTAGCAGTTTGATACTCACTTGGCTGAGGGATCCAAAGATTTATACTCAAATAAATTGAATTCAAAGGAAAAAAGAAAACAACAGAACACAGAACCAATGCTGGAAGAGCAATTAAATTTTATGTTTTCTCCCTATGAACAACCTAACCACCAGTCTAGGGTGACATCACAGCATCCATCTATCTATCTACCTATCTCTGAGTTTTTGGAGTTCTTACTAAATATTTCCTATTAATTGGATTATATTCCTTCAACATTATCACAGAAAAAACATCCAGAGACTGGTTCTTTGGGACATATGCTGGATGGATGTTAAATATTAAAAGAAATATTCAAAAGCAATTAGTCACATTATTTATATGAGCCTTTATGGAAACAAGAACCAACAGTAGGTAACAGTATGATGGACTGTATTTAGAGTAATAGAAGGAAACTTTTCCAGGGTTGGATTGATGTCCCTGGAGAACAAGCTATTGTATCTGTGGATGATTCTGCAGAATTTCTTATGCCTCCTTCACTGAAAAAGTTGAGGACAGCAAAAAAGTCAGAATAAAGTAGATGAACTGAAGATCCAGGAAAGCAGTCCTGGGTTCTTGTGTACCTTCCTCTTGACTGTAGAGTAGACATTTTTTTTGTCTACTTCTTTTGATTAAACTCAGAGAAGAATATCTGGGGCTTTTCCTGCAGAAATTCAGTAAGGCTTTTTCTAAGAAGACCAAAGGTGTTACACTTGACAAGTCATGCTCTCCCTCTTGCTTGGTGTACAGATCAGCTTTCAACACTAACAAATGTCATATCACATTATGTGGCTAAATGAGTTGAAACCCTTAAATTCTTCCCAGAAAGATATGGCAGGTGACCACCCACTTTCTTAAAGTTTTTTCCAATATGCGGACTTTTTTCCTATCTACACAAAGCATGACTTACGCACATTTCAATTGTATTTGTTTACAATTCTTCTTTGATTTTCCTTTTCAACCTATTCCAACACAGATGCCTCTTAGGTTTTCTCTGACACCTGACAGAAATAGCCATCTGACTGAAAGCAAGGTGCCTTCTAGGCTCCAGTCAGATTAATCAGAAAGGATCTGCCAAAGTGAGACATTTTGAAGGACAGGTATAGAGCCTATCCTTGAAGCCTCCCGTATCACGGCAATCTACAATCTCAGCTTTGTTACTGCCCTCCTTGCTCCCTGCTATGCCCACAAAAGTTGTCAGGACTCTTTTTCAGCTCTCACTAGATAAAGGATTTTGACCATCTATTTCAATTACATGTCTGACTATGAGAAGAGTTCCTTAATTGCACTTGTGGAAAAACAGCCATTCATTCAGAAGGATGCCAACTTCAAGCATCAATTGGATATCTCAGCCAGACTAACAGTCTGCTCTTTATTTACCAGTAAGGTAGGGAACGAAAATGCTATTGCATGTGCTCTGTATTCTCTGTTGCATACTAAATCATTCCTGGGAGGTATTCGTGATCTATAAAGCAGCAAGTAGTTTGGTCGCAGCTATCTCTGGCACCATCTGTTTGACCACTTGCAAAAGTAACAGACTGCACAGAAGCTGAAAAAGAGGCATGACTAGCATGAGTTTGGGAAAAACTGTATCTAGATCCAAAATTAAACCAGCTATTTAGAATTTCATCACAGCGTGTCAGGCGTACTGCAGTTGCTCTTTGAACCCTCATAGGCTGGTTTTCCCTTGTCTCTGGCAGATGTGGCTGTCTGTTTTTCCATAGCCAAAATGTTTGCAGATAGTTTCATTAAAACAAAAGTTTCTAGCAAAGAACAGAAAATTTAGCTCCTGAGACTGCCCAGATGATTTTTCTACCCAAGCAAATGAGGAACAGAGATTTTGTCCGTATTCTGATAAATGATTACCTATTTATCTGCTTTATTTTTCTGCATTGAATTATTTCAACTGTGAACAACTGCGACAATTTTCATTTAAACTATTAAAGAAACTATAAAGCTGTGTAGATGAAAAAATTACTCTTGAGGTATTCCAAAATACTATGTTTGGATAATAAGCTACTAATACATTTAATAGAAGCTATATTATTAATTACAACTAATCTTAAAAAAGCATTTACAAGACATCTTTGATGTGGTCTTTTTTCCTTGAAATCATCATGATTTGTATTATATTCTAAAAAAACCCCACTTTAACCAATGAGTTGTATGTCTCATGGTCGATAGCTCCTAACAGCTATAACTACAAAGGAAAAACCCATTTACCATTTTAAGCACTGGACTTAATTAACTTCTTTACATTATTAGGAACTTTCCCAATAGTCTAACAATTATTAAAAGTTAATGAGAATGTTTCAGAAAGCTTCCTAACCAATAAAGGATTCTTTTGAACAGATTAATAATGTCTACGATTATACCACAAGTATTGAATATAAAAGCTTTGAACAAAAACAATACCAATAAAAGAACAGAAAAATCCTTGATAATATTTAGAATATAATTTGTAGTTAAAACCCCCCCAAACTTTTATCTATGTTGTTATACTTTCCTTATTTCAATTTCTCATACATTTTTGCACATTCTCCTTATTTCCAAAATGACTGAGAAATTAACAAAACTTGAGACAAGCCTTAAGATGCATTGACAGGCTATTGCTTGCATGAGGAGAAATCCAACCCTCCTCTGGCATTTCTCCATAGGATGCCTGAGTTATTTTTTTTTCTGTAGGTTAATTGGAAACCTTTGTTTGATGATCAAAATACTCAGTATGTGCCTGAATCACTTCTGAAATAGTAATTTTGCAATTTCAAGGAATTTTAAAAGGGGTGGCTGTCTCCTGTGTTTTTACTGATCAAACAATATTTCAGCTGATGGTAAAACCATTCATGTTAAGTAGTATCTGATATGAAACTGAAAATGTTATAAAGAACCTCAGTCTGAATGGCTGGAAAAAAAAATCAGTATAAAATCAGCTATACTGGACTTCTACTGCTCCTCTGGATTAGTTCAGAAGATATATATTGCACCTCCCCATGGTCCCCAATCACATCCTTAATGTGCAGATGGAACATGCCAAACTTCCTCCTCACTCTGGGAGGGTATTTGTAGCTGCCTTAGGCAAAATGCATTAGAGCTCTTCCAGACTTCTGAGGAATAAACACCTCTTGTAAAAATTTTCTCATGATTCTTTCATGTGGCTGTAAACACTGCTATTGTGAAAAAAGAAGGTGGGGGGAAGGAAGAAGAGGAAGCAATCAATATTTATCATTAGTGTTGAGCAAGAATTCCTAAATTACATTACCGTGAGATGATGTCTGCAAAGTTTTAGTGGGTCAAAATGCTTCCGGGAACATGAATTAATAGCATCACTTACAGTTGTGAAGGCAAGAGCAATTCTGAAGATTGCTTCAGTAATTTAGAATGAGTAACAACAGATCCCCTCAAGTGCATTGCTTTTCATTAATAATAATGTCCATACAGCAGACAATTTCTGTTCAAAGAATGAGCCTTTGTAACTTGGTCAGCAAGATTATGTTTAAAGTGATCTCCTGAAAACAAAGGGAGAGCAAGCTCTCTCTCATGCATTGTATGAAAAGAATTTGCCAGCTTACTACTACCCTCACGAGACCATCCAAATGCAATCATCTCCTGTTTGATCTCAGCCTCAGCCTAGGAAAAAAACCGCATAAATTGCATTCTATAAACTGCAGAAACAACATGAATCACCATTTCGGCAGAAACCTGTCCCAGCAAGTGCCTCATCCTGGCTGCAAATGGCCCCTGACAAATCTCTATGGCATCATTTGTGGTCTCTGCTGCTGAGACCATTCCCTGCAGGAGCAGCTCAGGCTGAGAGGATGCAGCAGGCTTGGTGAGTTGCGCTGTGGAGCGTGTTGCCTCCAAGGGATGGGGTCAGCAGTTTGTGTCCTCTGCACGCTGAGGGACTGACTCCTGAAGCAAGTTTTAGCAAGCAGTTGCAGAATGTCAAAAGTGAGTTTTCAGAGAGCGCTAAAACTAACTTGAAAGAGTTGAACAACAAAAATCCTCTCTGAATTCCTTTTCACACCCAGTTTTAAGGAACAACTGTATTAAGAAGTGGACGTTTAGCTGACCAGTAGAGTTTTTTAAACAGCTGTTGGTTGCTATAGATCCGCAGTTTCTATAAATATGTGGATTGTTGTCAAGAAAAATTCTCAGAAATACTTCACAGCACTCAAGGTTCAGAACACAGTATTTTAAACAGGTAACAAAAACTTATTAAGTTCCTTTCTGCATCTTCCAAGTAGTTCCTTTTCAAAATAATTGTACTTACTTAGAACATCCTGAAACAAATGTAACTGACACAAAAGTTTGAAACTGCATACATAATATAATGAAAATTGCTTACAACCTACCTTGGAATTGAGTAAATTTGATGGTTCCCATCCTCTCTCCATTTCTGAAAACAACTTCACCCTAAATAAAACAAATAAACACTTTAAAATTTTTATATAAATCCCTCATAATATAGTTTTTCATTACATTTTAATTTTCCATTACCTATTAAAATTACCAAAGCAGTGTTTAAACTCTGAAGATAGTAGATTCAACCAGATTCAAAATAACTCAAGAACACCTCCTTATAGCCTTCTTCCACAGATTTCAAATGGCCTTAGAAAGGTGACCAGTGTTACCATCCACTTTTCATGGAAGGAAATGGAAATACAATAAAGCCAGTAACATATTGAATTTCAGATGATCAGAGATATGCAAACAATTTATTTTCACTGTTTGTTTTTATCAAGGATACGTAAAAATTTTCGAAGATCACACAAGAAAAAAGTTTTTCATTTCATTCATCCATCATACAGTTCTCCAAATGGCTCTGTAAGCTATTTATCTTATCTTATATACTTATCCTACTAGATTATAGATACCAGTAGCTCCTGTGGCTTGGTTCTGTACTATACCAATATGTGTGTTCTAGTATTCATTTTAATTGTAATGTCTTTAAATCAGTACTACCATTTGTGGTGCTACACACTGTTACTTGTCAATATAATGGCCATGTAATGCTGAAACCTCCTCACATATCCCTAGGAAATTACTCCCATCTTTCTTCCCATCTTTCTGGATTAAATTAAGAAAAGGTCTTGTTAAATTTCCTCCTTACTTCAGCTATTTCATAATTGAGCATGAAAGAAGAGGGTTTCACTCATTTATGATAAGTATTTTTAATATTTTGAACCTGTAGTGGAGAGCTGAATGCTGTCAAGATAGATTGCTGTTCTACTTCATCCCTGGTTTGGCTTATTAACAGCATCTCCATAAATATTTGTTTTGCAGACATCAGAGTAAAGAAACCAAATGGTAAACCTGTGAGGCTACAATACATTTCTCTGTGCAAGCCTGCCACTTTTAGGATGACCCTTTATGGTCACTGAAGGGATGCACTGAAGGCCTCTGAAATACTGAAATCAGGTCCCTGCAGGAACAGTACAATGGTTTTGTAGAACAGCACACTCACCCCGCAGTTTCCTGCAAGCCACAAAACACCATTTCCCTTTAATAAATAGAAGAAGCCTTAAACAAGTATAAGCCACACTGTGCTAAGCTTGAAGAGCCAAAAGCCCCAGTCTCCTGGCTATTTTATGAAAAATAAGAGAATTACATTTGAAGTAAAAGAAGTGATATAAATAGATAATAAAATGTTGAATTTAATTTTAAAAACTATAGCAATGCTAGTAAGAAATAAGCCAATCAATGTTTCAGAAACCTGCCCTTAGGAATTATGTGTTGATTTATGGTATGAGAAATGAGCTATAATCTGTTGATATTCCAGGGCTCACATCAAGCCATTTCTTTGCTATTGAGATAACATACCATAAGATTTAGCTAGAGAGTTGTCTTCTTTACACTTGAGATTCATAAATTACTAAAAGTGTTTTTTCTTTATTTAAAGTAGTGGACATTTGAATAATAGATATTATTCAAATTAAGATGCAATGTTACAAAAGCCAATCTTAGCACTATTTCATCCTTTCTTTTTACCTCACCACACACTGCAGCACATGGGTCAGTACAAACTGCAGTTCATGGTGGGACGCACCGTAAAACCCAGGACTTATGAAATCCATGTGAATATAGCAACACACAAAATCCTCTTATGCCTTCCATTGTGTTTTAGTGACATTACATAGGCATATTTAGATACTTATGAGCAAAAGGATCAGTGATTGTATAGAATTAAAGAAAATAATGGAACTAATGTTAATATTAACTTCTTCAGAAGATGATCATCAAATTAAAAAATATTTCTTGATCAAGTCAGTGTTTTATTTCAAGAGATGTAAAATCCTGAACAAGCATTTAAATCAACTGCACAATTAAATAACTTCCACTTAGAATAAACCCCACCTTCTACTATATATCAAATAGTTAATAAGCAAAGCTTTCCTCTTCCATTACACACAGGTCATCCAGATGGAGACCAGCAGAAACCACACTGGTGTCTTGGTGCCTATTTTATTTTCTTCAATCTACCATCTAAACTTTTTTTCTTTCTTTAATAGTTGTGAAAGTGAATGCCAGAGTAAATACCAATCTGCCCAGCTGATCTGTCCAGCTTTGTGGACAGGCATCTTCACAATAGCAATGACCCTTGAAAAGTTGATGGGAAGGAAACAGAAAGTTTGTGGCTTGGATTCCAACAGACAGTGATGCAAACAGAGGGTGGAAGAGGAGCTGCATGAGCTCAGTCTGGCACAGTCTGGCACCCCTGGATTTTGCTGCTGGAGTGTACAGCCACCGCAGCACACGGCATTTCAGCTTTTTTGGCCCAAATACATCCCTGCATTTGGGATTCATTGCAGCTGCATAATTCATCATGCAGCCTTACACAGGTGTAATTTATTCAGTTTTCCTGAATGTACAACTACCCTTAAGTATAAAAAATACTAATCTCACATTGCAAGATAGGCGGTGCGGACAACAGAAATATAGAAGCTTATGTTGTAGGTTTCTTAGATTTTTTGTTTATTTGTGTTTGTTTGTTTTTGTTTGTTTGCTTTTTGATACATCTCTGACCTGCTTCCCTTGTAATTCTTTGGCCTTTTTTTGCTTGTTTTTCTCAAAAAGCTACAGTGCTTGAATGTCCTTTAAAAATGATGAAAACCAAACCAAACATTTCAACAGCGTCAATCTCACAATTGCTACATAGAAGGATATCATCTCCCTATTTCTTCTGAGTACCATCATCTTTTTTGTGCTCTGTTTTACAAACCTAATATTGATTTATGTACTTCATTATACAGAATAATTGTTTCATCCCCTTAATAAAAAGACAGTCTCTACCCTCTTTGTGTGTGGAGTCTTCCCCTCTTATCTTAAGTCATTAGTCCTTTATTTGTGGTCAGAATAAGAAGTCCACATGATCTGTTCACACTTACAAATGATTAGCCACCATTAGATTTATTTCAGACACGTGGGACTTCCCCTGTCTTCACAGCAGTCATTTGTCTCTACTTGGAAGGAGCTGTTTGTTATGCTTCTATTTTTTTTCCTGGTGGTTAAAAAGTAGGTATCTTTGCTATATTATGAACATGTCATTAAGCTCTTTCTGAGCTACAAAGCACTAGAATTTATTAGAATTTTCTTTCCATTATCTTTCACAGTATTTTTATTCGGCTCTGGACATAGGCCCATGCCAAACTTACAATTCTTTCATTCTTCATACACTGAAGTCCACAGTCAGGACAATTTTTTATTCATATCTTTAGTTTTCTTCATCTTCTTCAATCAAATTAGAGTTTGGAAGTTTCTTAACTGCTCTCAGTCAGGGCTAGGTCTACACTTTGACCACCATTTAATTTACTGTGTATTTTCTCCTGCAAAGTATCTCAAATTCAGTAAACAGAGAAATAAATGCATAGCATTTACTTTATGATTTTCAGTACTATCCCTGCAAAAAATGTCAGCTTTAGACCATGTTTACTTCCTTCTTCAGCAGTCTTCCACCACATGGCACCAAACAACTATTTATTCAACTGTTTATAATATACTCAGCCTACATTTTTTATCTTATTGCTTGTTTAAAAGGTCATAATTATATATTCAAGCTAAATTGATAACACAAATACCCCTTCATCAAAGGAAAGACCATGAGTATGTTGACAGAAACACCACAGATGGATGCAAGGTGGTTAAATACCACAGGACTCCTGTGCCCTGAGTGTTTTCCAGCGGGCCAACACATTTCAGGACACTGCTTCAGTTCCACGTCACTGTCCAGGAATCTGGGCTGCTCTGCCCTATAGACAAGTCATGTCCTCATATAACAGTGTTTAAACCCTGTGGCTTTCCATGAAGCATCTGAGCCTACACAGTCAAACCTGCTCCAAAAATGACCATTGGCATTTTCCCAAAAATAAATTAACTCAGTCAGTTTTGGGATACTTGAGTGAGATATTTGATACCAAGCAAACAATCTAAATAAATGCATGCAGAAATAACTGAAAATCAGTAGGATAACTATGACAACTGAAATAGTATTTTATATAATTTTACATATTATTTATATATTTGTATAATATATAAAACTAAACCTGTCTCTTTAAGTTCTGTGACATATGGTGAAATCAAGGTGTACTTCTGAACTTGTAGTTTCCTTATTGGACTACCTCCAGTAAAAGTAGAAGGCAGGGAAGGCAAGCATCCCAGGACAGGAAACCTAAGAGCTCGCTAACACCCAGAGGGCGCTGTATTGGCCTCTCGCACTGCTCCTAGCTGTACAGCCCTACACCTACCTGCTGGTAGCTCAGCATTCATCAGACCCCTGTGTGAGCTGTAGTGGCCTATTAAACCAGCAAAATGCATTCAGTGGGGATTTTTTTAAACTTTATTTTTTATTGTTTAGGCAAGTGGGGGATATGTTTTTTTCTGAATTGTTGAACCAGAGCCAGCACAAAGGAGCCCTAGAAGGATGAAGTGCTAGCAGAAGGAGGTAGAAGGAAGGGAGCAAGACACTTTCTGTTTGCCCCAGATCCTTTCAGAAGACTTTCTATGTTATCATGCAATCCACACAGCCTGCTACTCACATGTTGCACTCAATTTACTCATTCAGGACTCCTTAACTACTGACACACTTTCCCTGACACATACAAAGTAGCAAGTTGGCATTCTGTGGCTCTTGGCTCTGCAACATGTGGGCAGTGAAGAGCTACACACCGGAATTCAGAGCCTCTTCCACCTTTCACAGTTCCATGTCCGAGACAGCAGTGTTTATAGAGAAAGGAAATATCATTTATTCTACCTACCAGGCTTTTAGCTCTGCAAGGATAACCTCACTTCTGAAACAAAACAGCAAGCTTCCAGCTGAGGGCAGCTCGTGCACAACTCTTCTGGTTTCAACCTAGTTACATCACTCATTCAGCTGCAGACAAAGAGCTAAGCACAGGAGATGTAAGCAGAGTGCAAGAGAGGATACCAGGGAGACAGCAGTGAAGGTGGAACCCCCTGTGGGATAAAGAGGTAACCATCATCTTTGGACAAATGAGAGGAGAGCAGAAGGCAGAGAGTGACTGAAATTAAAATGCTCCATCAAATCAACAATGCTCCTCAGTCCATGACTTTATATCTTTAGACTGCTGTGGATAAAATGTTTCTAGAACATTTGATCAAAGCAGGCTCAGTGACTGCTGCTTTTCAAGCCCTGAGATTACTTTCAGAAAAGGTGTTTCTTTCAAAATTTTCAAGATTAAAGATTAAAATCTGAAATAGTTTACAATCCATTGGGATGTCTTTTCCCTGCCTGTTTTCTCTCTTATGACATTTTCTAAAAGCTTTGGGTAACTGAACACTGGTGTCTGGAGAGAAGCAGAGCAGCTCAAAGAGCAGGGTGAAGAACAGCTAAAAACCTGGCCTTGGCTAACATTTTCTAAGTGAAGCAATACCACCATTCTCATCTAAACAGAAACTTGTGTTCTAGCTATGACAGAGCAGGCATAAAATAGCAGGAAAAAAAATGAACAGGCTTACTTTCACACATTAAGTATCCATCTACACCATAGCAAACATGCTATGTATGCTTAAAAAACATACCTACAAACAAGTTACTTTCCCAAACACAAAAACATCGGTTTTGGAGGAAACCAGTGTGGAAGAAGGAAGCTAAATTGTTGGAAGAAAATTGTCAAGGAAAAAAATTTCTGGTAATCATGACAGTGACAGAAAAGAAAAATAAAGAATTGGCATTCATCAAATCCCTTAACATTGGAACTAGGACGCACTCATCTATTAGGACAGAAAAATCAGTGATGCTTTTCACATTATTCCTTTGCACAGGAGGTAATGACCTTCTGAAATTTGCATTGAGTGAGGATTACTTGTGTATTTATTTCATTTAGAAACAGAGGACTGGGATGTGACTCAGTCTACTGATCTCATGGGACACTTCATATATTCTTGTGTAGCTTCTGTGAACTCTTGCTAGTCAGACAAGTAAATGGAAAACTATATCTCAGAGATATCTCAGAGATCAGGAAATAGTAATGATTTTTTAAATAGGTTACAGAAGCTGCTCTCATATGAATGAAGTATGGGATAAGCAGATGTACAGGTTCACATCGAAGGCAATTTGGAAATAAAGAACACAGCAGAGAATTTTTTTTCCCCTCCCTCATGGCAAAAACTGTTCTGGGCAAAAATATCCAGCAATTTTAATAAAAAAGATGGGCTTTTTGTCTCACATTTGCCAAGATCTTTGTTAGCATCAGCTAATTCAAGTAGTCCGTGGCATAGCCCATTGTGTTCTGCTTTGGCAATCGTCTACCTTAAATGCGTACAGAATAAGTAATAGAGTTTCTCAAAATTTAAAAAAAAAAAATCCCTGGTATGTAAAATAATTCCTTGAGACTATCTTGAACTAAAATCATTTCCCAAAACCAAGTTTCCTAAAAAAAGAAAAAGCTACTATGCCTCTCCTAAAATCATGACAGCAAGGAGTTATATTCCACAGCTGGGCTGGAAGAAATGGAAAGTGAAGGCCAACACCTACAGTCTCAAATTGAGTATAACATCTTTATGTACCTATCATTCACATACATCCTGAATCTAGGATTTTGTGGAAATACAAAGTACGATAAGCCTTACCACCATGGTTTCATCATACTGTCACTACACTCCCTTCTAAACAAAGAGTTCCAGTCTATTCAGCCTCTTCTTCCAAGGAGAGAGGATTTTTTTTTATTTTGCCTATCTCCCTTCTCTAAACTCCTATTACAATTTTATTTATTTCCTGACAAAGGCATAACTGAAGCACAGATGCTCTTGCTGTGTAGAAGGGTGCCTCTATTTCTAACTAATATTTTGCTAGCTGATCTTTACCATATTTCAGGCAGAACTTCAACTCTTTTTTTCTTTTTTTTTCTTTTTTTCAGGGAAGTGAAAGAATCAGATGGGGAACAGATAAATTTCTTTAGTTAAAATTTCTTCCCACCATCTCATCAGCATCCTCTATCATCAGCTGTCATTGCATAAAAGTGTGCTGTTGGCAGCACAATGACACAAGCCCAGACTAAGCTTCTCCATTAGATTAGCATTTAGATGCAGCTAAACAATTTTACACAGCTATGCTGAAATGAGACAGCACAATCATAGCATTTCTTTCAGCAAAGCAAGCAAATGCATCATTTACGAACATCTGAGCCCTCCGTTTACACACAGAAGCAAGACTAAGGGAATAATGTCCCTGACAAGGTACCAGCAATTCATAAGCAGGTAAAAAGCGGGGAGAAAAGGATGCTAGCCAGGAAATCATGCATCAAAGGGTATCAGACTTGCTGGCCATTGCAGGTGAAGAAAGATGAAACCTTTATGCTTTGTTACTCAGCAATGTGCTTTTACACATTCATCACATTCATCTGGCCAGCACAAGGCAAAGCAGTTAGATGCTATTCTGTTTTTTATGGCCATATCATTTTTATGCAGTGATACGGTTTTTTTGTGAGTCATCTCTTTCAGTGATCAGGTAAGCTCTATGTTGGACATCATTAGTGGTCTTAGGTTTAAAAGCGTGGCAGCAAAGAAATTGAAATGAAACATACATACTTGAGAGCTATTTTGCAAGCTTTTTTCTGAGTACTTCAGAAACAAAATGACAGGCACTGGAACAGTGTGCAACAAATGCTTTCAAGTCTGGTGATATATAATATATAACAGCACTGACTGTTGGTATTTAGCCAATTTCCTGATCTATGGTTGGCCTCTGAAGCACGAGCAATGTAATTCCTTTTCTCTTGACTCAGTCTCTTCCAGGAGTGTGTGAAAACATTGGTGTAAACAACCTGTCTTTTAAGGTGGCAAGAGAAAGGAAACAGTCTGAAGCACAGGGACTAGGAACTCAAGACCTTTCCAGTGTGCATAAAAAAGTAAATACAAACAGCTGAGGTGATGCTCAGAATTGTTGTTATGAGGTTGAGTCCCTGATGATTTCAGTTTCTAGCTTTGTGTGTCTGTAGAAACAGCGTAACAGCACATTGTCTTCCACCACCATGGTTTTTTCTCCACTGCTTTTGTAAGAATGAATCAGAAGACATGGCAAAAAGCCTTTTGAGGACACCACATTAAGCAGCAGTTCCATCTCTTCAACAGCAATTTTATATGATGTTCTGAAGTAATTTCTTCCATTTTCTTTAAACTACATTAATCTCAGCAGAGAGCAGAACCGCACAAGCTGTATTTCATTTGTTCTGATGATGACCCAAATGACTGCAGGAGCCACTGCCTCTTCTCTGTGCGCTTCCTGCCCAGGCTCTGTCACATTGGCTGGACTCATGAGATTACTTTGTTTACTCTCTTCTTTCTAATGAGCAGGCAGCCTCTGTTATTAGCAAGGTCTTCATATCCAAAGTAGAACACACTGGCATTACCCATGTGCAAGTGCTGAGCACAGCATCTTCAGACTATTATCTTTCTAAGGGAGCAACTTTAATTCAAAACTGCCTTAACAGGAAAGGGGAATTTAAAAAGTTGCAAAGACCAGACATCTTTACAAATCTCTTTGTAAGTATGTATACCTGTCAGTCACGGATGATTCTCACTACTGGGTAGAGAAAAGACAATGATAGAAGACTCATTCCCAGTGTTTCATGGCTACTCTACATCCGAAAAGGCCCCTGCAGGCAGAAGTGTGACCTGACACTGACCAGGGAAGAATGTTTGAATCAGTTAAAAGGTGTTTTTTTGTAGCGAGCAGCCATCCAGGCCTAGACCACTAACACTGATTTTCCCTCTTTTTATGCAGTACAAACTCTTATACAGGAACTCAGACTGTTTAATTCAATATTCATAAAATGTTTCTAATGATTAGAGGATTTTAAACGTTTCTTTGGTAAATCAGATAAGACAGTTCAAAGCACATGGGAACTGACTGTCCAGAACATTGACTTTCTAATACATTTCCTAGTAACCATCACTGAAATAGGTCCATTTTTCATTTCAGAATGAGACAACAATTTTTGTTCATCTAAGTTTACAGCAAGCTTCTAACGACCTTTTAATTTAGCCCGGTTGTAGTTTTGGCATTATTTGACAATTGCCAGAATTGTTATGACATTTAAGATGTCTATTTCTGTAAAGCTAAAAAGCCTAGCCTAAGCTATTTCCAATCCTAGGACTCTCAGATTTACTTTTCTTTAAAATTTCGGATTTTGTCTATGTTGCTATCAGAAAGTACTCCTGAAGACAGCTATGTTTGATGAAATGAAGTAGAAGTTTCATCTTCTTCCCTTTCTTCAGCACTGCATCCCTCCAGGTGATGCTTTCATCAGCATCAAATTCTGACTGAATCTGCAGAGAAGAGCATTAGCATTGCTGAGCACAGAGATTTGAACAGGCTTGGCAGTGGCATGAAGGATATCTAACCAGCATATTCTTAGTAATATCAAATTCAGCCCTTTTCATTGTCCATTTTAATCATTCAGGCTATTCTAACCTGTGCCAACAACCTGCAGAGAGTCTGTAAGACATAACTGGCATAGTTTTGACACTTCAGAGATTCTCTATTTATATGCTTGTAGCAGTTTTGCTGAGGAAAGATGGTAGGTGCTTTGTAAAACACTCAGATCTAAAGAAGCTGAAGAGGCTCGGTTTGGTTTACGAGTGGTCAGTGCCATACACCACTAGATCCTACACAACATAGCAGCTTTCCAGCTGGCACAGGTCAGAGATCTCAAAGGTGTAGCTCTCTTCAGGCTTCATAAAGCAATGCTTAATGTAATAAGTAATGGTGTTACTCTGGGATCACTCTTCCTACATTTTCAGAACACTAAAGTTAAGGCTTACTGATACTTAAATATCTTCCCACTGTGACGGATGCTTTTAAAAACTTTTGTGAAACACTTTGTTGTTTTAATCACATTCTCCCCCTAAAATTAATCAAAAATCAATGTCATACTAAAAATTTGAGACATACCTAGTCACTTAATAGATAAACAGTTTAGTTTTGAATGAAATATACTACTTGAAATCTCTTTAAGATTCCCCATGGACATGATGATGGCAATGAAAACAAGACAACAGATGATATCCCCTTGACACTCCTTAAGTCACATTAGCTAATTTGTCGAAATTAGTATAAATGCAAGGTATTAGTAAACT
This sequence comes from Corvus brachyrhynchos, assembly GCF_000691975.1. Taxonomy (NCBI): domain Eukaryota; kingdom Metazoa; phylum Chordata; class Aves; order Passeriformes; family Corvidae; genus Corvus; species Corvus brachyrhynchos. The sequence continues at coordinate 6,893,762 of NW_008239054.1, read as the reverse complement.
GAGCCCTCTTTTTGGGTTTCTTCTAACTCAAGGTAGTGTTTAAAGTCCATTTAATGCTATGAAATAACTACAGACTAGACATCTCTCTCTCTCTCTTCCGACTACTGCCTGACAGTGTTTCCACACCCAGGATGGTATCTACATGCCATACCGACTAATTCAGATGTGCCCAGGCAAGTGAGCTGGTAAATTTACATAGGAAAACCAGATTGGTGTCAGTCCGTAAGTACAAGCAGATTCCCAGACTACCAAGCTTGATCTAGTGAATTTCCTTTCTCAGCTCAGACATCACTATCTGCTTCTGGACAAAAAAACCCAACCCAATCCAAAGCAACAACCAAACTAAAAAACAAACGAACGAAAAAACCCCAACCCGATCCCCAAAAAACCAAACATAAAACTTAGGAATCCCACTGCCATCACCAAAACCAAACAAACACAAAAAAAAACCCCCCCCTTCAAAAAAAAAAAAAAAAAAAAAAAAAAAATTGCACTTATTTTTAAGGTACTGCTCTCAGTTCCTGCTTGAAGAGGAGTGCAGGCAGCAACACAGTCAGTAAATTTGGAACTGGAAGGGAATTACTACCCACCAATGCATTTCATGGTGCTATATTCACATCTAAGCTCCTGAAATTATAAAACTGAGTATGGGGAGCTTTTTTACTTCCATTATTTCCATCAGAAGACTGCTTCTGAACCTGAATCTTCTTATCATTTTAAGCTTTCCCCTTGCTTTCAGGTTCCTCTTATTATTGGCCATATACTTACTTTTAGGCTCACAGTATTATTTAAGGAGATCCCCCTGTTCTTTTTTTAAATGATATTTGTGCAGAGAACAAGTAGTTCTCCACTCAGCAGACTAGGTATTCTCAGATCTGCGACAGGGAGGAGAATAAAAAACAGCTGAGTTATCTTTCCACCACAAAAGTTGGTTTTATATAGGAGGAAGATTTTTACCTGGCCAGTCTGAAATGTCTCTCTCATGAACAAAGTATATTGGAACTTCATGTTCCAGAATGGAGGCAGGGATTGAATTTCAGTGTCCTGGAAGTGAGACTGGAGAGGAACCATTCTGGGCTGCTGTTCTCTGAAGCTTGGACACCTACACTCTCTTTAAATGCCTCTGTATGCCTAAAGTAGAGAGATTAATGCTCTCCTCTGATAATTTGGCAGAATGACACAATCAATTTATTTAACACTTACAAGAATTTGAAATTGGTATAACCCTTACTTTGCTGTAATGAAAAGGAAAAAGAATAAATTTTAAAAGACACAAAGAATGCTGGAAAATAGGGAAAAATCCACATACATTTCCCCATGGATAAAGGGCTAAAATCAGTTTTCAGATTTCAAAAATATTTTGAAAGGAAAATATAAAATGTTTTCTTTTGAAACTGTAAAAAAAATTTCTAAATACTGAAAATACTGATATTTAAATTTTGAAAAAACAAATTTTTGTGTGTCTATCAAAAGGCTGATGGTGGCAGAATACCACTCAAAAGAGGAGATAATCTTTACTAACCCATAACTGCTACTCATAACTAACTCTTTAGAGAATAATGTATACAAACCTACACTAATTCCCCTAATTTATATTCAGAGAGGACTGGACTCATTTGAAAACCAGCTGAGCTTTCATTTCCCTCTCGAGAGCACTACCCCAGCCCCACACCCCTGAATCATACTGAGCTGGGGCTGAACTGATGTTAGAGCCCCAGCAGTGCTCTAGCAACTGAGCAAGCTGATGACAGTGCAAATCCACTGGAAATTCTGCTGGCAGCACCTCAGCTTGTACTGAAGGTAGTTCTGAAACTGCTCTGCAGGGGTGCTGGACTGATTTTAAGCTTAGATTTTCCAAGGCAAGGACAGTTACTCAAAAGCTTTCTTATCAGTTTGGCTGCCTTCTTCAGCCCTGTTTAAGACCTAGGAAGCATTCTAGCTGGAAAAGATCTCACTGGAAAACAAAGAAACCGTTGTTTAAAGATGCAGTACGCTTCATTTTCCTACAAAAGATCCAACACTACAAGTTCCAAATAAGCACCCTGAGTTGAAGCTCACACTGACACCTCTGTACTTAAAGCATTCCAGCATCAGATGCTTGGCTTCTTGGAGAGACAGCAATAATATCTAAAGAGCCCGAAGGAAGACAAATGACAGATTCCATTATTTTCTCTGGCTATCTCCAGTATCATAACCTTTTCCTTATCTTGGTCAACACACACACTGAGTGGAATGGGACTAAATTTCTTTTTAATACTCTGACAGACTGCACTGCTCCGTGCAATAGCAGCAAACCTCGTATTCACAGGTGCCCTTAAAAATCAGTTACTTCTATTTTTTAATTCTTCTCATCAATCACCTATGCTAATTGGCCAAGTGTATGGCATGCCTGTAGAGTATTAAATGTCCCAAAATAACTAATGAGAAGCCTTTTATTTCATCTGTCTCAAATGAAAATGGTATTAGAATAAGAAAGTATTTCCTTCTCTGCCACTGGCATTCAATGAATATTTATGATGTTTTTCAGTATATTGCAGTGATATGACAATGTTGAATTCCAGCTAGAATGAGGATATAGCACTTAAAAGGAGATTCTACTCTTTTTCTATCACTCATAAAAGGAATTAATGATCTCAAAACAGCTAACAATTGCTTCTCAAATTAGATCATATTTATCTACATATTCTAAGCTGGAAAAGGAATCTCTTAATTTGTAGCAATAACTATCTTTAAAAACATTAATATTGTGAACCCATTTATTAAATATTTGTAAAGCTATTTTATGCACAGCACTAATGATGACTGATCAAAGCATACGTAATTAATGGACAAGAAAGCAATCATTGCAATAATGGAAATCTTATTAGCATATAAATTATGTTGTTTTCAAAAACTCAGAATACTTATACAAGGAAGATACCACTTATTCCAGACCATTTTCCTGAAGCCTGTAAGCCAAGTCAACTTCCCTGGAACGGCCCTATTGCTGTGTCTCATGCTATCAGAAAAAACTTTACCCTCTGGAGAGGTACATGTAGGAGATGATTAGGAAGTTTCAATGCAGATCTGGGTATCAGGTGGTACTGCTGGGCTATGTTACTGTCCACATTACATAAAGGAATTTATGCAGCACTGTTTTTCAATCTTATTTCTCCCTCTTCTATTACCATCCGCCAGATAAGGTGCATTGGTAACCCCTAGGGACAGAAAGGGCTTTATTTATCTCACTCTTCTCTTTTTTCTCATCAGAAATCTTCCCTCTGCAATGTGACAGGGGGAATATACAGGAGCAGAAGAGGTGAGATGCTTACTGCTGCTGATGTGACTTTTTTGACTCAATGTATTCAGAAAAGGGATTTTGCTTACTAACCCCTGACAGTAATTTTTGTGGCTGGAAGCCAGGAACAATTTCCAGCACTCTCTGACTTATTTCCCAGGGTGGACACAGTCTTTCTGACAGCCAAAGACAGTGTTCATACTCTTTTCTGCCAGGGTATGTTCATACTCTTGAAAAGAGACACAGTGTTCATACTCTTATATTTTAAAGACTGAACTTTATTTTGCTCCCTGTACAGCGCACACAGTGAGTAGTGGATCCATTTGCTCCAAGTTGCAAACCTTTTTATATCTAACCCCCAGAAGACTATCAATATCCTATTTAAAGGTGGTGTCTGGAGAGAAAATTCATGTCTCCAGTCATTCTAACCAGTATTTGATCAACAGCATCATAGAAAGCATCTGAAGTCTTCTACTGACATCAGTGAAGCATAATTAATACAAATTTCTCTCAGGACAGCATTCATCTTTTCTTTTTTTGTCAAAATGTATCCAAATGACGATTATTTTTATCCAGAACATGCACTATGTTATTAATAAAGATCATAATTTTGAGATTTTCTGAGCCTCTGAACATCTTTAAGATTTATTCCTAGAAGTTGAGCCACTTCTCACTCCACCAAGTTTTTACTAATGGAATTTTCCCACAGAAAATAGTGGACTAAATATTCTACATGATATCTAAGCAAAAGAAACTTTTTTACTTGCTGAAGTGAGAAGGATAAGACCTTCTATTTTGCATGTGGGCTATAAAAGGCCATTGTAACCTTTTTGCCCAAACAACATGCATTTGACATGGGACTACATATTCCCACTGAAATTAAAGCATAAGATAGCTTCTGTCTTCACTCAATAGTGTTTAATTTATACAATTTACACATGCAGTAGAGCACTATGATAACTCTTTGTTTCCTTATGAGTGAAAAGGATGGTCAGGTGAGTATAAAATTTTCCCACCTTTAAAAAGTGTAAGATAAAGTGTACGAAAATCACACATCCCAGATATACTGAATATTACTTACAGGTGAGGAATAGGGAAATGGTAGACAAAGTATTTTCCAATTTGATTGCTTATATTTAATGAAACAATTGCAAGTTCCATGTTGTGATAGTCTAGTAGCCCAGCACATCAAATATGTTTTAGGAATTATTATACTGTCTTAATATTACAGGATTTTTCTCTAAAATTTTCATTTTATCAGAAATGGTTTCCTAAAAGAATAACTCCAATTGTAGCTTCAGCATCTTTAGTTCCAAATTTATCTAAGGAACCTATGGTATGAAAAACAAGTATTCCTCAAATGCACAACCTCCTATTGGAGTTTTGTTTTTAAATTTTTCAAATACTGTAAACTTTCTTCTGATTCTCTTCTTTCCAATATTATTAGTTATAATAAAATTGTCCTTTTTGCTTCTATGTGTATTAAATCAAAACAAGATTGTTTGGTCACTGTATGCAGTCAAACAAATTTGGTGTATCTCAGCATGATGCTTATCATGGAGACATGTTATGGTTCCAGAACTTTAGCCTTCCCTGTATTGAAGTAAGGTTGCTGTTGTAGTAAGCCCTTCCCCACTCTCTAGGCATTTTGTTTCTTTCCTCCTACTTATCTCTTTTACCTGATGATGTAAGTAAAAAATCAACTGAACAAAAATACTGTTGCTCAACATTTGAAATAAACAGATTTCCTCAGAGCAAAGTACATTCAACAGAGCTACAGTCTTGTGTTAGCTCTCCTTTCGTCATTTAATCCACAAACATTTCAAAACTTCAGCAAGCACCAGATCCAGAAAAAGCTCTCACATTTTGCCGAACCTGTCTGTTCATTTCAGTGTGCAGCAAATACAAGAGAAGTTTTTCATTCAGACACACTGCATGAAACACCATTCATTGAAAAGAAAGATCATGCAGATAGTTGTTATAAGAATATGCACTCAGTAAGAAAACACATTCAAATTCAAATGTGTTGGCTACACTTCAAACACGCTCCACGACAGAGCACTTATTGCTGTGTCTGACCTTCAAACAGAGCCCTCTCACCATGCAACAATTGCCAGAGGCTATCACAGAATATATCTTCAGGTAGAGTTCAGGCAGAGTCTTCAGGAATGGTGCCTATTCCGGAGCAAAGTGCTCAAGTGCTGCCTCCGCCTGCTGCAGTATCCTGGGTCACATAGACCAGCCCAAACCCACTGCTCCTGGGTTACTCTACCTCTACACCAAGAAAGAGCCCCGTGAGTGGAAAGGGAGCAATTACTCTCAGCTCTCAGTTCCCATTAGAGCTCAGTTTACTGCCCAGCATGGTGGGTTTGCTGGTATCACAGAATCAAAAAGGAAGCAGCAAGACAAAATGGGGAGAGCCAAAGAGCAGCCCTGAAATAAGAACACGAGACACCATTTTTTAAGATGAATCATCTTTCCTTATTTCATATCCTGGATGGCTATTTGGAAGAGAATTATGACTGCTTCTGCTAAAGCAAAGAGTACCACCTGGTTTTAATTTTTCTTGTTTTCACCTTTTTTAGCAGGATGCGATACATGGCCTTCAAAAAATTGGTGGTTTGCAAGTTACGTCATCTTTAAACTTATACTTAACCTTTCTCTACAGTGAAATCAGGTCAGGTTTTTCAAATAGATCATAAAATTGGTGCTTGTCAACAATGTCCTAGATGCAGCATTGAACATGCAGCTTTTCTACATAACTAGTAGGAACAAGCTTCCACATTTCTCCTGTTGCTTTATAACCTCTTTTGGAGTTTGGAGAGTTTTTAAAAGTGGTTTCCACTTCACCCAGACTTAAAAAAACGCAAACTGAAAGTACAGTTTCTTTATGCTGACATATGTAGAACTTTAAAATGTGAAAAATAGCATGCTAGCTTTGGGAAGAATTTTGACACATCCAATTTTTAAAGAAGTATTCAGTACTTTTAATGTTAAAAGTCTTCCATCAGTGTCTACAAATGCATGCTAATTACTGTGCATTTTAGAAGCACAATATAGCAAATATGAGAATCGCTTGAAAGTCTTGCCTTTATTAACATTATAGAGCTACAAACTGGACATACTCTGTCAATAAACACATCCTTGTTACCCTGCCTGCAAAGAGACTGCACCAAGGAAGGCTGGGAAAGCTGCCAGCTGTGCTTACCTACATCAATACTACCCTCCTGCAGTTAATTACAGGATTAAGCTGAAAAAACCATGCAGGCTTCAGGAATGTGGAGATCAGGATAGGAAAATAGCCAGTGTTTACGACAAAATAAATTTAATCTGAACAAACTAATATTCAAATTAAAGGCAAAGAGGGGAAAGTAATGAGAAAGATAAGCAAAACTGCCCCATCTGTCTGGAGTAAGTTCTGGAATAAGTTACACTGAGAAAACTCCTATCACACACAAACAGTGCCACTGCAGAAAGATGTGAATTAATGGAGGGAAATTTAGAAAGCCTCAACATAAAAGCAGCTTTTGCTAACATCATGCATATAAAATACTGTTTCCCCTCTCAGATCACGTTTAAATAAATGGCCTGCTCACTGCCACATAACTTCTTAATATATGCATTGGTGGAGGAATTTAAATCAAATTAAGTACCTAGGGATTAATTTCCCAGTGAAGATTAAGACCTTTCCATCTATATGAAATGGTTGAATAACAAGTAAAAAGAGATATTGTCACAAATATTTGAAGGAGGCAATCAGCAAAGAAATAAGCTTTTTCATTTAGGAACTGCAAAGCTAAAGGTCTGTAGAAGGAGAAGCAGACTAGATCACAGCACAAAGGCTAGGAGAGAGAAATATATCTTTAATAAAGACTTCAAGTTTTGGTCATGACCAGCAGGATTTTTTTTTCAACTACAAAAATAAGAGCAAAAGATAGTGCCATCTTGGAGTGGAAGAGAAGTGGTAGAGATGGTAGTAAGGTCCATATCCTGGGAGGGGGGAGGGTTTCAAGGCTGTGCACCACAGCATCTGCAGAGCAAACCATCCACATTTGCTGACTACAATCAGTGTCTAAGTCAAACAGACAGGTTGTCTGATTTCTAAATGGTTTTATTTTGGCTGCCAGTGGACAAAAGACAAAGGGACATGAACTTAAATCTGCATTTGCCTAAAAGGTTGTGATCATTAAAACTAACCTTTCTCATTGTTATAGCTGAAAGACAAGTAAAACAACAACAGAATCTTGAGAAGGTAATACTGATTAAATATTTTACTGTGATGAGGCAATTAATTTATAAAAATGGAGAAATAATACTTTGGCAGAGAATGATAGCCATCCCTCTTTTCCTTTCTTAAAAATCTCACTAAAGCACAAGGGAATTGCTGTGTTTCAGAATTTTTTCACTTGTTCCCCTTCTTAGATGGGATCCACTGCTGAATGAGATTATATTAGTGACACACAGGGCGTTTGGAGCAAGTTCTTTCCTGGCTCCTCTCACCTATGGACTGCCAGGAGTTGCTGGGCATTGTGGAAAGCAGTCTGAGATGTATTTGGTATGAAAGACACAAGAGAAAATAAGGCTGCTGTGTTTCACTGGCACTGCATCACATACAGCTGCATTTTGTTACTAACTGAGAATAGTCCACGGCTTGTGTATTTTAAAAAGCATTTGCAGATCTCAAAGAACAAAGCCAACCTAAAATTAAAACACTAACTTTGGTTTTCTTATCTCCATTTGAAGTCAGGATATTCTATGATTCTATTATAACTTAACATCATAAAATACATGCAGTCTGCAAAAGCCTAACACATTGTATTTCAGAGGTAGCACTGCCTCGCATGTCACTCAGAGAAGTGAAAAACATGTCACAGCCTGGATTTTCAGCCATGACAAGCCCCCAGGCTGTGGCATGCCTTTATTGTAAAACCTAAGCCTGACATGCCTTTAATTTCACTGAGATGCACATTAAAAATTGTATAATATTCACATTTTGTGTAACAAAGTTTATTCTCTCTGACTGCTAACATTTGAGTTATTGTAAAGCAGTTCCACAAAGAGAGGATATTAAACATTAACTTTGTGAGGGAAATGTTACTATGCAAAACAAACAACATACTTTTTAAAGACTTGATTCAATAAGGTCCTTCACCAGCCCATTTGGAATACTTATTTTTAATAATCAGTGTGTTTTTAAGCACTTTCCTTAATCAGAACCTAGCAGAAAGGCCAGCATGAGCAGTTTGCAAGCCTCAGGGAAAATATTTTTCCGAAAGAAAATATGAAAGGCAGCTATTCTGCCCCTGATATTTTTAAGTATAAGAAGAGAAAAATATTCTGCAGTTTTGAAATGTTTGGTTTCACATCTCATGTTCCCAAGATTTACAGCAGAGAAATATGCAGTTTGGTAATTGTAAAGGGGCAAAACTTAGGGTCTTCCAAGTTTATTTTATAATTTTTATGGAGTTCTTTTTAATATCACTCTCTTTTATCATTCATCATTGCATGAGCCTTTGAGCAGTTTTCCAGTTAATCAAAATCCTTATCTAAAAAACCCTATAAATGTATAAGACACATAACATGACTGTCAGGATATACATAAAGTTCATAATCCACTTTCCTGTGGAAATACTTCAGAGATGTATTTCAATCAGAAATAAAATGCAGTATGCTTATATCTAAGTACATACTAAATAACAAGTTGCATAATAAAATCAATATTCGAGGTGCTTAGCTGCATCTTTAGTTGCCTGAACATTTTAACAGCTGACATTTACTCACTGTTACAACATACAAATGCAGAAATCTAAAGTGCCCAGGTCTTAAAAACCCCAAATGTCCAAACATAAAAACAGATATGAAAAGAAATAATTGGCAAGGTAGTTACATTTTCCTTCCTTCCTTCCTTCCTTCCTTCCTTCCGTCCATGTACATGCTTTGCATGTACTTTGCAGTAATAGCTACAGAAATTCATGAGCCCAATGAGTCAGATGCCACTACTTAGGTTTTAAGGGAAAGTATGCTTAATATTCATGATTCATAACAGTTACTTATCCAAATGTTTTCTGAACCGCATCTACAGGGATTTCTGTTCCCTCTGTCAGAGCTTCTTCTGTAGCCCAGGAGCAGCAGGGATGAATTGTAGAAGTGCTCTGGAGCAGGTTCCCTCCCCTCTCTTGCAGGCTAAGGGTTGACTCAAGTTGAGGAAATGGCCCCTGCTGCATTGGGAATTAACAGCTCTGCATGGAAAACAGACTTAAAGCAGAGAGAAAGCTTGCTTTGCTCTGCACTGTTAGGAAATAACCACAAAAGGATGTCTTTCTTCCCATACACTTTCCCCTTACTTTCTGCAAGAGGGAAAACTTGACACTAACATGCACAGGTCTGGAACATTAGGCTGAAAGCTGAGCACCCAATCTTTTCTAGAATACTAATTGTGGCTCTTTGGCCTCAATATTATAACCTGCATCTTCAAAATGGAAACTAGCAGCAAACATCATCAGGATGCAAAGAGATCCAAATTTCCACAGCACCACAGTCTTTGCTTTTAAAGAGTAGGCTACAGGACAAATCTCATTAAAATGAATAGCTTTAAAATCACAGAAAAAATCATGAATCTATTAACCACTCCAGAGATTACAACAGAAAGGTCCTTACAAAGCATTTGTGACTCTGCTGAGGTCTATTCCCAACAGTCATTGTGCAACCCGGTATATAATGCTGTGTCGGTTTGTTGTGCACTCATCCAAAGGGACCAGCAAACAATTATCCCTCAGCTGTATGCATAGCTTGACTGATTTATTTCTAGATGCAATTTAACTGATCTATGTGTTCTTACCTCAGGCAATTTATACTTTTAATCCCCAATCAAATTTTGTGGTGTCATAATTGCTCTTCTTATATGTTTGCCTTGCTCCTATATCAATGAAACTGTCATAATGGAGAAGAAACTCTGTAGCCTGACATCAAGAAAAGATTTTAATTAAAAAAAAAAAAAAAGGAAATTAACTGACAAGCTAGATATTTTGTGTCTCAAATGCCAGTCTTCAATGTCATTCATAATGAAAGCACCAATAATAAAATTTATGAGATTTGACTGTGATCTTAGAAAACTCAGTGTTGAGAATATCTAACAGAATATGTCATTGCAGCCTCTCTTGGAGATGTTCACATGCTTCTCTGGCCTGCAGCAAACATCTGAGTTCAGCAGAACAAGAACCTCCAGGCTACAGAAGTTTACCTCTGTCTCACAGAATTCACATTCACATGCACTTCTGACCACTGAAACTTCCTCTCCCCTTTATAACTCCTGAAGAACATTCTAACCAAATCAGCCCAACACAAACGTGGTGAAGCTGTAGTCACCGGGCAAACGCAGCAACACAGCAGCATATCAGAAAGCAAGCCAAGCAGTAGCATGCAGGACAAGGAAGCCACCTAAGGGAAGACCTTCAGTGCTTGAGACTCCACAAGCAAAACAACAGGCTATTTCCTTCACTGCATGGAGCGGGACCCTGTCCTTCACTGGGGGTGGCTGAGGGAGGGAGGGAAGGTTTCCAGGCTCTGCTGCTCTCTCTCACTCCTGGGACAATATTCTTTGCAGTCTCTGGCTGTGGCTTTTAGCTCTGGCTACTTTGCAGCACTCACAATGATGACTGCTTACGCACGTCATCCTAATTATACAGTCAAAAACAATTGAACCGCTGTCTAATTCAACAGCCACAATGAATGAGGCAGAACTGAAATTGCACAGGCAGAAGAGTTTCACCGTCAGTTTTGGAGGTGCAATTTGTGAGGTAAAAAAATTGTAGAATTTACAAACTGTAAAATAGTAACTTTATTTTTCAAAGATTTCCAGGTAAGATTTGGCTCTTATATAGCTAATTTATGCAGACAAAAACCCCTATGTCAAGATGGAAAACCATGTTGATTTTTAAATGCGCTATTATGGACCACTCTTCCCTCAAATAATTCTATATAATCTCTTGATTTGTGTTGAGTTGCTCTTGAAAATTCTTCAGTTTGTCAGTATTACAGTTACACTCAGAATTTTGCATGTCACCAAGCAGCATGTAGACTGTACTCTGCAGTGACAAGAAAACATCAGCCCTGGACAGCTTATTTACACAATCTATGATATTGTTTAACTGTGAATTCACTCTTTGTACTCAAATTATCTTGTTTTGGTTAGAGCTGGGTTGTTTTCATCTAACTACCTGTTATAACACCTACTGATACTAAATAAGTGGCATTACACAGAAACTGTGCAAGTTATGCTCAGGTTGAAGGGTCACTCAGCCAAAAAGGTTTGATCACACATAAGTGAGAGAGCTGGATACAGCTCTGGTTGTCTTAGTCGCATATACAAGGTTTAATGTCAAAGCAGCCTGAGAAGTTCTTGATGAAAGACAGAAAGATTTTTTAGCAGAGACAAAAAGGTTTCATGAAACTTTGGCTAGATGTTGGAGGCTGATATATAAAAATATAGATGCTGTTAAAAGTATCAACAACAGAGAAATGTGTGAACTTCTTTATAGACCATGTTCTAAAAGAATAATCTGATTTCTGACAGTGGTTAGTAGGAGGCATGGTTATAAGTTTTGGTGCATTTGAGGTCAATACAAATTACAAAACTGAAAAATTCTGCCACACAGAAAAGTTCAACAAGTGAAGCACAACAGGTCACAGATTTGATTAAAACTGATCATAAAAAAATGAGAGAAGAGTCTGATTCCTGTCCAGTGCCAAAGCATAGGTTCATATGCTAACAACCTCAGCTGTCACTATGGACCAGATATAAAGTGGGTGATAATGAAGAAGACAGAATCGCAGGATTATTTTTCTAAAATGTATAGAATAGAAATACCTACAAATTGTTGAAATGAGACGGTTGGGGGGGAGGGGCTGGTGGTGGGAAAAACAAAAACGAAAAGGCAGACTACTTTACTTTTCCAAGTGCTGCCTTTGGTCTCAGCCTGCTTTGTCATGGCAGAACTGTCATGAAGCTGGGATGCAGCCCAAGTGGAACATGTCGTCCTGTATTGAAGAGGCTCCATCAAGGACCCTGCTGCACTTTCTGCTTCATCGCCTTCCAAATATGTGAAGAACTCCACGAGGGAAATCCTACAATGCCATATACTCTATTGAAGTGCAAGATCTCTTTTGTTTTATGAAATCTTAAAAAATAACTATCTTTATGTTGCTCTATCAGAGGCTAGAAAATGCTGAAGCCATCCTCAGCAGCAGCAGCAACTGAGAGAACAACCTCCTATGAGAAAATGGTGGGGAGAAGAGCAGAAGGTAGCAAACACAGAAGTACTAAAAGCGGACTCCAAAAATACTAGAAAACTATTTGAAAATGTACTGTGCATTTGTCTGCAGTAAAAGCCATTATACTACTTTAATTTTCCTGTGTTTTACTAAAATGCTTGCAGGCTCCAAGAATCCTATTTGCAACTGGAGCACCTCTCCAAGGAAGAAAACTAGTTCATCATAGAAATCATGACTGCCAGAAAAGAGGAGCAGTGATGTATGAAAATATAATCCATTGAACATCAGACCTGACAACCTCAGAGCATTTCCAGGCTAAGTCAGCTAATAACACAACTCTTAACACTGCAGGTGGATTCACACTCAGCAAAATGTGATGTTCAAGTCACATAATATTTTTGCCTAGAGCTGTTGTAAAGATGAACAACAGTGGAGAATATGTTACTTGGTGAATCTAAAAACTCAGAAGTGCTGCAGTGTGAACAGAAAATTAAAATACAGTTTCAAAAGTTAAGGGTTTTTTACTGGCCATAAAGTAAAAATGTCACATTGCAAAATATTCCTCGAGGGAAAATTTTGCTTTTAGGTGCACACAAAAATTCCTATCAAGCTAAATTCTAGGTCTTGTGACATGAATGTTGGTCACTTTCACTGAAGACAAAACAGGCTCCATTTAAAAGCCTTTTAAAATTGCCCACTGATGGAGTAACCTAGATGAAAGTAGAACATAAATTAAAGTTTGCCATGCAACTATTTAAAAATGGAGAGAAATACAATTTACCTAAATCAATAGATCTTTGCAAATATGGTACAATACTTGTCATAGAAAATGCATATATTTTATTTCTTTACTTAGAGTATCCAAAACAGTGTTGTAAAGGATAAAAATAAGCAGGTTAGAACTAATTTTATACTTCAGAATTTATTTACTAAATGAACCTGCTTTCAGATCTTAGCATACTTAAAAAAGTGTGTATCATTTATGAGCTTTACTCATTCTTTAAACTCTCAAGAAAAGCAGATGTTGAGAAGATTTTAGAGTAGTATGATGACAACTCTTCAAAGAACAGTAGAAAACATATCTTTGAGATTTCAACAAACTGGCTTATGAATATTCTTCCTATTGCTTCAGCCTGCAGAATATTGTTTTTACGCTTCGGAGTTTCTCATTGATCTTTCTCCATGTTTCATATTCCCAGCCATCTGATACCCAGTAAAGAATTACACTGTGGAGCCAAAAGAACATATACAACAAGCACACCTGATCACCAAAATATTCAACATTTCTTTGACTTGGTCTGCTCTTAAAGTTGCAGGCTCTTATAGTCGTCACTAGACATTATTTTTAAATTGCTATATTCCACCACATTGTTTTAATCGCTCACAGTTATTTGACATCTGAGTCATGTAATTCCACCTAGTACACTCAACACATTCTCCAAATGCACTTGAACAGGCTCTTGAGCTTAATCATTCATTACTAACTTACAGCACTACACCTGATCAGCACTCTTAGAACAGCTCTACTAATTCTGGACAGCATTTCAAAAGAAGTTTCTCCTACAATTTCTGTGAGCAAAAAGGATTTTAGAATAATGCTTTGAGTTATATTTGCAAATTGTTTATTAGAGCACTTTGCTAGGTAAGAACCGCCTCCTCAAAGAGATTTGTCACTGATTGAAACAAGAACAGGATAAAACCAGTAAAATCTTACTATAATTTGCCTGTACAGTGAAATAATAATAATAAAATTAAAGTCTTAGAAAAGGGAGAACAGTAATACTAAAATTTTGCATCTTTATGGCATTTATTGTCCCAGAGGACTCTTGGTGAAAAGCTAGTAAATAATAACTTCCTCATCCATCTGAAATCTCAGTGAGAGTTTTAGGTACACAGAACAGAATTACCAGAGCTGGAACAATCCCAAGGCAGCAGGGCTAACATCTGTTCCTGTGAAAAATAAAACAAGAACTGCAATTCCCTCAAGCACTCAGGAATTCAGTTTTATACTATTTCTAAAATATGTTAACTCCAAAATAATAGCTTTTTAACTCTAGATTCATGACAGAAAAGAACTCACATCCCAAATATTAAGCTAAACCAGGTACTTCTGTAGTGCTCTGTTCTAGGAGGGAAGGGAGATAAATCAGAGGTAGCTCTGAGGAAAGAGTTTACAGACTGAGGCTGATGCAGGATACCTAATCTTGCCGTTCTGACCACTGTCCCCACTGAGAGAATATGCTGCACCTCAAGGCTCTGTTTGGTGGTTTTCATCCCCAAGCCACTGAGCAGCTGAGGGCTTGGAAATATCCATGTAAGATACCCTTGCTTGTAATTTTGAATGGAGACATATCGGTAGAAACAGTAGCATCCCTATATTTGCCATACATCTTTTTTCCTTCTCTTAAGGACACCAAATGAGAGAATAACTATACCACTGAAAAACACTGCTGTTCTGGAATGCCCATAATTCATAGATTTTTTTTTTTTTTTTTTGCCTAAGTTTCATTGGATCATCTGCAAATACACACCTGGAAGTATGGTTCAGCTATGCCTGTACCAGCCTGCACCTGTCTGTGTCACACACCATCTGCCAGGTAACCATAAAAAAGACTCACTGGCTCTTCAAGACCATCAAGCTCCATCTAGTAAACACTTATCTGGCCCAGCTACTAAACACGTGGCCCATGCACACCTGTCTTATCTGGACATATTTCTGTGGAATTGACATAATCTCTTACCGATCTGCTCTTCAACAAAGACAGTAAAATCAGTTTCAAGAAAAGCACAGTCAGGTAAGAAGATGTTCATTAAACTCTAAGCACTAATAAACAAATCAGAACTAGAACAAGAGACACTGGAGACTGGAAACCCAGAACTGTTCAGTGATGCAGATTAGAAAAGAGCCTTCCAGGAAATATTTTTCCTTCCCATTACATTCTCCTAAATACCCATTCTCCTGCAGCCTCCCTTCCCAGAATCATTGTTCTTAAAAAAACGTGTGTGTGGGTTAGGAACATAGCTGTGGATATGTCCTCCTCTCCAGGGCCTCTCCACCCAGAACGCAGACCCTGCTGACACTTCATCTGTTCCTTCTGCACTCAAGTTATTTCTCTCTTGAGGAGGGAGCAATCTTCCTTCACGGACAACATTACCTGAAAGGGGCTTGAAATAATTTTAACCTGCATGATGTGATCATAGCTCTCAAGACAGTTGTTTGCTAGGCTGCTGTACTGACTGACACACTGTGCTACAACAGCTACCGAGAACTGCACCGGGTCCCAGCGCAGCTAAAGCAGTTCAGACTTTCCCTTCCCCATCGCACTCCACTTTCCTACTGCACCTCCCTTTACAGCAATGTTTTAATCCTTCCTTGGGGGGGTTACACCTGCTGTTTCAGTGCCAGAAATGGAGAAATTTTAAACAGAAATATAGAAATTTGCAACATTGTCAACACCACATGCCTTTCACCACATTTTCCATTTTGGGTAATTATTGCAGGAGAGACTCTGTCAAAACAGTTCTTATAGCATGTATTGCAAATCCTTTCCTTGTATATGATGAAGAGAGGTGCTGACATTTTCTTGCTGATTTGGGATCATCATCTGAGATCCACACTGATGTGTCATCTGCCATTGATCACAAAATATTGACATGGTTTGAAGCCACAGTACAGGGGGATGGAGCTACTACAGGCTTTCTGTTATTTTTAGGAGATGGTATTTCAATGGTACACTTGTTGCAAGCAGGAAATTTCTCCATAAGTGTCTGTAGAATTTTATTCTATCCTATCACCCTTTTTCAGTAGGCACACAACATTTCCTATCTCTTTTTAAAAACTTGGTGAAGCAGGGCACAGGGCTTTAAAGCAGTGATAGAAGGTACATGACATTTTTCCTTCTTTTTCTGCTAGATGTTTAAGAGGTGGCAAAGGAATCTACCTAGTAGTGCTACTAAGTAGAACACAAAAGGCCATCTAATCATCTGGAAAACCAATGTCCTGCTTATTCAGCAGACACCAGAACCTGCAGTTCCGTGTTGCTTGTCCAACACATATACACTGCCCACTCTTTCAGTATCTTGCTGTTTTCAAAGAGCCCTCTGTACCAACGTCAGACAAACCCAACTGGAGAAGGGAAAAACTGCCTTGAAAACTTGCTTTAAAATCATCGATATCCTCTCCCAGCTTAACTGCTGATCCGGAGCAGGACAGAGCTTCCACGTTTCATAAATGTAACTTTTTTCTTTAGTCTTTTCATCCTTCAAATTCAAGGAATACAGACAAGAAAGACAAAACAAAAGAAAAAAAGCAATCCCAAAACATAAACCAAAGGTGGATTAGAAACAAACAGCTACAAAATAAATCACACGTAAGAAAAAACCAAGGTTGTGGTACTACTGAAATGTGCTTTCTTTAAAAGCTTGAAGAGAACTACCCTGTGAAGTACAAACCTGCACCCCTACTTAGACAGTGCAATCACCTCCCCTTGAGCTTTGTTTCTTTTTTATTTGTAGGGACTTCCACTCTTTGTACACAAAGTAGCACCAAACATCTTCTCGGGCATATTAAGCATTATGTTAATCACTATTTAGATACAGACAAAATTAAATACAAAGCAGAGGAAGCTAAGAGATATTAGCCAGAAAATGTTTCACTAGCTTTTCTATAAATGTATGTTGTTCATTTATTTTCATCAAATATCCAGTTATTAAAATGACAGATGCTGCAGAAAGTGTTCTACAACTTCAGACTAAAGCCTTTTTTATTTGACACCTACTATAACTATTAAATCGTCAACTGCTGGTTAGCTTGAGGGCTAATCTTTGAAATGTCACAGCTAATTTCAGTTCTCATTTTAAAAAGTTAGGATTTCCTTTTGTATGCAGTTTTACACTGTTGTCAGATGAAAACATTTGCAATGAATTTTCCTAATGAGCAAACATTGTTTATGACCTTATGGAAACTTGCTGATGGCTTAGTTTAGCAGCTCTCTACTTTGAGGAGTCTCCTAAATGAGCTGGTCACATAGAGAGCAAATTAGTTCACCAATCCACTGCACTGATCTCACATGTTCGTGGGAGTTGGATAATGCACTGGAAATCAGGAGGGAGTAAGGAAGTCAGAGATTCACCATGTTTATCTCTTCTCTGGTAAACTGAGATTCAAGGTTCAAGAAAACCAAAAAGCTCTGTGGGGGGCCTTGCACACAGTCAGATCCCAAATAATTTTCTTTTTTGTGCTACACAAGAAATGTCCTACCAGGAAACAAGTTCTGTAAAATGAAAAGGCAAAGCAAGGCATTAAATTCAGAATAGTTCACATTCATGGGGTCAGGTGCAGAAAAACCTGAGATTTGCCAAGAGTCAGTGGGGTTGTGAGCATGTGCATGTGTGTGCATACATATATATAGTTTCCAGACTATGCATTTTGCTAGCTTGTTGTACTCCCTCAAATCACCCAATTATGGTTAATGTCAACCAAGAAATTTTCAAATGCTCAAAATTAAGTCAAATTTGATTGAACATTCAAAAGCATTTCTCAGTAACATATGTCTTTATAGTGTTAAGTATTCCACAGCACACTAAACCTCTACCCCCCCTTTTATAAAATTAATTGTACTTTTAAAGCTCTATTTTAGATTAACAAGAAATTGTTTGATTGAAATTTCTGCCCTCCCCCCACTACTTTTACTATTCACCCTACCTCAGCCATGCCAACAAAGAAAATTTAACTGTAGGTATAAATAGCTCTTGAGGCTTAATTCAGAACTGTGCACGCAAAATTAGCTGCACTGATGAATGCTACTAACAGAAATGTTTGTTAGACTCCCAATTTTATCTGATTCTCTGCCAAAGACCAACATGTTTTTTAATTTAACCATCTTGGGTATGTTATTTTTCCAGGATGACATGAAATAAATACTTTCTCCCTGTTCTTCTTCTGTTGCTAACACTGTATTTCTGAGATTCTTGTACAATGCAGTGGCTACTGAAGCCTGGAAATTGGAGGCAAGCTGCTAAGATAAATCTTCAGAAATAATCAGCATCAAAATACAAAGCAAACTTCATATAAATAAGCATTTTTCCGGTTATGAAATATGACTGGATACATTCAAATGCAGGATGCCAGGGACAGACTTGAAAGCTATTTCATGGCTGTGGTTTCAATTGTTCAGCAGCTACTGTGATGGAATTTTATCCTACTGTGCTAGTCTCTGGCTGACATAAAAGGAAAAGACAAGGCTGTATTTAATTTTCTCACTCCTCCACTGCAATTCTTTTTCCATTACACAGAAATAATAGAAGGTCATGAGGATGAGAAATAAATTAACAATTTTGAAACTTGATTTATAATAACAGATAATAGCAGTAAATGCAATGAGCAGAATACCCCACTGCAACAGTTCAGGCATAAATCAGTAAGAATGGTAACATTCATGACTTCACATCAGTGACAAAGGTGAAGCAAATAAAAAATTACAGGAAAACATTTTTTAAATAGAATGTCATGTTTTGAATTAAAAAAGAATCAAAAATTATTTCCAACATGGACTGTATTTTTCCTACTACTTGGCTCCCCCATGTAGCCAAAACAAACTTCTAATATCCTGAGAACAAATGTGGTATTTAATATGGCAGCATTCCAGTGCCTAAAGAGAACCAACAAGAAAACTGCAGAGGAGCTATTTACAAGGGGATGTAGTGATGGGATAAGGTTAAATGGATTCCAACTCAAAGAAGCCAGGTTTAGATTAGATATTAGGAAAAAATTCTTTACTGTGAGGGTGCTGAGGCACTGGAACAGGTTATCCAGAGAAATCGTGGATGCCCTATTCCTGAAAGTGTTCAAGGCCAGGTTGGATTGGGCTCTGAGAGGGGTTGGAAGTAGATGGCCTTTAAGGTCCCTTCCAAACAATTCTATGACATCTTTCCAAATATAACCAACATTTTTTTGCTAACAAATATAAACATTGCTGTAAATTTAAGTTACTGTGTCAACCATAGTCTCTACAAAGAGAAAAAAAAAGGCAAAAAATGACTAAAACAAAATCCTTCTATTCTCTAGAAGGATTTTGATCCAGCATACACTAAATATGATTTGGTATCCTGAGAAGACAGCACTAATTCTTCATTAATTATTAAGCCTGCAAGCTATATTATGGTAGCATTGCACAAAATAAAGTTTGGCTTTTCTTCTCCTTTTTTTTTTTTTTAATTATCCCTTAGACAAACAAAACATCTGCTTTAGGAGAATTATTCTGGCTCTGTGGAAAATTCTCCTCAGCTTTCACACATACATGATGAACACGTTACAGGTAGCATGCTGTAAAATGCTGTATAATTGAAATGCAGATATATTCATCTCCCAGACATATACTTTTCTTCCCATCACTTTATCACTATGTACCGATTCAAAGTAGTAACAGTTCAACAGAGACCTCAGTAGGTCCTCCAAATCTAAATTACTTCCAGTGCCTCTATCAACTACATAAGGGAACTCCTCAGACATCTAAACTGTGTCAAAAAAACCCCTGTGTAAATACTTCTTTTCTTATCTTTCATTTTCTGACACTTAACAGAAAGAACGTGTGCTATTTGAGAAGAGAAATATATTTAGCAAGGAAACAGGACCTACACTTTATAAATCATTAGGGTAGTGTTGCATTCAGTTTATACAACTGTTTCTATCTGGATTAAGAAAAGGGGGGGAAAAAAAATCAAAATCCTTTGTTTTGTTGTTTCAGCAACTTCCTAATTTATAACTAATCAACTGCTCAGATAACCAAGGAATTAGAAAAATGCACACCATGAAAGCCAAGTTAGTCCCAAATCAAAAGCATTCCTGTCCTGAAAGCTGGTCATTGCAGAGGGGCCATTCTAACCACACAATGCCTTACTCAATTGGAAAATGGCCAACACCAGTGAATCTGACTCCAGAATTAGGACATTCAGATTAACTAAACTGTAGGAACACCCTTGCAAGTCTTTTGGTTTGCACTTCTCATCACAAAATCCTTTTCCACCCGTAAAACAGTATCCAGTTTATCTTTCTAAAAGTGTAGCAGATAGCTGTATTACTCTTTTCTGATAAATCACCATGTTTATGTTTCCTTGTTCTGTATTCAGAATACACAAGGAATTTATATGGTAACTGACATGACTATAAGTCCTATAAGTCTGATAAGCACAAAGGCAAAATAACAGAAGGAATCAATTTGTTAAGAAAAAAAAAAAAACAAACAGAAAGAGAGCAGAACTCTCAGAAATATTTGAGGAATAGCCATAATTTCCCTTCTAATATATTTCTGACAGCAGAATTAGAATAAATAACATTTTGCATTGAGTTTCTGATGCATAAAAATAGGATTTGTCATGTCAAGTCTCTGGGCAATAGCCTTATCTGTTTTCTAAATGCTGTCTCCTAGACAATTAAAAAAAATTAAAAGGAAAAAAAGAACAGAAAGTTGAAAGAATGATATTCTGTAAAATCAGGAACTAGCACACTTCGTCCCAACAAGTTGTTTCAAAATTGTTTAAAAAATTCCCCGACTCCCCCACCCTCCTCCCCCCCCACCTTTAACGGTGTTGCTTTCTATAAATAATTTCAAAGAAAATGAAAACTGGGTAAAGGGATTTATTATTTATGACATGACAGTGTTTCTGATATCGTATTCACAGAAAGCTTAAAGAAAAATGCCTCTACTTAATAGATTTTCCAGTTTCAGATTCTTATCTACAGCTTCTTGTCTATCTCCTCTTACCTAATAAATAACAACATAGTTTATTATTGGATGAGTTTTTGAATATTGATAAGATTTAGTCCTTCCTTTTATTTTTTCTTTTTTTTCAGAAACCTATTTTATATTTGGCATAGATACTCTTGAATAAAGAAATGTCCTTTTCCTGTTTAGAATAAGTTTTTGAAAATAAACTGTAAAAAGATGATATTAAAATACATGTTCTGGAAAAAAAATGAAATTAGATTTAGCACTCTGAGACTTAAAACTCATATTCCAGTGAAAGTTTTAAATTAGATCACAAATGACAGCAAGTTATTCAACTGAAGAATAAAAAGTTTAAAAGTATTTCTGGTAAGAATCAATCTGCTCCTTCAACTTTCTGAACACTACAATGCAAAATATTTAATATCTCCTCTAAAACTCTTTTTCTCCATGCTGTCTGGAAAAGCTTGAGTAGCATATGTTGTAATTATGCCCTAAGAAAGTGTCGTTCCTATAGATTTTCTTCTCTCCATATCTTTCTCAATAAAATTTTTTTGTGAATTACAGTTACAGGAAGCATTATCCTTGCAAATACCAGATTTGGGCTGTGCATTGTCATTATGACTTGGCTGACCAATGATAAAGAGAAATATTTTATCAAGCACCTCAGACAGGTACTAAATACAGGGAATAATCATGCAATAATTTCTTTGAAAACCATTATACCTGATACAACAAAGTAAGTAAACATAGCTGAATTCCCTCCCTAAAGGGATGCTTGTGGGATTTTGCTGCTGTCTCTGAAACTAATAAAAAAGAGCTTTCTTTCAATCTTAGATTTTTTTCGGTTTGATTTTGCTGGGGTTTTTTTTGTTGGAGGGGGAGCAGTGAAGGGCAATTAAGCAATGCTAATGAAATCTATCAATTTCACCATAATTGGCTGCAAAACTAAACCGAAGGCAAAAAGGATAAGAAACAAACAAACAAACAAACAAAAAAGGAACTACATAGCAATATTCAATTTCAAGCTATTGATAGGTACTGTACATGGAATAATGCAGGACAAATATAACTGAGTCCCTCCAGAGTCTGTTTCATAGCTGCTACTGTCTGAAAGCTTCATCAAAGATCCAGTCCTACTGTGCATGCAATGGGATAACAAATGATTTTACTGAAACTTTCAGTCAAATTCAGTGTAAAAAGAAGGCAAAATTGTGCAAGCAACTAGATACTGGTATTGTCTTGCCATATGGTTGTTTTTTACTTAGAAATTCCAAATTAGTTTCAATTGTACCATGTCACAGAAAGCTTTTTCAGCAATTAACAAAGACAGCAAATGGTTGAGCCTTTACACCTTGTTGATGTCTTTGTGTAGGCATTTTCTCCTTGAACCAATTTCTGACAATCTTAGTTCTGCTACTTCAATATGTGTAGAGGTTAATTGATGTCCAAGACAGTTTAAACTAACATGGGAATAGAATCTGACCAGCTCCCTCTAACCTCCTCCATGCTCTTGTTGCAAGGAGACATCCCTCTGTGCACCACTAAAATATACTTTTCTTCAAACACCAATTTCCTTATTGCACCAATTTCCATGTGCAGTCCAAGTACACTGCTCAACAAAGCATGTTTCAGTACATTCCTTCTTTGCAGCTGTTGGGAACTGTGAAGACCATTCTCCCTGAAATGGAGTCAGCTCATCTCACTTGGTGAGCTCTGCAGACTCCTGAACACATATGCATCACTAACTTCTGACTAATGTTGTCTCAGATACAATCAAGCAATTAAGAAGTTTTAAGGCCACACTCCTATGGTCTGTTTTACTCTGTCAAAAAGCAGAAGAAATGTAAACAAATTCTAAAAAAAAAAAAAAATACTATGGGTTTGCAACTGTACAATTAAAATCAGAATGAGGATACTACTGCATATAACCAGTTTCTCTTGAGTCAATGTGAGCATGCTTTGTACTTGACTGTGAAAAAATACAAATTATAAATAAATTTAAAACACAACTGAAGTATGTTGCAAGACTATCTAGGATGTAAAGCACTAGAGTTAGTGTACTATAACCTAGTACCAAACCTAAATGATGGAGAAAAAAATGTATTTTCAGATCACATTCCAGCTACTCCTTAACTGCTAAAACATTCACTTAAAAGGTCACTGCAGCTTGCAAAACTTGTGATTCCCTTGAGACCACTCTGATTTGTTAATTCAGATGACATTCGTGCTTAAAAATCTGATAACTGAGGAATTGTACAGTGTCATCTCTTGGCATCTGAAGACAGGTAATAAGCAAGAGTCTCAAGGCAACAACATTCATTTTTAATATAAAATAGAACTGGAAGCTCTGAAGATAGAAGAAATACACAACTGTGTTTCTTTTTCAAGTATACTTAATATTTAATACTTGTTTCAACTACTGGCACAAAATCACAAGCCTCCTCCATCCCACAATTATCTGATGAGGACCTACCGTTACTCCAAAAAACCTGGTTTCATTCATAGCATTCAGAAAAATTTTGCCAAGTTTGTGATTTGTGTAGTTAAAATCTTCAATTTTTTGGTGCTTGTTGGTGGAATTCAGATAATTCATTGCCCGCTGCAGGGTCCTGGCAATCACCCATATTCCATCATAGGCATAACCATGAAATTTGCTGGATTGTCCATCACCACGTTTAGCATTGTATTCCTTTTCATACTGCTGTGGAGTCTGCAGAGGAGATAAAATTTAGTTTTACCTCAATACTTAACATTTAACAGAGTTGAATCTAAACTGACACCTCAAATTGCACCCTCCAATTTAGAGATGTTCATAACTAATAGAGAAATGGCCTCCAAAGTAAAAATTATGAAAGAAAATAAAATTCACAAAAAACATGTACTGCCTGACTTAAAAACTGCTGGGGAGATTGGAAAGCAGAACTAGGAGACAGAGACTGAAAGCAGTTGTACTGCCTCACTGTATAAATGACAACTTGCTTTATTTTACTTGTGTACAAAAGGCTCCAGTTCAGCCAAAACTGTACACTGGTGAGCCATAATACATAAAACAGAGAATAAGTCCATATCCCTGCAAATTAGTGGTCTGATTGTGCTTTACAGGATAACACAAATCCAATAACCTTTACTTGAGCAGCCTTTTGCTCAAGATGAAATTTTGAGTGGCAATTTGTCTATATTTTACAAGTTCACTACATTCTGGTTGGTGTGCTATCATTTGATGAGTTGCCTTTCCATAAAGTTGTCTTTCATGCTCACTCAGCAAGGCATGAAAGGCAGATGGAAAAAAAAGACGAAAAGCAGCAAAATCAGACCTGGTTGCTCATTGGTCAGAGTTTGTATGGATTTATTATGTGATAAAATCTTATGTGCTTTATGGAAACACCACCCATTTTTATATTTAAAACAAGCCTCACTTCCTGCCCCGTAGTTCTGAGAGGCACAAATCACCATTCAGATTGGCTGTTTGCAGAATAGGTTTAAATATAAGAGTTTCCTGTTTCTGTGCTCAGCTATTTAACTTGACGTGACACAGCACATGATACTAAAGACTATAATTCAAACTTTAATGTACATTTAACTATAATGTTTGTATGGGGGAAGAGGATAGATTTGAAGGAATGGACTTTACTGCTTTCTTACCCTGTAGGGAATAAGATTTGATTTTCAAATCTTTTAAAATTGTAAACTAGTGGAAAGTGGTGAAACTAACTACGATGACTGCCAGGTCTGTAGGTAGAAGAACCCTTTAGCTTCACCTCCCTCCTTGGTGCTTTACTGTGCCAACACACCAGTGAGACTGATGGTATACCAAAATAGATGGAGGAAAAATACTAACCCTTCCCGATATAGTCTTATTCGTTTTTGAGCTGAGAGGCTCAAAATCCACTCCAATATAACCTTCCATGGCTGCAAGAAGATTTTTGCTTAGACACTGTGAGGAATTAATCCAGGATTCCCACCAAAGATTTTCATACCACCCTGGAATAATCCACTGATATTTGCTGCCATACATTTCTTCATCATAAGCCTGCAAATAAGAAAAACAGAAAAGATAATGGATATTGTAATAGAGGTATTGAACATAAAACCAATTGCTTTTTGTTAACTTTTTTTCATTATTAATGAAATTATGGTGTAATTGTGGTACACAAGTATTTTGAACAGTTTAGAATAATTACTTGCTAATAAGGAAGACTCTTTTCTTGAAGACTCCTGACTACAGAATTCAGGACATGACAAGAGAATTTACTAAACCCTGTTTTTCCTTCATGGACCATTTCCTCAGAAACAGAAAAATGAAACAGTATTCTAGAGCTGAGGGAGTTAAAGAGGAACACAAGCAGAAGGCACACTTTTGCACAGAAAATTCTTCATGACACAACTACTACATAAGTGATAGGACCCCCATGCTACCACATTTAAACTAAGTTATTATCACCCTTATATCAACCTAAGGACCAGGTTAACAAGAAAACTTGGATCATAGGCACCATCAAACCACACCTGGCAAATGTGAATTAGGTGCCTGTGCTAAAAAGCAAACCACAGAAACACTAAGTTAGCAGTTCCTTCTGAGGAGCATGAGTGAATAGTGAATATGTAAAGCAAACTCTTAATGATTTATTTTTTTTCTCAGCAAGATTTTTCTTCATGTGAAATTCTATATTGTTGGAATACTGAATACAGCCCACTGTAATCCCAGATACTGAGATGATAGTTATCTCCTTTCAATACTTAGCAGATATACATAACAGGAAACAGAAATACTTTCTTAGTCAGGCACATATGCTGTTGTATCTAAAAGCTGATTTATTCACAAATATTCTTTTTGATTGGGGAGAGTGTTCTAGGATAAAATTAGCAAATTTTAAGTCAGATGTTTCTCTCACTGTCTTGCAACTAGATATTTTTCTTTCGACATTTCAGTCAGACTCCATTTCAAAACTGCAGGTTTCATGCTTCTTTGGGTCCTAATATAAACAATGCTTGAGATAGAAGGCTTAAGATAAAAATTCTAATTTTTAGAAATACATGGTGCAAGCTTAGAGCTCTTAACAGGAAAACTGCTACATTTTCACAGATAATATTACAAAGGGAGGAAATTATAAGAATCCAAACAGGACATATTAGTCATTCAGAAATAACTGTTTTGAAAATTATCCCAAAGATCATTTGAAAAGCCTATCAGATAAGTAAAGATCAATAGCACAATATATGAAATAGGACAGCCTCCTAAATATGTTAATACCCAAATTAAAAATGGGCTTTAAATCTGTGAAGTCTATTATAATGGTGCCAACTGAGTTCATAACAGTATTGTGCACAAAGCAGATATATTTGGCCCCTGGTGCAGAAGCTTTTGTTCAGCCAAAATCAAATTTCATGCCTTTGTATACAAGGCTGCTTGAAAGTCTTGTATGAAGTCTTGTGTCTTGCATCTCATATTTTACTTATTCCACAATCCACATAAATAGTTTGTCTTTCTCTTGCTTGTTAATTCTACCCTTCCAGAAACACATCTGCTTCTGTCCTCCTACCCACCTCCACCCCTGCACAGCTATGGAGACACTGTATTCCAGGTCCACCTGCAAGGAAAATAGCAATCCCATCTATAGCAGTACTTTCTTCTAATAGAGTTTTCATTATACAGTTAGGTCATTCAAGACCTTTCAGTGACTCAGTGTTTTTTGTCTGACAGTTTTCAAAGCACTGAGGACACAAATTGACACAGAATAGTGCTTTTAGAGAAGGACAATCTTACATAGCTTTCCCTGCTCTATAGAGATTAAAGTATCAAATTGTGTGTTGCCAGAAAGTATTGGCTGTGAACTATTCTGAAATTAGAGCTGTTGGAAATTTTCTGTTTGCATAAGCACTTGTACTGTTTCCTGCATAATCTGTGAATGCCCTGGGAAATGGGCTGAAAATTGAAAGTTTCAAAATAGCCAGAAATTTCATCCTGGAAACAAGGGATCATTCCCAACATGGTTGCCTGAAAGACTGGTTACACTTTCACATTTCTGCAACAATTTGGTTTAACAAAACCCAAACCAGAACACTTTAAGAGCTGTCAGCTTGTCCTTTGAGATATGGTGGAGTGTCAGGGCTTGAAGGTTAGTCTGGAGAAGGCAAAAGAAAGAAGAAAATCAGCTCCTCTAAGGTTGAGCACCATGACCATGCAGTCATTTTTCTAGTGACAGCACAGTTGATAGTATTGAGACATTTCAGTGTTTGGGTCCCAGAAGACTTATTGCAAAATGATGCTTTTTTTGCCACCATTTTCTCCCTGTTGATTCTGCTAAATGGAGATGATTTTGGTGCTTAAAAGATACAACTACTTGAAACACGTGGAACTTGTGTTGTGTGGAACAGTCCTGAACGGTTTGAATGCCCACAGACCAATTCTTGCAAGTTTCAGTTTCTAAGGGGAAGAATTTTTGGCAGACAAAACCAAGGTGAAGAAGGTTTGTACATACTTTGTACCACCAGAACAGCATAAAATAGTCATACATTTTCCTTTATCTTCCTCTCATACCCTGCGTAGGATGCAAAGCCCTGAGTTGCAGTCAAGCAGCCAGGAAACTGTCATGGACAATTTTTGCCCTTGTGAAACTGAATTTTAATTTTTTTTTTAAACTTTTAATTCTTGTTTGAATCCATAAGTAAATGCTTATTTACAACAAAGGTTCCTGTAATAGATATTTCTTATGTGTAGTAAACAATTATTGGCAATTTTTTGATGGTTGAAGAATTAAGTTTTTACCAAAAAGATTCTAATTTCTATTCCAAGAAAATATCACATTCCTTCCACTGAGGTGAAAATGAACGATAAAGCCAAGATTTCCCATAGAACTAAAACTGCTCACTGTTTTTGACACTGGTGATAAATGAACAGCTAAGCATGTTTAAATCCTTATAGGAAATACCTGCCATCATTCACTTTGGCTTGAACCAGTCCTGTCTGCTGGGAGGACTTTTAAAGTTTACCACTGAATTGTCCCATCTTTTAGTCCATTTATTGTGTGGATGTTGGTCTCTTCTTCCAAATAACAAGGAATAGGACAAGAGGAAACGGTCTGAAGATGCAATAGGGGTGGTTTAGATTGGCTATTAGGAAAGACTTCTTCACTGAAAGGATTATCAGGGAGCAGGGAAGAGGCTGAGCCACCAATCCAAGGGGTATTTAAAAGATGTGCAGATGAGGCACTTAGGTGAGGCTTAGTGGTGGACTTGGGAGTGTTGGGTTTATGGCTGGACTTGGTAATCTTAAAGGTCTTTTACAACCTAAATGATTCTATGATCTTATATAAACTCTGATAGATGTCCTGAGGAAACCGCACAGCATATGACTGTTGAATCCAGGCAGAAAAGCGAGGCAGACTTTAAAGATTTTACCACCTACGTAAGTCATTACCAAATAATACTCAGGTTATATTCACAATCACAAAAAAAAAAAAAAAAAAAAAAAAAGTCTTGCACCAGTGAAAAAGCACCTTCCTTTAGCAAACTCAAAGCCTTTCTCTGACTGACATCAGTAACCCTGCAAAATATAACAGGGAATCATAACTCAAACCTGTCTGAAGATACACCTGGAAAAGAGGAATTAAAAAACCTTGACATATCTAAATTATTGTGCCCTTAGACATATATCTGTAGGAGTGCATGAGTCAACAATATATTTTGTGACTAATAACAAGCTTTCTGACATATTTTAGTGCATTAATATATAAATGACCTACTTAGAACTGCCCTCTCCTTCATTCAGTCTCCTG
>NW_008239054.1:6804729-6864697 GCF_000691975.1 Corvus brachyrhynchos | reverse complement strand
AAATACACTTATACAAGCCTCAATACATGATCTTCCAGATTTCTCCAGGCTCCAAAAAAATCCACCTTATTATTTTTGACACTAATGTACTTTAGAAGCGGCCATCACACTTTGAACTGCTCAGAGTTACACACATTTCCCACTTTCACACCAAACTGTAGCCACAGAAGGCTGTGCTCATGTGACAGAGACATCCTCTCCCTGGAACCCTTCAGATGAGAGCGGTGCAGACTAAAGGACAGCCTGCCCCTCCAAGGAATTCTAGGATTTCTTCAGTGGCCTCACATGGACTTGGAAGAGAATTCTAGAGGAATGCAACTACTAATTAAGGGCAGTGGCATAAATGAGGCCAATCTCTTGCTAATGTTGGACTGGAAGATAATTCTGACCAGGACCCCTCTGCTGGGGAAATGCAGTCCAAACCCAAGAGATCTGAAGAGGATCTGGGCTGCAAAAGGACCATCATTTCTTCCAGGAATGAAAAAATAAGAGATTATCTCTGTCAATCCAATTCAAATGGCAGTACAAAAAGATCTATATACAAAGACCTATCAGAGATGAGAAGAATGAAAAATAAAATAATACTTTCCATTTCCTTTTGGATGAAAACAGATTTTGTTCCTTCCAAATATACTCTACAATCTCCTTTCCAAATTTTGCCACCAACTGGGACAGCTGCTGAGTTAGAGCCAAAATGCATCTGAGGCACATATAGCACTCAGATTTTGAACTTCTGCCTTTCCTTTCTTTGCAAGGATAAGTAACTCACTAAGTGAACACTAAAAACCACCCTCTGAAATTTAGATGCTGTCATTATTACTTTTCCATTATATTTACTGTGTTCTTGGATCATACAGGAATAGTCTAACTATTTAGACTACGAATTCAATACCTATTCAAAATTTAGGCCACTAAAATCTGCCTCTTTGGGATTCCTTTTTTCAGGCCAGTACAAGTATAGATTCACATTTTAATCCTTCTACTTTCAATGGCAGTAACAGTGGATAAGTTTGTAGCACGTTCACACAAACAAATGGTGAGGATAGGGAATTTTATATTTGCTAGTCTTACTGTTAAGATTAAAAAAATTTTATTTTTTACCAAGTACTATTTGCTTTCATGTAATACATGTAAAATATACAGTGCTAAGTCAGATGGGAATGACAACTGTACAGTTAGCAACGTTTTCAGTAGCAGAAATTAGTGTTGCTGAGTTAGGATGTATAGGAACTGGCTTGAATTTCTTATTCTTTAAAAGCAAAACATGCAAAACCCATACACAAAGGCATTATCACCAGAACACAACTCTTGGACAAGACTGAAACCTTGCAGTTCTCTCTATCTGCTGCTACATATGCAAGTATTTCTCTGGATCTGATGTGAAGAGCACTGCTCAAGTTTGATTTGGCATTTAATTCCACTGCAGGAAAGTAGTAAGAAGCTAAGCATGCAGTCTATGCCTAAATTCCACTGAAGTCAAGTACAAAGTATTTTACTGAAAGAGAAATGGAACTAAGCATGTGTAACCTCTCTTTAGGATATAAACCTTCACAGAGCTGAACTCCGTGAAAAAAAAGTTTATGCTCAAGTTACTTTTTATTCAAATGCAGCACATTCTTTATTGTGATATGCAATTAAATATATTTACTTACACAGCAGAAAACTTTCACAGCCATTTCCTCATCAAACTGGCCAAGGATTATCCGAACGTCGTTACCCTGCAGATTGAATAAAATACATGGAAGTTAAATGCAGTCACAGCTTCCAGACACCCCTTTAATTGGCCATTCAGATCATGCAGGGATTTAGCACAGATTACAGCTGCAGACAGAATTAATACAGAACTATTTCACCTTCTAGAAGTTCAAGAACTTGAAGTACCGCAAAAGACAAAAAAAGCCGAGGTGTTTGAAGAAAAAGATTAAGCTATAGTACCAATGAGAGTAAAACTGATATTACAGTCAAATATTAGTATTCAATAACACTAAAATATCAAATATTCTTTTGCTTCCTTGCAATATTTCTTCTGCAATTTTGCATATTACAAGTTAAAGACATACAATTTTCACTGTTTGCGTAAAATAATGCTGTAGAAGTAAGAAATGTGATTTGTGAGATCAAATGCCTTGATATTAAGCCTGCTTTAGTAATTTTTAAAGGTTTTACCCATACAAAATCATCTCTATAGCCACTATAACACTTTGTCAACTCCCTCTCTCCTCCCTCCTACCTCCACACATCAAAAAAATCATCACCGTTTAAGAATCCATGACTGAAGTTCAAAGACATAATTTTGCTTTCATACTTAGAAACATATTAAGAAAGTCTTCCTAAAGTCAGGAGCATATGGAGAAAAATATTTCTCCAGAAACAGGACTAACATCTTCCTAGCATGAAAAATGGCTTCTAATATCCATAAAACACAGAACAGATATCTTTTTATGACTTCACATTACCTTTCTTTCACACAAAGGCAGAGTTCTCAGCAAAAGCTTGAGCAAATCAAATTTTTCATTTCTTTCATATAAGACCTGTTTAGAATTACTAATAGCTCTTTCCTTCTCCAAGGAAAAAACAAACATATGATTCAGTATGATTTTCAGTGGCAAAAACCATTTAAGCTTTAATTAAATCAATTTGTCAGATTTTTAGTTCAGATAATTTCAATGTTTATTTCCTGTTCAGCAGAAAATATTATGATGGACAGTGCAATAAGATATTAGAATGTTTCTGCAATTAAATCCATGAAAATATTGTCACTCTTAGCATGGTTTAAATCAGAAATAACGTAATGTACTTCGCTCATTCTGAACCTGTGCATTTTCAGTAAGCCTGTTTCTCTTCATTTTTATATTTAGCCACAGACTGATAAAGTAGTGTAAATCTTTTTCAAGTGGATTAGATTCTTTTTAAACAAATTAGCAAAGTTACATAAACCAAACAAATAAATTACACAAATTACAGCAATAGCATTACAGTTTTTGTAAGGACAATAAATAGATTTAGGAATTATACACAAAAACCCTCACCTCATCAACTATTTCTATTTTTCACATTTTAAAAATAATTTTGTTATTCTTGGAACCCCAGCTCTGACTCACTTCACTGCTCTGAACATAAAAATGCAGACGTAATATTTGAAAAAAAGAGTAGCAGAGTTTGATTAAAAAATAAATGGCACAGCACCTAATAATTAAACTTAAAAATTGAAGAAATTCCTTTCCATTTCATAACATGATGAGAACCAATTTTAAAAAAACCCCAAATGATGTAAACTATGTGGCCTCATAAAGAATAATCCCAGAGTGCACTTGCAGCACTGCTGCCCACTGGCTGTGTGACAACATTCAGACTGAAGTCACAGCATCTGTGGTGTGTGGTTTCACACCTTAAGACATTGCTTCCACATGACTATCACATAATTTAGTATGCAATCATGCAACGGAGGAATTGTCTGTTAGAACACAAGCAGAACGAGCTAATTTAGGAAAGTCCATACAAGAGCTCTTCCTCTTCCGTGCACAGCATTCTTCCTCTGTGCGATGACACACTCCTCAGTCAGCCTCTTCCTCTTGAACTTTTTGCATCCCCTTTCACGTTTTTCCCAGATTTGTTCTTGAAGAATTGCATTCAAGATTGCAAATAAGCCTAGATCCATGGATGCCAGACTTGGGTCTGCTGGCTCCATCCCGCATGAGAGACGTTGAATCTTCAAATTCATGCAATTGCACATAGCTCCAGTCCCTGGCAGAGGTTTTATCTGCATGGATAATGAAATCTGCACCGAAGTGTATCAGAGCTGGGTTCATATCAGTGCTTGTGGGTGAAAGTCCACATTACAGACTCATGAAAAGAGATACATCAGATGCTTGCTGGGCATAACTTTTTTACCCCTTCATTCATACTGTTAATTGACTATAAATCAGCATGGTTTTCTTGCAAGGATATACTATTCCTTTACATCAACCCTTGCAGAATGATGCAAGTTAACACAGTAGAACTTCCTCATAGGAATCAAAGAAATCACCCACTGGATTCCAGCAAGTGTCAAGTCTCTTTTTCAGAGAGCTGTAAATTGCTTGCATGGAGGTAAAACATATTTGACAGAAGAGGTTTTAATTCATGGAATTAGGCAGGTGATCTACAAGAAGATTAAAAACATCCCAGGGGAAGGCAACTCCCAAAGCTGCACTTACATAAAAAGACCAATGTTTAGACCGTTTGCCATATGGTGAGCTGTCATATTTACTCTTCCCAGAGATTACAGTAGCAATATCAGCATTTAAGCTTTGCCCCTCAGTAAGAAATACATATGTTCCCATATGGACTGAAGTTCAAACAAGAAAATGAAGAACAGTTACATTTCATTTACTCGCAGTTGTGGCAAACCCTGCATAAAAAAAGGTTTTATAAAATAAGCCTATAGCACAGCCTCAAAAATTAATTACTCTTTTGCTCCCTTTTTTTCATTCATATAGGTGAGGGTACTATTTGGCTACTAAATATGAAGTGTCTTTGGTAGCACCAGCAGCTGAGTAGTATAAACCCTGAAGAGAGTGAGGACCAACACATCTAAGATGATGTAGGGATGAAGAACAACTTGCCTCCTTCACTACATTTCTAACAGCCTTAGACACGAGACACTCTAGCCTTTTCAGAGTTTTTGAGTGATGCACATTTTGCTGGAATAGGCAGCTATTTTTTTTCAGCCTTCAGAGCTTCCCTTCTTTGATCAGATTTTAATCTGTCTCATTTCTAATGAATAACACCACAATGTTGTATTATATAGCTTTCCAGAGAAGGATTGCTACAATATCTCGTCTGCCAGGAAAAGTCAATGTCTTGGCAGGCTCTTTATGAGATACCTAAATTGAATAGCTCAGATACTCTGTCTTATTCTCTACCATGTATCTGGCAGTCAAGAGGTTATCAATAAATCTACACAAAGCTGGGTAACTTTGACAATAGAGGTAGCCACATGTTCTGCCTTCTAAATGCTTGGATGTCCACTTAAAGAACTATAGATGAGCCTCTGACCTTCACTGATTGTGAAGGTGAACTAGACGACATCAACTCCCATCATCATAACATGATGGTAATTCTTTTGTCCTACATGCAAGATATGAAAACATTGGAAGCAGAAATGTTATTGCCCATACAATTTGTCTGTGCATGCTTAGAATTTTCAAGCATTTAAATGGATGTACAAACGCTTCCCTTTCTTTGAACATAAAAATGAATTTTAAAGATATCCTTAAGCTTAAATTTACCTTTCAACTGTGGTCCAAAGAGGCTGGAGTCAATGCACTAGAAACTAATGTGTTACCAAAAGAAATATAAAATATATTTCTGCAAATCATACCAGATTTTTCTGTTTTCCATTCCATAATCATAGATTTCAATAATTTAAATGTGTTTGTGAAAATAAAATTATTTCAGGTAAGCAGATACCAATTTACTTATATGAGGTTTACATGTGGAAGAAAGGAATGAACATTTTTAGAATTGTATAGCTGAATTCCATGTCTAACATGTACCCAACAAAAACTAACCTTATATTTCTGTCAAGAACAGCAATTTTCTGGATAATTGCTTATTATTGTTTTACTAATTTGTTTTGAAGAAGATACCAAGAGATAACTAATATATTGTTAGTTGAGTCTTCTGGTCTTCCCAGTAAAATACCCCAGTGTGTTGTTGACACAACACACAAGAAAGTTAGAACCACATTGCTTCTTCTGACTTTCAGCCTAAAGATACATGCTTAATATGCTTTTTTTTCCCCTTTTTATTATACTATTGTTAGTCAATAATGGGGACTTTACTGTAACTCCTACTGGAGTCTCTTCAACCCAGACAGGAAATGCAAACTGGCTTAGACTGGACAGACACAAATGGCTTCCCACAAACATAATCTTTACCAATTAATACTTTAAACATTCAGGCTTACATCTCTAGATTGTGGAAATAATAAAGCATACTTAGTTTACCATGCTCCAGAACTTTTCCAGCTAGCTTCAGTAGTGGTCTAGTCTTACATAGGTCAATATTCTTGCTTTAATTTTATCTTTTTTTAATATCATTCTGTTTATTAAGGTTTGTTTGTATCCTGTTTTACACATATTTAAGTATTTGCAGGATTGTGCCTTTGATTGTGTGTCATATGCACTAGATGCCAGAAACAATTTGATCTTCGACATTTAAAAGTGCTTTCTCCTGCTGTTCAATCATTTCTTTCATGTTCATGTGCAGTTTAAGATTCATATCTCCTGTGTCTAGTTTGTTGCTGGTTGCACTGCATGGTAATGCTAAAATATAGTTTTAATTTTATGAGATGCCAAAAGTCTAATAAATCATTATAATAAGAGAAGGATGGGAAATTATTCTGCTACCAAATTTACTTTTCCTTTTTTTTTCCTTATGATTCATATGAAATCACACAGATGATGTTAGCAAAGAATTTAATCTAAAATGTGTAATGAAGTTAATGCGAAGAGGCTCAATATTCTTTCTACATGATAATTTACCTTAAAAGGGTTCTGGTTCCAGACCTCAAGAATTTTCACACGTATATCACTATGACTGTGGCTTTAAGTGCAAACATTAAGTCAGCAACAACTTTCTTTACTTAATATCATCATCAGCAACTATAAAAAATATTTACTATATACATAGACCTTCATTAACTTAAGCAGGACTAGGTGCTCAAGACGCCATTTTTTGGATGTTGTTATGCAATGGAATGTAGTAATACGTCATTCTAACACAAATTTTGTTTCACTACTCCTCTTCATAGAAAAAAAACCCCAAAACAACACTTTCTCTTTTTCATCAATCAGCCACACATACCTTAAGCTTCTTTACACTTGTGCAGGGATCATTGGAAAAACTTTCAGTATCTGAAATCTCGATGTCTTCTCCATAAAGGACGCCAGTCAGATCATTCCTCACCTGTCACAATTTGAGAAAAAGACAAACTAGTGAAAACCAAGAGCCAGTGAGAAGGAAGCAGATGGACTGTTTTTATATCTGTAATGACAAGCAGTGATCTCAATGATGATATATGCACCTGCAGAGTTTTTTCCATTTTGCCTAAGATGTGATCATGGCACTGGTACTCTATGACCACAACCTACTATCAATGGCTGGACCATGTAAAGGACTTTACTATGTGCAGCAGAAAGTTCACCATAGCCCCACAAGCTGGGCTCCCACTTTGTGTCATGGGGATGTATTTCCAGTATTTCCAGGGCTGTTAGGACCAAAAGCTTTGTTGTAGCCAAAGTGATGTTTGAGACAGTAAAAAGGGAAAAGACTCATCAAGGAAACTCTTACACATTCTCAAGTACTGATTTCAGCTGGTCCTAGCATGAATCAGCAGAGCTTAGCTTATATCATTTAGGGACTGATAAAGCCTAATGAACTCCTCCATGGCCTACCCCTCTCTTAGACCATGCATCATACCCTGGGGCAGCAAGACTTTGCTCGAAGGTGGCACACGCAACAGACTTTTTCACCTGTTAAATAGTGGCAAGACTGTCCTCTTTGAGCTGCCTAATACCACAAAGAACCCAGATAACATACAAAGCAATATGGCTTACTGATACCCTTATAGAATAGGCTTTTTTCCCCATATAACTACTTCAAGTTTTCCTGTCTTAATCACTGCTGGTTTTCCTCCAGCCACATGATTGCAAAACCAGTTTCACATTACTATTCCTAATAGATAAGCAAAAATAATTTTAGTCTGCAACATGATTACAGACTGAAATGAAGAGAGTGGCACACCAATTTTAAGTTAACAGAATTATGATCACATCAATTGCAGTGATTATTTATTTAATTTGTTTGTAATAACAGAAATAGGAGAAGCAAATCAGTGTAAAACAGGTATCCCACATGCAAACACAGAAAACAGAAGGTAGAAGATACATGATATTAAACAGGAGGATTTTAAAGCCTGTGTATCATCTGCAGATACTTTCTGATGACCCTCTGTATGGGTCATTTCCTGACAATCATCGCTACACCAGCTGCCTTAATTACTTCTTTCATGGCCTCTGTGTCATCTTATCCCCTTTAGTCATGCTTTAAAATTACTAAGACACAGTTTTACTTTATATCCTTTCACAATGATTAAAACAAATGGGCATATAAGTTACTTTTTATTAATTTTTTTTTATCCTAGAGAAGCAAGTCAGAATGGTCAGCCCACCAAGATTTGAGTTACATCCTTTATCCTTCCGTGATGCTACGAGTTTCTAAACTCGCTCTGTGAAAATGTATTCACAAAAAGTGATCAGTAGTGACTTCTTTTTCTGCTACTATAGTAACAAAACTGAATTATTGTTATTTTAGCTCCAGCAATGCCATTTACTGCTCCTTACAACAGAAGTCTTTGTTGATACAAAAAAATTTGGTTTTTTTAAAACAAACCATCAGTGATAACACAAGAAAACAAACCTCTCTTGATCATAATTTAGCTATTGTCCAAAATCCTTCTACCTAGTGTGAGAGATCACTAAAACTATCATTTGATACTGACAAAAAGTAACATTTTCCTTACTTAACATCAATGCACTTTACAAAGGAATACAACTTGTCATATGCTTCTACCCAATACTGTCCTTTCTTCTGTATGACAAGAATTTTTTAGTTTCAGATTTGCTTTTCTGATATTTTCTTGATTTTCTTCTTAAACAATTCTAGTCAGTCTTTTAATCAAAGACAGGCTAGGTTGACATTACTCAGCTAAATTGAGCAGAAAACAGCTGATTTACCAAATACTGTTTAGTCAAATTAGATCACTATTAACAGAAAAACAGTGATAAAAAACACACATTAAATATTGTTAAAACTTATAGATAGGCTTCAGTGTTGAGCACAAGGCTGATGATTATAAAAATGATACTTCATACTGTCTATTGACCTGCTGGGATTCCATCCCTTCAGAACTTTGCAACTGAGGAATTAAATTGCGTATGTTTGGGGTTTTTTCTGAGCAACGCCAATTCAGCCACTGAGAAATTTCTTTGATATCTCCCCAGCTAATCTGCTAGGAGCAAAGTATCTGTGGCTTTCAGAGCTCTTAGACTTTTCATTTATCTACTGATTAATCTTCCAAAAGACACACCTTACTAGATTTTGTGTCAATGAAGTCAAAAACCTTTTCCCTTTACTGCTGCAAGCAGATATTTGATGTTTTCCAGATGCATATGTTGTGAAGATTTTGCCAAAAGAAATATGATTCTTTCCCATGATCCCAGCAAGATATTCACAGCTTTATAAGAATTTACAAGGTTTTTCTAAAAGATGATGTTTCCCTTTCAATGGTCTGATCTGTGTCTGACACATGTCATCCTATGTCCCTGCTCTGGGAGTATTTTCACTATATTTTCCAGTTTTTACTTCCTATTTCTATATTTTTTGTCACCAACCTCAGGTTCTTTTCTTCCTTTATAAATACTCTAAATATATAATGGAACAGAATCTTGTGGTTTTCATTCTACAGAGGTTCTTCACTTCTTTCAGATACATTTAACTACAGAATCTTCTGACTTGGATTTAGTACAAAGTCAGAATTTGCAAAGCCTCATCTCCAGTTCTAGAGCTGCCAGTTCCTGATACAAACATTCCAATTTTGGATAAAATTTGTGAAACTGAGAATACAAAATGTTGCATGTTTTGTTTCAGCAGATGCTTGCAGTCCCAGAAAGTGTATCACCAGCAGTTTTGGTGCAAGCAGTTTTAGAGCTCAGCAGCAATCGTTTCATTCCACCAACTCCAAGTAAAAAGAATTGTAAACTTCTGTGCTTCTGGCTTTTGTTGTGTAAATAGGATAATTTCAACTTTTAGAAACCGCTGTAGAAAGTGGTACCAAAGCTGCATTAAGTTTTTATGGGGATCCACAGTTGCTAAGGAAATCTTGCACCACAATAACACAGAAGCAGTGTAATTCCACGGGGTTTTAGACCCTTGTTAGCAATTTAATGAAGGCTGTAGCTCTATGTCTGTTTATATCAACTTTATGTACTTTAAAGACAGCAATATTTCATTTTCCTAAAACAGGAACTACCAGATCTGATTATCAACAAACCTGACAATTTTCATAAACCAGTGCTCAGAGACCTTAGTCCATCACTCGGAGCAAAAAAAAAAAAAAAAAAATTAAAAGAATAAAACCAAAAAATACACTTTTGCACTGCTCTGCCTACAAAATTAGATGACATCAGTATTTCACCATAGTACATATTTAATCTATGTGTGGTCAACTTCAAAAATTACTGGGGTGCAAATATGTTTACTTGGGTGCAAGTTCCAAAACATGAAGGTTTTGTAAGGGATGCTTTTGCAGGAAGAAAAGGATGGGCCTTTGGCTTTAGGCAAAAGAGAAGATGGGATGCAAGAGACCTGGCTTTTCTCTCTCATTCTGCCAGAGCTGCTCTTTGATTCAGCTCCTATGACTGAAATAAAGGTTTTAAAGTTTGCTACCAAGTCTGGCTGTATATTTTTCCTGTGAAGTAGATAGCAGCAATACATGCCTACCTCACAGCTCTTGTATCAAATTTAGTGATGTTTGAGAGGTGAACAACAAAGTCCCTCACCCTGCCCCTGTGAAAGAAGAAATACAGGGACTTAGAGGAATAAAGAACTTGCAGTGCAAAGGAAGAAATTTTAATTTCTTTAATCGCTCGCAAATTGAGAGAGTAGATAGAATAAATAAGTGAGCTCTAAAAAATTATGAGTCTAGAGGAGATAAAATTGCAACACACTTGTGGTCTGTACCAGAAAGAATGCATGTAAGCTTTAAGGAAAGGAAGAAAATGCTGGGGAGCAACGTGGTCTGGCTCCCTAAGGAAGAGGGGTGCAAGTGCAATAGCACAGCTCCTGGACCAGGACCTCACCAGCCACCAACCCAGCAAGGGGAGCAGGACAGGCTTGGAGAGAACAACCAGTTTCAGGCATGAGGTGACACCTCCACACAAGTTCCATGGTAATAAAGTAAGTCCAGCATAAAACTGGGAAGTTGATCCACAAGTCTGGAACAGGATCAGGTGTGGTAAAAATAACCAGGGTCAGACAGAACCCATGATTGCTGGGCAGGTCCATACCAATATGACAGGACTGGGGACAAGCCTACAGGGCGCCTGCCAGGCTTAGGTGTGATGGAGAGAATGAGAAACCAGCATTCCCACAGCATCACTAAGGCATGGACTGACGGCACTGAGTTTAGTTGAAATGGAGTTGGGCAGGGGGAAGGTGGTGAGGGGAGTGCAGCCCTTGGGGACTGCTCAGGAGCAGAAAGGGCTTTTGGTGCTCTTGGGGCCCCAACACTGAATTTTGGGTTTTTTTTATTTCTTACATAAATTCTGAATGATGATTCTCTGCACACAATATATAAATGTCCCTCACAAGGGTACAAAAGTTGCACACATGGTGATTTCCTTTTAGGTGAGATGAGATTGCTCACTTCAGTGAGATTATTAGTGCAAGCACGTTGTGACCTGTAGTAAATAGTTAGAATCCATTTGACTGCAGTATTTAATTTTTTTGCAAGCCAATTTTATCAATTTTTTCCAAGGAAAATAGTAAAGAAAGATGATATTCCTGATGAACTGTCAATCTAGTGATGATAGTTTGGATTTAAGGGTCTCCACTGACCAACATTTCAAACCAGGTTTCAAATTATGTGTTTAAAGGCAAGTCCACTCAGTTAATCCTAACTCTGCCAGTTACAAAATGAATTTAATAATTTTTAGATTAATCATACTACTTTGCTTTTAACAGATATTTCTGATGACCTTTTGGTTCACTAAAGCTGCATGTAAGTACAGCAAGCTAAATCCTTGTCGTTCAGGGCAGTCTAATCCTACCAGATGTTGATCATAAGAGACTCCTAACAAATGAGAACTGGTCAGACCAGATGGATTACACAGTCAGATATTTTACTAAGATTTCCTGCTGCCCAGAATATACAGTGTACTTTAAAATGTTATACTGTAGGAGTTTCAGTACAGACATATACATACATGTGTACAAAATAAATGCTTGAATGATAAAAAAATATTTCCTCGTTACATGGGCAAAACGTAAATTGTGAGTAACTGCATAGGAGAGATTACAATTTCTGGTATTAGTACAGACAG
The DNA here is from genome assembly GCF_000691975.1 of Corvus brachyrhynchos. Lineage (NCBI taxonomy): Eukaryota > Metazoa > Chordata > Aves > Passeriformes > Corvidae > Corvus > Corvus brachyrhynchos. The sequence continues at coordinate 6,852,551 of NW_008239054.1, read as the reverse complement.
AGGTCTCACCATACACGATGCATTACAAGCAAACATAATTATCCCTATTTCCATTCCAATGGAACAAATATATCACTCACATTTAGAGGCCTGGAAGCATTAAGTGAAAACTTACATCCAAGAAATACAAACTACAGAGATACACTTTCATTGATATATACACCATTTGGGACTACAAAAGTGGAATGGGTGGTAGAACCTTATGTGAAGCAGATAGATAATGCAAAAATAAAAGACGAAGCATAAATAATCCAAGAGGAAACAGTAAAATATTATTTTGGCTATTAGGAAAGAGTTCCACTTAGAGGAAAACTAAAAAACTAGACATGTTTTATTGTGTAAAGGAGAAATGAAATCAGAACTGCTTTGGATTTCCTTTTTTGTTCAAAAGAAATCAGATATTTTTTAAAAGTACCATGTTTACAGTTTTCATTGGGACAAGTAGGGAAGAAGGAACCCTGGAATATTGGATTTCTACTTGGATAAACTGCCACAGTACAGGCTTTCACAAAAAATACAAGTTTTTTCATTGAAGTAGGATATTAGTAGCTGGATCTAACCAGAAAACTAATGCAATCAAGATGAGTCTTGCCTACAAGAAGCACCTGCATGTTTCAAACTGAATCTTTCAGACTAGAGTAATAATAACACTGCTAATGATATTTTTGTTGTATTTGTATTATAACTACATATTCCAGTTCAAAATTTTTATTATCCTCCTTTCTGCCTGGAATGGCAGTATGGTAAATATGATTTCACATAAAACCTACATATGCGTGACCATCAAACAGATCATGCCTATTTAAAAAAATACCTCTATGAAGTCACCTACAAAATGCTCTAATTTCCTCCCAAATTCTGTAAAGGAAGAAAGAAATTTTCTTACTTTACCTTTCTCGTGTTTTTTGATCACAGAAGTTAAACATAATCAGGAACTCTGATGTTAAACCTATCAGTTATGTGTAAAAAGAATTGATAGGAATGTAGGGTTCTTGTGCTACGGGGGAAGTTAATTAGGGGGCTTTAAGGTGACCTGCGAACAGTCCAAGTTAGAAGGTGATTTCTCTACAACAAAGAGATAAAATCAATTCATCTTATCAAGAGGTGGATCAGTTGCTACGAGGTATTTGAAGGCACCATTACAGTGAAATAAAAATTTAGCTAGGAAAAGCCCCAGGGGTCTGTGCTATAACAAAGTATGAACAGGTTAAGTTCCACTTAATCTACAATCTGCAAAAACAAACTCTCTTCAGTAAGACTGGACTTCACTAAGACAAGTTAAAACACAACTCAGTAGTACAGCAGAGAGGGGAAAGGCATGGTACATTCCTTACAGGGAAAAAATACATAACATGTTGCCAAGCCAAAAAGGATCTCAAAGATAGTAGGGAAGGACTGAAAGTAATGATATATTCTATAAGAAATAACATCTGTTCACATGAGGAGTTAAGGAGCACCAATGAACAAAACTGGAAAAGAAAATACACACAAAATGTACTTCTGGTTTCTTCACCGCGAGAAACCATCTACACAACTGAGGATAATGTGATTTCTGATGGCTTTCCAGGGAAAATGGGACAACCATCCTTCTACAAGTTCATCAGATGTGACTCATAGAGAAAGCAGAAAAAATTAAAGGGTCTGGAGGTTGTAATATTATGCAACAGTAATTTTCATGTCAGGTATTATGAAAGTAAATAGAAGCGATATTGAGAATAGATTAGTTAATAATTCATAAACCAATGCCAGAAGTGCAAGTAATTAAGTGAGAATTTAGAAATGCTTGTTTATTAAAGCAAGGGAATGCAATAGGACTACTGAAGTTGGTGCAAGCATTCAAGTAACTGGGGGTGCTGGAATACTCAACACTTTATCTCGGAGGGAATGTGGAGGCAGACAAGTAAAGGCACTCTATATTATTATGTATGAAGTGCAATCAGAACATCAAATGAAAAATATAGAATACACCTGCATCTTTTTCTGGGAAACTAAATTTCACAGGGTTTAGAGTATGAGTTTAGAGAAAAAAATGCTTAAAGAAATAATAAAAAAAATTAAATAAATTAAAACCCCTTAGAATACATAGTAAGGCTGCTTTACATTGGTGAATTTAGTCTAGCCCAGGAAATAAGAATAGAACAAGATGGAAAGTCTCACAGAACCACAGAAATAAAGATTAAATCACAGCTTAGAAAAAGATAATTAATTTCTTTTGAAAGACACACTATACCACCACCCTCAAACCCACTTCTGTAATAGTCTACCTGTAACAAGGACTGTTCGACTACGGCACCAAAAATTAGGGACTCAACATCTGACTATAATATTACAGGTGGGCAATGTGTAGTAGTTAAAAATTCTTACATACACATACATGTCAAACACATTTATTACACTCAGGAAGAGCACATTTACTAAAACTATTCTGAACACAATTAATTGAGAGGGATAATTCAAACAAACATGAATGATAATGAAATATTGCTTAAGAAAATGTTATCAGTGCCAAAAGAGCTTTGATTTATAATTACACAAGGAAGCACCTTTATGTAAAATCCTCCTTGATTAGGCAGAATGAAAGCAACCTAATATTTATACATTTAAAATCTCTTCATCCATGATGGATGAAATATTTTTTATTCCAACACTAACTAGGAAGGGTGTTATAGGGATATTGCCAAAGTTAAGATAAATGAGCATTTCTAACAAATGAGTCATCTCATCAATAAATAGATGTCTAAAATAAATAGATGTCTAAAATAAATAGATGTGAGATGAATTGCACCCTGGAAGAACACCTCTCCTTTTCCCATTAACTATAAATGGAGCTCAGATGACTCTCAGATAAAGACAGCTGAACTCTAGATGAATTTCAGGTCTCAAAATCTAACCCCATCTCAAAATGGTGTTCCAGTAGCCCTGTCATCCACTGAAACTCAGAAGCCCTGAAGATCCCTTACCTTAATAAAAGGTTCTCGGGGCAAGGTCAGAGGAGTGGGCTATCTTCCTGCATCCCTTCTCAGCCTGTCCACCCAATGGTTGAGGGAGAACACACAGGGTCTTATTCTACTTCTTGGCTGGTATAGAAGGCTTGTTCAAACCATGGGTTTTGTGAAAACTTTAAAGTCATTATGCATTGGGATTTTTTCTTTCAGAAAACCTGGACCAATTTGAAGCTTTAGCATGCACTTAGTTGCTGTACCAAAGCTACAGCTCCTTACTAATGGTTTAATTGCATTGGACTCAGGGAGCTATGCCAACATTTATGAAAACCTCTGCATCCAGGAGTAAGTCTTATTATCAACTGAAAACTATGAATAAAATCCTCAGTGGGAAACTAAAAAAGGAAGAAACATTTACCTAATAAAAAAAATGGATGACTTTTTGATGAAAGGGAAATTATAGAACCTGTGAGAATAGAGATCACAAGGAATTATTACATTATTTCAAAAATCGTCCAAAATAGCAATCCATATTCATCAGACTTCCTAAATGTGGAAAGGTCAGCAATATCAAGCTGAAATTTAATTCTGGTCTATGTCTGAACTATGGGAATACTTGACCTCCTGGCTACACAGGAGGGTATTTGGACTTTAGGCTTTTTAGGAGTACAGGGATAGGTTTGCTTAAAATTTGAGAACAGTTTAATAAAGCTTTTCATTAACTTATTTTCCACTGTTCTAAATATCTTTGTTTAGTTCAACTTTGAGAAAAAACCCTGTGGTTTAAACACTGTAAGTTTCTATTTCTTTCAAATGAAAAGCCGAAAACAAGACACCACTTCAGGGATCTAAGGTCATCACATTACAATGTTGCACCAAACAATAATGCTATTTATTATAAATATACAAGAAAATTTTACCATATGAACCATGCTTCAGCCCCATGTTCCTTCTTTCTGGAAAAATACAGAAGAAGTTACCTTCTACCTCTTCTGACTCAGAGAGGTTCTGCTACATTAGAGAACTAAATTGGATGCTAACTGGAGTGATATTACTGGGAAGAGATAAGCAATAGGGAGATTTTTAAAATAAATATTCCTTTTTCTCTCCACTGTGTATCATTTACATTCAAATAACTTTTTTCACTTGCACATGTATATTAAATTGAGCCATGCTTTTCTGTTTTCTTAAGACTGGAATTTTGTATCACATAAAGGACTGTAACTTTAATCCATTTGGAAACTAAAGTCAGAAGAGAATAAACTGAAGATACCTGACACCAAAGTACTTATTAATTTCTTGGTTATAGGTATCTAAATTTCATACTACTGTTTTATTTTCAAATATAACTTTTTAGAGTCTTTGATGTGTAAATAATTACTCACTTATTAACTTTTTTTTGTCTCAGATTGTAATTAATATCATTCCTGTGATCACTGGGATTATTATCTGAGGAAACTACAAACCCAAATGTCCACCTTCGGTACCTGCAAGCACTGCTGATCTGATTCTTCTGATTCTGACCAAATGCTTCAGCATCAACTCTTTGTGCAGCCACATTATTAGCTTTATTCATATTTATAATGCAGAATACCAAAATAGTTTCACAAATATTTGTGAAGCAAAACTTTTTTAAAAAATTTTTTTGCATCCTCTCTGTCTGTGGGATGCAGAAAATCATCAGCAGCTCAGACCTTCCAAAGAAGGATTGTGAATCTGGCTATAATAATTGGCATCAAGGGTCTGCACTCACCCACTTGTACTGGAGAAACTGAGCAGTTATGAAACCTTGAACAACTGAGATACTGTCAGTGCTACAGGAAAATCTCCTTTCTCCCTGCTTTCAAGCCTACAGCCCAAAAGAAGGTTGAAATTCACAATCTTAATAGTGGCAGTCTTCACAACGGGAACAATGTCCTTCCCTTTGGATCTCCGCTAAGTACTCCATATTTCAAAAAAAAATAGACATAGTATCTCACAGGCTAGCTGAAAGGCTACATAACAAGGGGAAAAAGATCATCCTGAAATACCAATCATGTTTTTATTTACAGATGTGACTTCTATAAATTCCATCTGTAAATCCCAACTGGTGCCCAAGTCTGTTATTTAGCTGTTGCTACATTAAGATCTAAATATCTTACATGACTTTGTAGAGAGAGTTAAACATTCTGAAAAGAATACTTGATAAGTTGAATTTTATTGTCATTTGATGCTGCAAGAAGTTTCAAATGTCCCAAGACAACTAATATTTTTCTATTTGGGACATTTATTGTTCAGTGCAGTAAACCTCTGACAAGGTGATTACATGCTACACCTGTAGGAGGAAGCAGCAGGAGCTGTATGGTGGCTATGGTCTTAATCATTGTAGGAAACCTTGCTTCAGTCTACCCATCAGTAAATGCTTCCTGAACAAATGTCTTGATTTTACTGTTCTGTTTCCAAACAAAAAAAAGAAGAGAGGTGATCCTAGAAAATGTCAGAAATGCACATAAAGTGGATCACATGCAAAATTAATGATATCCAAAATTTAGTTGCATTTAGACCACCCATGAGCTCAGGAAAAAACGATAAACCTAAGAGTAAAGCTTGAAAATTCAAAACTAATAAAAGACAAGGCATACAATTTCAACTACTTAAACGTATTTTGAAAAGGTGCCATGTACTTGATACAATATCCAACTGTGATTTCTAGGAAGCACACAACGTTGACCCTGTCCCTTATATGCAGCAGCAAATAGAAGTTCAAGGCTGCTTCAGGGAGTGTGACAGAATGTTGCTAAAAGTCTGCAAAAGAAAAAATAATTGATGTTTAAATGACACTCTCTGGCATAAGGGGAGCTACAGCAGTTCATATCACCTGGGGAAAAGAAAGTTACAGACTAAACTATTATTTCTCCTTCTAATCTCTCTGCCTCACATCTCTTTCCCCTAAAAACTGATAATGGCACTATCATCTATTACATCAGTGATTTTCCCAAATTCATCATGAGAGACATGACTGTCCTCTGCTAAAGGCTTTGGAGAGCAACCACCTCTGTTAAAAAAACCAAAAAAATTAAAAATAGGTAGAATCCATAATCACATTCTTCTTTGGAAAGCAGAAATTTAGATAAGCAAGATAGTTAATAGCTCAGTTAACCCATTCCAGTTAATGTAATCAAGTCACATGTGCTAAGTGAATTAAATTCAATCAAGGTTAAATTAAGGTAAAGCAAGAAAAAGTAGTGTCTCTATTAGAGCATTTTTATTCTTTTTTCTAGGACTATTAGGTGATTAAACTTTATTTTGTAATTTGGGGATTATCCCTTGGTTCTCCAAGATTAAAGAAAATACAGAATCTATGTGAACATCTTTTTTAATATTGAAGAAAACCTTGCAGCAACATTTCCTGCAATGGCATATGACTGTTATTTCACACTTTATTTACTTCAGAATCCTCAGAAGGACACCATATGGTAGTGATAATTTACTGTACTTGAGCGTCTCAGTTTGATTCACATACTTCCTCCACTGAGATTTCAATTGTTGGCTGAAGCTCTACTGCAGTTACCTGTAAAAAGTCTTTCTAGAAAAGAGATTTTCCCCTGACTCTTGTACATATCTTCTTGAACCCTTTAATGCCTTTGTTAATTGCTCTTACTCTTTCTCTTCTTTGACAGACTTCTGTGTTCTGAGATTTCTTCCTAGTAGTATCTTTTCCTGAAACTACTCAAATCACAATAATTTCTTGCATATCAAGTCCTTTGTAATAAATTCTGCACCTTATTTTATGTTATTCCCAATGGGATTCTGAATAGGCCTTGTGCTGCATCTTGGCAGATTGTCTTAAGCAGCCTTATGGGAGTTGCATTCATTCTTACAGAAACACAGTTAAAAAAACCATGGTGGCATCTTTTCATTTCATTGGCTTCACATTCTGTCTTCCTGCAGAAACCTCCAGAATCATATTGATACAAGCTGTTTGGTTTAAGAAAGTAAAGCAAATTTTATCCATGACCGGAAAATCATACAAAAATACAAGTAGTCTATTGGTACTGTCTGAGAGGAAGTCCTTAATTCATCTAAATCTTCTAGGTTAGAATTCCAAGTGAGGATTACTTGAAGTGCCTTATGCTGCAAATAAAGGAATCAATTTCAATCTGTGTCTTTGGGCAACTTGTTGGCAGCTTCAAATGGTAAAAATTATATCTATTTGTTATGGACTGGGTCATCTCCTTGACCATGTGACCTAATACTTTTTAGTGTTGCTGCCCTTTTTTTTTTACCCTTATGGATTGTGTCTGGAATTCACAGAACCCCTGGAATCAGACTTCTATATCCCTTCAAGACCGAAAACCAATATGGTATGAAAAAATTTTTGGTAGCTACATAAGCATATACAATGTTTTGTTTTATCCCTCTCAGGACAGACCGTATTCACATAGCATCGTTAAGGATTGCACATTTGACTTCACTGGAATTGAATAATCTCCTCCAAACTAACTTCTATCTATTTACGAGTTTTAAGTAAATTCCATGCCATTTGTTATGTGTTTTGAATTGGTCTGAAGGATAATGCCCATTTAGCATTTAAAAACCCAAAACCAAACTGTAATATTAATTGCCTGTAAAATTAATCTCCCTCCTTTAAATAAGAAAGAGACTTAGAAACACAGGGAATAGTCCCATAGTCCATACAGGCAAGCTCTGTTCTGGCAAGAAGAAGCTGTACTGGACTGGGAGTTAGAAGAAAGACATTAATTTTGTTTAAATTATATTTTCTTTCTTTACAGAATATTTCTGCTAAAGCTCTGCAGATATATTTGAATTTAGATTTGTGGATCCTGCAATCTGAATAATTCTTTAAATTTCTATCTATTTATTAATTTTAATGCCAGAAAAATTTGATGAATATTATCTAGGAGTGCAGGTGTTACTAGAGTATTTAAGAAACTGACCATTCATTACTAATTTGTGTGAACAAATGTTTAAATAACAATCCATTGACATGGAAACATATTTTCCTCCACATTATACGAACACATCAAAGTAAGGGAAATATCAGTTACTAGTGATATTTGGGTTTAAGAATGTATATTAGAGAAAGGAGGATGGGAATCCTCCCTCTTTTTCTCCCTGCTCTGATACCCTAGGTCACCAGATGACGTGATACTCTTAAGTATGGTCCTAAAGGAGAGGAGAAATGGAGGAAATGAGAATATCTTATATTATATATGTATGAGGCAGTGCATCTCTTAGTTTTCCATCATTTCTCCAAACTGCTATATAATAGAGTCTAATAGATTAATTTTCAGCTTTATAAGGTCTTTTTTATATAAGATTAACCACATCAGTAGCACCCTGCAGGATTTCAGCTCAGCTCCTGATTCTTTGCTGCAAGAGCTTGCCTATGACTGACACAGTGAAGGAATTTCACGTGTGATCCTCTCTCTGCAACCCTCTGGAATACCTTTTTTTTTGTCCCAGCTGCTCCATTAGTGGTTACATTTACGTGGTTTTTCCATGAAACATGACTCATATTATTACTACCAAGAATGTACCTTCTACAGTACATATTTCCCTCAATGGCTCACAAAGAAGTACTTCTTTATCTGTTTAATTACTGAAATAGAACCCAACAAATACCTGAGATACATTAGAAGTATCTGTACTTTCACCCAGATGCACCCAACATCCTACGCTGCCTGATTTGTTTTAATATCTGTTTCTTCAACTCTTCTGTGCATCTTACAACAGTTATTTGCTGACAAAGTGATAGACTTTGTCACCCTACTTGAGGATGTTTTCCATGCATCATTTCAGCCATTTTCACTGCAGCAAGAGGAACAAAAGTTTCCTCAATAATATGGGCCTTTTTGTATTTTCCTATTAAGTAAGAAATTTCAGAATTTTCTTTTAAATATTTATCATTATGTTTAGTTATGCAAAGTACTGGACAGACTATCACATGACTTTAAACATCACTTGAGGCTTGCTTTCATGTTCTGGATGCTTAAATTTTAAATGTCTTTCTATAATTGCAATGGCTTTGTATACTGTCAAGAGCAAATGTCTCAAGGCACAATATACCTTTAGAGCAAGGTTTACTATTAGCAACAGTAGGTATAAATCTGTATTTCAAATGATCTTGATAATTTGGCAGGGTTTTTTTGCTTCACTTCTTGTGAGATTTGGTAGGCTCATCATAGTTGTTATCCATAGTGTGACTGATGAAGAGCTTGTACTAGCAGGAGGAGAAATGTCAGCTCTGTCATTTTCTTCTTGTTCACTTCTACTGGCATTATCAGTATTATCTTCAATCTGCAGTGACTCTGCAGGATTCTTTTTAAGCTCCTTGTGCATTTTGTAGTTTAGTGAAAACTAGATAATATAATCCATAAATCCACTTAACTGGACACATGTAAACAGTAATGTATGGAATAATATAAAAGTGAATCAATGAGTGAGGATGCCACTCTCAACTCCCCAATGTTGCGAAGTACTCCCTCTTCCCTCTGGAATTCTATGTGACCATCTGACACATGGATTGGCTAAATGTGCCAGTGTCAATTTGTATACTAAATATTAGTAAAGCTTAATTTCTTCCTTATTTTTTAAGATAAAAATTTAAAAAAATATAAATGGAAAGTGGTAATTTTCTTCCTGCACCCCAACAGACTATCCTACACATCCCTTAATGTGCAGGCAGCCCTGTTTGGAAACCTTAGCCCTACTCACTCTTTAGCTGGGCACAGTTCAGAGTTTGCCAGCCTATATCTGGATTGCAGCATGGATTGAAGGCAATCTGCCCACCTTCGAAAAGATGTGCACTTCAAGATACGTGCCTAGCAAAAAAAGACATATGGTTAAAGTGCCTACAGTACTACTAAAGTACCTACACTCTTCTCCCAAAACTGAAGATAGCCAATTCTGTCCAGGTTTTCCGCTAAAAACAATGCCAAGATAGAGCTCAAACTTTAGAGGAAAACTGTAAGATTGATTTGCAGTTTGGAAATAGACTGTACAGCAAGAGACTAAATGAGCTCTAAGATGGATTAAGACAGAACTTAATCTTGATGATAGTCTGTACATGATAAATTACCTACTTAAGGAGATTTTCTAACTCCAATCTCTTTAATCTAGCAGACAAAAATACATAGAATATAGTGACTAGAAGTTAAAGATGAAATAAGACACATTTTTTAACGTGTATCACTATCACTAAGACAATGACAAAGACAATAGTGAATTTCCCAGCCTTCTGGTGTTCTTGAGCATGAATACATGGGAAGCAGCAGGCTTATACATGCATTAATTAGATTCTGTAACATTTTCCCTTAACAAACCAAAAAGTGATCTGCATTTTGACTAGATAAAACCAAACTTTCCTATGTTGAACTTTTTACTATCATCCAGTCTAACTTCCACTCCCTCATTTATTTCTACTTCAGGATCCACATGATCAAAATGGTAATAAATCCCTGTAGATAATAAAAAAGGGAAATTCATTTATATCGGCCAAAAGTAGCTATTTTTAACTGTTTAAGGTCTACTGATTGAAAACACTGCTGACTTTCATTCACTGGCAGAAACCTGAGCACAAAGGAATAACATGATGGCTGGGTCTGGCTGGAATGAAGTTATGAACTCAGCTTTGTTCACAGCAGCCTGTGTGTTGCTGGGCTCTGCACTGGTGGCTAAAACAGCACTGATAACCCACCAGTGTTTTGGCTATCACTAAATCGTGCTTGCACAGTGTTAAGATTTCTCTCTGTCTCCTGTCCCCCAAAATCAGTAAACTGGAAATGGGTAAGATGTTGGGAGGGGACCCAGCCAGGACAGCTGATCCAAACTGACTGAAAGGATATTCCCTACCATATGATGTCATAGTCAGCAATAGAACCTCAGGGAAAGATTGTTACATTGTACCACATAACGCTGTATTAAGATCTGGAACGTCACAGGCTTTTTAAGGAAAAATACAAATATTTCAATGCCAAAAGGAAATTTATCAGTCTGAATTCCTGCAAAATAGAGGGCACAATGCTGACTAAAGTCAGAAAGTGCTGCTTCAAAACCATGTGATGGACACTGGCAGAATCTTAGCCTTAATAAACAAAATCCCTTTTGAAAGTTCCTTCTCTCTTGGAGACAGGTAAGAACTTTTCTTTTTTGGTACAGACATACTCTTAAGATCTGAAATTTCAGATCCCATTGAGTTCAGCATTTGCTTATCAAATAATTCTATTTAGCTTTCTTTTTTTCACAGATAAAAATTTGCAGCTAAGCCTAGCTACAGTTGAGATTGATTTTCTTTCGTTGCATCGCTGACTGAAATGCAAACATACATACTGTGTACATCTGAAAAGAAATGCATTATTTTTCCCTTCCTGTCTTTCATTCTTATGTTAAGTTTTACAGGAAAGAAGTCTCTCATTCTAATAATTGAAAACTTATGTGCATTCAGTTCTTGTCTACGGTTTTATTTTAAACTAACATAGAATTTCCACCAGAGATTCAAAGGATCTGCCTTGTTTAAAGTTTCTTTTTAGTAAATGCGAATCATTTACTTCATCATGAACTGCCACAGACTGCTTAATATTCATTCAGCAGAAATGATGTTCCCACAAGAGAAATAAAAAATAATCAATTTCTTTTCAATTAACCCTTTTTTTCTTATGCAAATATAATATGCCTGCATTCAAACCTCAGTATGTTCTATATTTCAGGCTGCCTGATTACTTTCACTAAACTCTGATTAATGACAATAGCTGTCACAACATAGCAGTGCTCTACTATACTTTTCAGTAAGGGACTATAGACATTTGAGGCAGATGTCCCTTCACCCTGCTTTATTGCTCCTGTAGCCTCACTTGTTCCCATCACCCTGCACCCTGTGATCTTGACCCCCGCACCCATCATCTCACTCAGCTACGGATCATAATCTCCCTCCCCTGTGGTTAACATTACACAAAATGAATCCCAAACACAGAGCAGTTTCTGTAAGCAAAGGGAGCGTTCTGGCCCTGAAGAGTCACTTATGCAAGCATGTATTGAGTTTTTCATTTGAAAAGCTGAAGAAACTTTACATGGGTTATACCCTTTTAGTACAGTAAATATTTAAGATGACAAATTCTGAATCTAGTTGTCTGTTTTACCAAGACCATTCAGAATTAATCTTTATCTTTTTTCAGTAAAAAAATTGCCTAACAGTTTTGGTCAACAAAATACAGGAATCTTGTCAGAGGAAGAAAGTCTCAATCAGAGATAAATTTAAGAAAGTATTTTATATGGAAAGAACTAAACAAGTTATTCAAAGCAATTTAAGGACACAAAATTGAAGCTAAACAAGGCAATCTGGGTAGGGGGATTTCATTAGTTTTGTATTTGTAGAGCTTCACAAAGGATAAGTAATTTTGAGAGAAGTGAAAAATACCAAACCAGCTAGTTTTCAGGAGAAACGGTGTTGAGAACTTCTTGCTTTTTGCCTTTGCATTCATCCTAAAGTGTCCAGTATTCATATAAATGAAACCACCCAGGAAATCATGGGTGATGATATCCCCCAGAGAAAACTTCATACCCTGTTTTTTCATTCCACCAAGCCGGACAAGCAAAGCAAAGCTGCTCTGAGGGAAAACCTCAGGACCGATTGCAGAAGAGTGAAAAGGGTAACACAGAGCACCTGTCTGTACCACCAGTGCAAGAGCAAGCACTTTACAATCATTAGACCTGACAGAGGCAAAACATGAGATTTTTACTAGGCTGTAAGCAAATTGGTTTGCTAGTGCATCAGAACATCATACAGCCTGAAATTAAACAAATAAAGCCAAAGTGAAGAAAATGACTGGAAAACAAAATAAGAGCTAAAGGCTACAGTGCTGTGTACCATAATCAAAAGGTAATTCATATATTTCCCTCCTCCCCTTCTCCAGGGAATGTCATTTCAATGTGATGCCAACAGCTCTGCAATCTCTGGTACTGTGAGGAGTATAACTTTTCAGTGTCGACAAAGAAACATATGAGAGCTGGGGAACTACGCATGCAAGACACTGCATGAGCATGGCAATTTGGATCCATGCCAGCTTAAGAGTTTGAACTGCTATGAATTCTTATGTGGTTATCAGGACTGGATAAAAAAACATGTAGTGAAAATCAAAATTTGTATATTTTGCTGCATTTTGAAACAGATTTCACCCTCTTATACCTACCAACTAGTGATTTTAATGCTGATATAAATTGAAGTTTTACACTCTTAGAGAAGTTGTCTTGAAAAGATATATGGACACTTCTTGATGAAGCTGGGCAGTGGTGAAAATGACTTGAAGGAAATTAAAGGCTACACCTTTCATCAATAAAGATGATGCAGCTGGATTCTGCACTCATTTTGTATAAAATTAGTATCTCATCTACAGAATGACTTTAGACAGATGAAGGGTAAAGTAGACCATACCTCTTCTACATGCAACCTCAAGAGGCAGAAGTATAACAGAAAGGAAATTTTCAAACTGGAGACATGACAAGATTCAAAAGAGTTCACCACAAAGCAAGGGGGGAAAGTGGGCCAAGTAAGGTCTACGAAAAACATTCCTGATTCCTTCTTAGTGACTGCAAACAAGCACTTAGTTGTGTCCTGTGCTTGAAGGCAAGAGGAACTATGGGGGAATATGGCTCTATATTGAATAGGATGTTTGTTTTATGGATGGATTCCTGCTTCTGTAGGAAGCCATGGCTTCAGCAATCACCATGCAAAGCACCACCCCTGATAACTGCAAATACAGAGCCTCCTGTTTCCCACACATACACTTTGACTGATGCATTTTTCTAAATACTACTGTTTATTTACTTGTTAGGAGAAGTAACTGCATCCTGGGTATGCAACTGAGATAGCTTAACAGATTCCCCTAGTCCTTGACTCCTGTTTGTCCTGTCCGGAAAGTTGCGCTTGATCACAGAGCATTATTAAAGAAGCTTTGGTGTGCCTTTAGCAGTTAGGACCTGCTAATGCCATAGATTGTCTTGTCTGTCATGATTAAGTTTGTGTTTCTCTTAGCAACCCCTATTTAGATTGGGGATGTAAAATGTGAGAACAAATATGTCTCTGCATGGCAAACAAAGGCGTAGCAAAGGCACTCCTGCTCATACTGCTTTACTAACTGTGCCTACCTAAGGAATGATTAGAACAGTCTCTGCAGAAGAGAGACCAACATCTGCTCATTTTTTATCATCCAAATACTGCCAGCTCAATGTCCATATACAGGCTGAACTTCAAAAAAGTTTTGCAAGTGAAATGTTCTCTACAACGCTGTCTAATTCTGTTCTGTACTCCTCCTCCCTTTAGTACATGTGTAATTTGCAGAATGAAGTACAGGAATTCACCGCCCACCTTCCTCCCTCAGAGCAGCGCAGAGCAAACATAAGCATTTCTTGTTATGCATCTGTTTAAAAGTACCTGGACATATTCCTTGTTTTCCACCTACACTGTACCCTTCTGGAATGGGTTATGCTCCCATTTATTACACTAGCTAAAGTACTTGGAGTTACTGCCAGAAAAGTTTGCAGATGTCTGCTACTCTGATGATCAGGTCCCTGTCCTGGCAGTGAGCTGATGTGATTTTTAATTCATTTCAGAGGATTCAAAGAGAAGGGAACAGAAAAGAGATTTTCGATTTCCTTGGCATGTTCTTGAAAGAGAAACTAAAGCAGAAATATCATCATCTGCAGAAACAGGTTTTGGAGAGAAAGCATTGACCTCCATTCAGCCTTTGAAGTGCAGAGAGTAGCACTCTGGAGTCCAGAAATTTATTTGGGGATGCAAATTCTGCATGCACGGAAGTGCATCCCTTTAGCCCCAGAGGAAGGCTTTAACTTCCTAGAAAAATGGCCACATTTATAATACATGGAATTTGCAGTGCTGACTCTTGGTAACCTTTACTAGTTCATTGGTCTGTGTGCTGTCATCTCTGCCTCTGATTTTGGGAATGCACCCAAAAATGATTTACCCCATCAATTGTGTGAGGAGGAAGAACAACTAAACTCCACAGGTTTTGAAGTTAGGGATAAGAAGCCTATATACTTTTTACAGACCTAGCTTTATGAACCTCTTGAAAGCTCCTTCACAGCAATTGCAAAGAACTCTGGAGAAGAAGCCAAGACAGCCACTACAACAGTTTTAGTGAATTTAACTCCTATTTAAAATGTATGTGATTTAGCTTTTGACATTTACAGAAAGGGTTGATGCAAGTTCTTTCTGACTGTATTGATTGCAGTCAAAGTTTAGAAATGTGTATGCTAGAAGTTCTCATGCATTCATTCAGCCAGGCAATACTAATACAATGCCCAAGTAGCTTGTCTGAACTAGACTAAAAAAGAGGCATTTGGCAAAAATTAAAACACATTCAACTGTATCTTCAATATCATAACAGTACAATTATTATCATAAAATTTTCAACAATCAGAGTTAGATTAATTCTGTATTTTCAAACAAAAAGAAAAAATACATTTTTCTTAAGTTCTCCATAAAGTGATGGAACACTGATTAGGCAAATCAAAAATTTGCACTTGAGGGAGGAACTTACAGTTACAATCCTGATTGACTGGATCTAAGAAAGAACAAGGAAAGGAGATTCTTGTTTAGAATGGGGTGTGTCTAAAATCCACAAGAATTTATCACTGAAAGGGACTGCCTGGTACAACCAAAGAGCTGATACATAGATTTAAAAAATCCATATGTGGGAAGTCTCTTCATATGCTGTAGGCTATAAAACCTTTTACAGAACTAAAATTTAAATCTGCAATAAAATATTTAAGGCTACAGCTATAATGATCCAAAGGAAGAGAGTTAAAAAAGAAGGGCATTTGAAACCATCACCAATGTCTTACAGTTCTGCAACAGCTGGAATATATTTAATTAAAATCCTAGAGTATCTAGAAAGCTTACCACATATAAAGCCTACCACACTTCATTTTCTAATTCCTGTTAACAAGATCATACAGACCAACCCTTGTGATGATCTGTTTCTTTTTGTAATGGGAATTTCTTTATTCCCTGTGTCATCTACAACTTTCAAAAGTTTGCAAGTTGTTCTCCCTAAAGTAAGGAATTAATACAATTAAAACAATCAGTCCCAAGGCTATTCCTTTAAAAAGAAAAAGTCACTATCAACTTCTTTATCCTCAAAATAATTCTGTTTGCTGCAGTTTTCCCTCTGGCTGTGCTTATGAACTGGCTTAGAACTCACTGCACTCATCCTATCTTCCCTGTTCTGCCCAGGTCCTGCTGGGCACTGTACCAACCAAAATAAAATTCAGCCAAGCATTAAAATCCCCTCTAACAGTTCTAGGAAATCAATTAGCTTACCATCTCTGGCATAATTTTTCTTTAATAAAACTATGTTATGATTTATTTTTCCTGCCCTCTGCCTCCCTTTTTATTATCTCCATGCAGACTTTGCTTTTCCTGTGTCCCAAACAGACACGGCAGTCTGTGCAGCAGTCGATGGTCTTTGCTTTGTGATCCTCTGGGCACAAGGTCCAGAATAATCAGAAAACTCATAAATCCTCTGAGAAACTTGAAGGTGCCTGCTACTGTCAGGCAAGGATGAGATAAGGGGGGCCATGGGAGTGTGGCCCCAGAATGCTCTAGCAAATTCTAATGAACATGACCAGGTGCCCTTGACCCAAGGTGCTTAGAGTCCTCCTTGCAGTCTTCTCATCACAGAGGGTCAAGAATCCTTTCAGCTGGTGCTCAGGAGAGGCCTTGTAAGAGCCAAGCCCAGAGCACAGCTCCTAGGGACAGCCAAGCACAGAAGCTTGTGAAGAAGGGCACAAAAAAAACCCCAAACCAAATTAGAGGTGGAAGAGAGAGAGAGAGGCACACAACTGTGTTCAAATCAGCATAAACAGTCTGAAGTGTGGTAGTGACACAGGCTGCACAAGAGCAGGAAAGATGAAAGAGCAACAGACAAACGGACACACAGACTTCTTGGAGACACCACAGTTTCAGCTTCCTTGGACCCCAAGCTGCAGTGGAGATCCAGGCTGTCCATGCCAAGTCAGTGATCTCTGGCACCAAGAGGAAGACTGCTGCTTCACATAAAGGTTTACAAATATGACAGAGGTTCACTACCGTCCCAGTAGCCTAGTGAATCCTGAAGATGACTGAAATGTGCTTTCAAGGAAAGTATCTGGGTCCCCTAAACCTAACCTTAAACCATGCAAGACCACCAGGAAGAAGTGACAAGAAAATAGTAAAGGGTGGCTCCTTGCTCTGAAGAGGAACCCATCTGTGGACTTGACCTATGATCTCGGGAGGTTTGCTGCTTTTTGGGGACCTGGATCCAGGATAATGTTGAGAGAGTGCCACAGCTTTTCTGACACTCTTACTATTACTCCCTGCTGTTCTTCCATGTCAATATAAGTAATGCTGCCTGGAGAGTATCAAAAGTGTATTCAAGCTCTACGGGCAGTAGTAAGGGGCATAGGGGCCCAGGTGTTGATGTCCTTATTCCTGCCAGTGAGGGGAAAGGCTGTGAGGAGGAAGCAGCTGGTAATACATATCCACAACTGGTAGTGGAACTGGTTGTGGTGAGAGGGTTTTGATTTCTACAAGTATGGAACCCTGTTTGTGGGTAAACATTTGCTTGGGAGAGATGGGATCCTTCTCACTGAGTAGGACAAAGTTATCTTTGCCAGCAGAATGGCTGACCTGGTAAAGAGGCACTTTAAACTAGGAATGACAGAGGAGAGAGAGTTACCAGAAGCACTCTGAGACAGTGAAGGGAAGGGAGTTTTGATAAGTAAAGGGCCTGGAGTGACATGACCGAAAGGGATCACAAAATCAACAAAACAAAGCTTAAGTAGCTTAAGCAGGGTCACCTCCAAAATGTAAGCAAGGATGTGCCTACAAGGCACCATCACAGAGAAATCTTCCCATCTCTTTGGGAAATCAGCATGTGGGGTGCCTCTGCAGTGCCCATACACTAATGCTTGCAGCATGGAGAGTAAACATGATGACTTAGGTATCAGTGAGCAGCTGTGGGGCTGCCTTTTTATGGGGCTCACAGATGAGGTCAGATGGATCATGTAACTTGAGTGATGCAATGGAGGGATACAGGGTCCTTTGGAAAGAGGGGAGAAAAATGAGGAGGTGGGGTTGCCCTTTATGAGGCAGAACAGCTGGACTATATGGAGCTCTTCCTAGGGATGGATAATGAGCCAACTGAGATCTTGTGGGCAACTACCAAGCTTACCAATGTAGGTGATACTGTATTGGGTTAATAATCTTCAAACAATCATGGTGACTGGGAGAAGTGCTGAAGACTGGAGGAAAAGAAATGTCAGGGAACTACAGGCCAGTCAACCTCACATCAGTTCTTGTCAAGGTGAAGGAGTGTATTGTCTACCTAGACTTCAGGAAGGCTTTTGACCTTTTCCCATGAGATTCTCATAGAGTATGAGCTGGACAAGTGGACAGCGAGGTAAATTGAAAACTGTCCTAAATGGGTGTCCCCAGTGGCATAAAGTCTAGGTGGAGCCCAGAAGGTAGCAGTGTACCCCAGGGGTCAGTACCAGCTCCAGTCCTGTTCAACATCCTCATTAATGATTTGGATGATGGAGCAGACGGTACCCTCAGCAAGGTTGCTGATGACACGTAACTCGGATGAGTGACTGATACACAGTAGGGTCATACTGCCATGGGCTGACAGGAACCTCATGTTCAACAAGGGGAAGTGCAAAGTCCTGGGCTAGGGAGGAAGAACAACATGCACCAACATATGCTGGATCTGCCCAATGGAAAGCAGCTTGGTGAAAATGCTCCTGATAGACACCAGGTTGAAGTGAGTCAGCAATGGGCCCTTGTGGCCAATAAAGCTAATGGCATTCTGGGCTGCATGAAGAAGTGTTGTCACAGCAGGTAGGGGAAAGAGATCCTTCTCCTCTGCTTAGCACTGCTGAGCTCGTACATGGAGTGCCAGGTTCAGTTCTTGGCTTCTCAATACAAGACGCGTGGACACACTGGAGAGAGACCAGAGAAGGGCTATGAAGGTGACTAAGACACAGGAGCATCTCTCCTATGACGAAAGGTTGAGAGATTTGGGACTTTTCAACATGAAGAAGAGAAAGCTTGGTGGGAAATCTCATCAATGTATATTAATACATTAATATATACATTTATATATATTGATATAATATGTTTACAGAGGATGAAGCAAGGCTTCTTTCAGTGGTGCCCAGTGACAAGATCAGAGTCAATGAGCATAACTTGAAACTTAGGAAGTACCATCTGAACATCAGCAAATGCTTTCTAACTGCGAGGATCACTGGCACAAGTTGCCCAGGGAGGGTGTGTAGTCTTCATCTGCGAAGGTTCTAAAAGGCTGCTTGTACATAGTCACTTCTAATTACTATTTACAATTTTCACCTAAAAATGACCTCCCACTATGTAACTGAATCTACACAGACCATTTCCTATGAAGAGGGACAAACCTAAGCTAACGTTCTATCGCTCTGATTTGTCCTCATTTCCTATATCATAATCTTATGACCCTCCCGTAATCTCATGGCTGCTAAATATTTACCTGGACCCAGAAGAATCATAATAGATCTAGTACTTCTGTTTCTCTTTTATTAGTAGAAGTCACTTTCAGAGATTGCCTTTCTGTGAAGATCTTAATGTATCAACTTGAATTATATGAAAGCATAGCTACAAGACAGAATAGAGGAATTAATTCTCTGCAAGGTCAAGAAAACTTGAATTAAATTGTTTCTAAGATTTTGCTATAGAAATCAGCCAAGAATTGGGAATAGGACAATATGAAGGAAGATTTCAGGCACATGACACCTTGAAAAAAAGTAAATATTATGAAGAGATAGTTTTTAAGAGTTTTATAGTTAAACAGTTACGTTTATACTGTCTTGGTTTTCCTGCTCTCAATCTCTTCTCTTCATGTCTTTTCCCATATTTTCCTTTTACTGCCTTGCATGTGTCTCTTATCTTCTGCCTTTCTTTTTTACTGTTCAAAGTTGAAGGTAGGGCACTCCTTCTAGGATGAAATTACTATGTACTATTCAGAGCTCTCGGATTAAACATTTATGTTATCTGGTATATTTGAGGCTTCCAAGCTCATTCATGGACAAAAAATAATGTCTTTCTTCCTGCTCTAAAACCTCTTGGCAATTGTGATGGAGAGTGGAAACCTCTGCTCTTCTTTTTGATCCTCAGAAGCCAAGCATAAGAAGTCAAAAAACACCTTGAAGTCTACATAATTTATACCTATAGCTATCAAAAACTGGTGTCTTAAATTTGTTTTCTGGCTGACATTTGAAACGTCAACAGATATCTCATGTATTTTCCCTCCCTCTTAGCCCCACAATAACTCTCTCATTGCCTCTGCTTATCCAGTGAATTCTTATCAGAACTGCCCACTAACTCAGATGCAAGTTTGCAGACTACACAGTGACAAAACAAGGCTACAATAAATAAAATTCTAGATTAATAATACTTCTACCCTGCTTTCTCTACAGCATCAAACATATACTATGTTGAGAAGACTTATTGTTAGCTGCTTTTATCGGGAAAAATTTTGGTTCTTCCAATATTACATTTTCTAGGATGAGACTTGGAAATTAGAGATATTAAATTCTTTGAGCTTAGGTAAAATGGACCCTGATGGCCTGCTGATTTTTGCAGATGTTGCACTGTCAGTGTGCAAAACGCAACACAATTTTAAAAAATCCTTAGTGTTCATCATGTCCACCAGAAAAAATGGGGTTTTTGTCCACTTACAAGGTTTGTTTCTCTTAAGGTTTTATCACCAACATATTTTTAGGTTATTGAAATCAATGAAGATGGTGACAGTCACAAGAGAGAATATTTTATCTTGATATTGTTAATCTATTTCATTAGCTTACTACACACTTCTCATTTCTTCTGCCTTTTTGAAATGCCACCTACACTGATAAAATTACATTAAGAGTTCTCAATATTTCCATGAAGAAGCAGAGAAATCACATAAAGAGATGACTAGTAAGAAGTAGGGAAAAACAAAAGATTCACTTGAGATGAACAGAATTCACCTTATTTTAAAAACAATCCCAGACAAGGTATTCAGTGGGAGGAAAATATATATATTTTTAAAAGTCCAGAAATATCATGAATATGCTATCAAATGTAAAGTTAAAATGCAGTTTCACTGAATTTCAACATGAGATGATTGCAAAAAGAAGTAACTGAAGCCACTCTACAGGAAGTGCCCTATCATAAAACAAGGAAGCCCTCTTAATGTGCCAGTGCAATCAAATGCCAACTTCCAGTTTGAAACATACTATGAATAAAAATGTTTATAAATAAAATGAAAAATATGCAGGAAATAACAGAAGAACACTGAAGAAAGGTAAACTAGGATTACTCATAAGCAAATAAAGCATTATCTGAAAACCAATATATGATTATACTTTTCTCTGTTTTCCAGTCATATTCTGTAGCCTTTACATCTTCTTCAATACTAGTGGCTTCCAAAAGCTTTGACTTACTGATAGTTAAGTATAACTTAATTCTCATGACTCTTCCCACTGAAGCATGAAATACAGCAAACAACAAACCACAGGAATATTGCTTGGTTTGCCTAATTCAAAATACAATCCCAAACAGGTAGTGCCAGGCAGCAGTAAAATTTGAGGCACCAACCACTGCATAATCTTCAGTCACCTGAAAGCTCATCTGTGAATCAGAAACCAGACACAGCCAGGCCTTTTCTGAAAACCGTGTGCTGAAAACAGTGTTGTGGTTTAGGAAAGTTATTCTCCAATTTAGTGTTTCCAGTGAAAACATGAGCCTCTTGCTAACACCCTCTTCCCCCTCCCCCTCCCCTGTGGTGGGATGGAGGGGAGTCAGAGACACAAAAAGGTGGAGATCATAGAATGAGATAAGAACAATTTACTGAAAACAGCAATGAGATAAGAGAATGAACTGTGACAGCAGCAATACTAATGACAGAGGGTACAAGAAAGAGGTGAACAATTCTCATGGAAACAATTCCTGACTGCTCCCTCCATCACACTGTGCTGAGCTGGAAGGGACCCCTTCTCGCTCGAAGAGACTCCCTTCCCCCAACTCTCAGCAATGAGGTGAGGTGGCATAGAAAAACTTCTGCATCCTGGCCATGCCCCTTCCTGGATACTGCAAAAACCCTGTCCTTCCTGGAACCAGGACAAACAGCTATAATTCTTCAGGCTTGATAAACACTAAAACTAGCCTGGCTTTGAGCAGCAGGTTGGATGAGAGACCTCCAAGGTCTCTTCCAACCTAAATTACCCTACAGTTACATACCACAGCAAATACTTTGAGCTGAATATCCCAAAAGTATTTTGTAACCTCATTTATAAGTCTTTGCCCCAGAATTAACTTTTGAAACAGAATCTTCTCCCAGAGGATGAAAACAGGGCAGCAATCCATAAAATCTAGGACACAGAAGCACAGTAGGTATGAACTTGTCCTTGTTAAGTAACAGAACTGAGGAAGTGTGTACATGATTCTTATATCAAGTCAACTTACGCAATTTAAACATTAACCCAGTAGAAACCATATTTATGGTTGTACAAACAGACGAATTATTCACAAAGGATGCTACAAGTGAGCTGAACTATTGGCAGCCATAGAATACAGGTCACTTGAAAAGTCATATTCCTTGAATCCAAGTAATGCCAAGAAAGGGAGCCTCAAGCCACACTAGCAGTATAAGATGTATAGATATTGCCATTGTTCTTTAAGAACTGAAAGAAATTAGCATAAAGTTCTCCATTCTCTCTACCTACCCTTTGTCTCTCTATGTGACCTGGAGAATAAGGAAGATATAATATTTTTTAATAAGAAAGAGAAGATTTTTTTCACCAAGGAAAAGGAAATGGTGATAACCCAAAGTCTCGGCAGAAAGGATTCCTAAAGGAAACACCTGAAATAGAAGCAAGAGATCCTCTGTGATCTTGGCCATCAGAGATAAATTGGAGTAAGATTCATAAGCTAAGCATTTGAGACAACTGTCTCATTACAAGGCAAAGTAAGCCAAAAAGACAGCTTGATGACTTTGAGGGGCAGCTAACTTGCAGGAAAGTTAGGTGAGCTTTAATTATTCATGAGATAAGATAAAGTACAAATTGCAGCGGGACTGGAGAGAGTGATCTAGCTAAGAAAAACAAGTCATCAGCCCAAAAACCCCTGAAGTTAGATGGCAGGTAAAGAGATGCAATCAGGGCTCCTGTGGACTAAACTACATGGGTATCAAGTCGCTATGCAAGAACAAGAAGGAGCATCTATCCCCCCATGTGTTTAGGTGGAAGGACCACTGGAGGAAATTTAGATAGATGTCCAAACTGTTCTAGTTTGAAAAAAGAGAAGGAGATCAGTCAAACTGTTGCAGTCTTTCTGGGAGATGGAAAAATGAGACAACTGCCCTGTCTTGCTGCTAAGAGTAAAACCACCTGAGTTATCACATAGGCTTCTCTAAAGATCCCATTAATTTGTTTCTGCTTATTTTATTTTGCATGAGAGTAAGAGATTAGATTCAGTTACTTCTGATCTAATGGCTTGTAATGTATTTTCATTATAGATAAGACCATTCACATCCCAAGCTCAGTGGCATTTTACAACAGATAGAGAGGTTTTAGATGCTATTCAACTGTTTTGTCACTTTCAAAAAAATGTCACAAGAATAGTTTTGCCTGATGCTCCTTTAGAGGGAAAATTATAATTTCAGTTGATGTATAGACTTATACCAGCATCTGAGTGTCACTAAGCGGCCTTGATGATCTTTCCTCTGGGGCCTCCACCTAGCTTTTAGTCCTGTGTCTTCAGTCTCTGCCACAGACCACCTGTCTAGCAGTCACTAGACCTGACCCTGGATTGAGGACTGATTTGCCACCTTGGCCTTGGACCTGCTTCATTGCCATAGACTTACTTGCCTGATGATCTGCACACTTGGCTGATCCTGGCCTCGGTCCCTGGGTCTGCCCTCCTCTCTTGCAGCAGGACTGGGTTTTGCCCAGCTGTCGCATGCTCTCCTGCTCTACTGCTGGTGGCTTCCATCCCTCACTGCTCCCAGACAGCAAATTAATAACTGCAGTTCCTGCAGTTTTTCATGTGCTTTCACTGTCTGCACAGGGAAGGGTGAAACTCTACATGGAGTTGAAAAAGGAAGGATTGAGCTCTAATCATTTGAAGACACAGGACTCAACATGCAGTATAAAAATCACTGCAATTCAAGGAAACCTTGACTGAGTCTTACATTACTTGAAAGCTGTAATGAATCACAGTAAATTGAGTTTGCAGACAGAGGAGGTTGTTGCTCACCTTTCAAGAGAAATGGAGAGACTTTGAACTCAAGTGCAGCACTCTTCCAAACCCTTGAAAGTGCAGTTTTAGAACTTCTTAAGTGACCCTGACAGACAGGAAGTCCCTCCTGCTGTCCCAAAGGAAGACCAAGAATCCCTATGTTGTGTTTGTTTAGTGTTATCCTGAGAAACCCTACACAGCAAAAGTTTAACAATCTACCCTTTCTATTGGACTTTTTTTCACTTCTAATCTTTCTCATGTTTCCAGGTGACCCAATGCTTTTTACAGACTTCTCTGATCTACTTCCTTCTTGAAGATGATACTAGGACTGATCTTCCAACTTCTGTCTAATGAACACTAAGTAGATTTGCAGTCTACTGTATGTGTCTTAAGGGTCAATATTGCATTACATCAGGGCTGTGCAACAAGAGCTCTTTGTTTCCTTTCCACTTTTTACAATAAGTCCAGAAGTTTAAACATCTTGCCCATTACTCAGTTTGTGGTTCATTGTAGTGCTTTCCATATCTTTCTCTGGAGATCTTCTGCCTATGTGGGCATTCTGCACTTTTTTACTTAAATATTATTGCTATTAAAACCTTTATAAACATGCTGGTTTTGGCTGGGGCAGAGTTAGTTTTATTCACTGGGTCTAGCATGGGGCTGTGATTTGGATTTGTGCTGAACACAGGGTTGATAATACAGAGGTTTTATTATTCCTGAGTAGGGCTGGCATAGAGCGAAGGCCTTTTTTGCTTTTCATACTTCATTGCTGGCAAGGGGCTAGGCATGGGAGGCTGGAGGGAGACGCAGCTGGAACAGGCCTCCATGACCAAAGGGATATTCCAGACCATATGACATCATGTTCAGTATATAAATGGGGGAAGAAGGAGGAAGGAGGGGAGGGGAATGTTTGCAGTGATGGCATTTGTCTTCCCAAGTAGCTGCTATGTGTGATGTGGCCCTGCTCTCCTGGAGATGGCTGAACACCTGCCTGGAAGCAATGAACTAGTTCCTTATTTTGCTTTGCTTGTACACATGGCTTTTGCTTTCCCTATGAGCCTGTTTTTATCTCAACCCCTGTGTTTTCTGGCTTTTACCCTTCTGATTCTCTCCCCAAACCTGCTCGTGGAGGAGTGCCCAAGCGGCTGTGTGGTGCAAGGCTGCCGTCTGGGGTTAAACCAATATCAATATCATTCTGAAACTTAATCCTGTCCTCTGCAAAGTACTTGCAGCTTTTCCCAAGTAGGTATAAACTGCAATTTAATAAACATTTTCTCTATCATACTATCTAGAGAAAATCTTATCTCTTTCTGGAGTATACCACTTGACAGAATCTCATCCTTCTTATTTGACAGTATACCACTGATAACTACTCACCAAAATTATTTCCAAGACAGAGAAGGGTAAAGCATACCATGCTTTTTTGGTGACTTTCTGCTTCAGCATTTGTTTTAAAAACAATTATTCAACTGACCGATGTCAATTAACTTCTGTGGCAGGAATATTGGTTAGAGACTAGAGTGCTCTTACAGTATCTTCACCAAGATTAAGTTTTTCTACTTTTCTCTAGGAGTACTTTTAACATTTTATAAGTCATATCACACATCACCTATCACACCTCCTTGAGACCTATTACCTTGTCATAGAGGGAAATCAGATTGCTTTACATGATTTATTCTTGACAAATCCAATTGCACCATTGTTTAGCATCTTTTTATCTCCTGTGTGATTCCAAACAGATTATCTGCTCAAGTGTCTTTCCAGGAATCAAATTTAGCCTGACTGGCCTATAATTCCCTGGGCCTTTGTGTGTTTTCTGGAAAGACAGACACAAAGGTTTCTTCCCTCCCCCCACACTTCATCTACTTTCTATCCTTTAATTCTCAAAGCTCATAAGGGAAGAGTCTAAGATTTCTTAAGTATTCCACAGTGAATTAATTGTGCCAGACAATCTGAAAATACCTGACTCATCTAAGATGACTCTAACCTGTTCTTATCTCTCTTCCCTTGTTTTAATTATGCTAGTCTTCAGAGCGCAGTCAGCCTGTTTTAAAACCAATGCTGAGGAAGAAAAAAACTCCCAACAACCAAACAACCAGGCATGCCTCTGTTAGTTTTACCTCTCTGATAATTAATGGGCCAACTCTTTTCCTTGTCTTGCTCTGATTCATTACATGTAAGATGTTTTCTTTTACTCTATTGTTAAAACCATGCTTAAAGGCACTTAATCCATACTTTATTGCAATTTTTATGACCAAAATGTTGCTCAGGGTGAAACTTGGTCTGTGGGGCGCATGATATGTGATCTTATTAGTTCTGGGGGCTTCAGACATTTTTGGCTCAGTAAGCTCCTCCAATATCTTCAGCCATAGACTTAACGGATTTTGTTCCTCAGTGTTCAGATTGATGATTATAATAAATCAGAGTACAAAAGGAACATGAAGAAATTGGATTTATTCTCCCTTTTAAGTGAACCAGAGTCAGGATACAAGCCTCCCTCAAAAACATAAGCTTTTGCAAATCAAAGAGTATGAAGGAACCTTTGCACTTGGGTGCAATGACCTTGGGTGTAAAAACCAGGCATGTGAAAGCATGGGTAGCTTTCATTACAGACACTCAAATAAACCCCAGAAGGGAATTAAATTTACTCAGTACAGTAAATGTGACCTATTAAGAGAAAGCCAAATAGGACTGAAACAGTGGGACAGTTTCTTTTTCCTTAATTGTTATTTCCTTAATGCTATAAAGGAACTAGCTCCTTGGAAGTCTGATATTAGTATCTCTCTGTGTGTAGTAGAAATTATGCAAATCTTACCTCAGAGAACCTTTGTACATCCTGGGTTAAAGTTCCTACTCTCTTCCAATGATAATGTTTGAGTAACTTCAAAATTGCTGGATTCACTGCATTATCAGATGGCACTGTCCGGAAGAAATAAGGATATTTTTTCTTATCAGCCAACTCTGGAGTTGTTGCTGCAAATGAGAGCTGTAAAATATCAAAGAACAAAAAAATGAAAGTCACCATAAGTCATCTAAATGTCAGTAAAAATACTTTGCTTTTCTCAGTGCAACAAGACAGAGAATCTGTGCATTGCTGTCATGTAGAGAAGTTTCATCATCATACAACTTGAAAGTCCTACCAGTACCATTTACTTTTAAAGAGATTTTTGAAATATTTTAGCTCTATAAACCACCTGCTGCAAAATTAAACCAGGGAACCTTAAAAGTCAGTGATGTAAAATCCTCTGTTTAAAATCATGCATGTTACACATAGCACTGAGCAATAAGGCCTAAGGGAGTAAATCTCTTTGATGAATTCCCCATCAGTTTCTCTTCATAAAAGTTGAGAATACCTCCAAGAGAATATTATATTCTCAAAGTCTTATATATCTTAAATTGCTGGGTGAACCTCTAGTAGTACTTCTTCCTATCTTCAGGTAATAAAACAGCTCCAGGTAACAGAAAAAGAGAAAATCATTATGTTAGCCAAGGCTGCAACTCAGAAGTTTACTTGGGTCCCAGCTTCCTGCACTGAAGCAGCCCCCTGTGGTTTCTTTCATAAAAGAGGATTCAATGGCTAAAACACTGGAATTTGTTCACAGTTTGAGAATGCTTATAACAAAAGAAAAAGGAAACCTTTTAAAACACGCAAAAACAAACAGAAAACTTCATTGAATTCTTCTGCCCAAGTTAAAAGTGGCCTACTTTTGTGAATGTTTTTCAGACAGTGTTTTGAAGAGAATGCCTGCACATTCAGTTTTTGAAAACACTTCTACTCCAAAGATACTTCTGGTCATTCCCTCCAGTTCTTTTTAGGCTGCTACGAATGTGCTTCTCAAGCATTTTTTCAGCCAGGAATTTTGATTGAGGGGTTCCTTAAAGTACTGTTTTGATGCAAATAGGTTTGACTGGAAAAAAACATAAGCTCCCTAATACAGTTATTTAAAGTCTTTCAAACTCAATAGAGAGTCAAAAAATGTATGTGAATTCAAGACTATATAAGTATAGACCAAAAACAGCTTTAAGTTTGCACTTTTTCAATCAAGCATTCAATATATTTGGGTTAGATAAGCTTTTTTGAAATTCTGAATAGACAAGTTTAATCTTGAAAATCTGAAAAAAACAGTTCAAGTCTTTTCTTCATGTTTATAAAATCTAGGTTTAGCCTATCAGAGACAGGACTTATTCTCTGCCTGATTTTAGATTCACAAAGAATATACTGCATTGCTATAATGGCCTGAATATAGTTTGTTTTCCTAACCAAAAGAAATCGAAACAACTTAAAGTGTACATAACCAGGACAGTTTACAGTATACCTTTCAAAATAGAAGATTCTTTCTTTTCACTGGTCAGGAGATAGTGAATAGTGTAACTGTCATGTAATTCAGAGGTTAAACATTTTTAATATAGCAACTGATCTTTTACTAAATTTCATTTAAAAAGTGCAATATGAAGTGTTAATGATTTATTGTCATCTTGATTTTCCAAAACCATTCCCATAAGGAAAGAAGAATGAACGTCTGCCAAGCAGACCTATTCAGCTTTTCTGTTTAGCCTGGTAGTGTTGAACATCATGCATTCACAATGAAGGTGGAAATAAGGACCTGTACTTCTGAGTGAAAAAGAGAGAACACTTGATGTTAGAAATCCAACATGAAGAGGAATACCTCTTGGCAGCGCAGCTGCTTGCAGCCCGCTGACTGCAAAGGAATTGCTTTTCAAATTATTATGGTTTTGGATCAAACATAATTCGATTGATCCTTAAGAAAAAGAAGAGAAGAGCAACACTGAAGTAACAGTAGTGGCAGGAAACATCAGCAAGGTTCACCTAGCTCAGGTTCATAGATTGACTGGTAAATTTTTCTGATCAGTAGTACAAAGCTCCACAGTAATGAGAATCATCTCTACATGTGTGAGCTGGCTTTAGGATGAGGATCTGTGATATAAGCAAGACAATTCAAAACCATCCTTTGTGATTTTTTAGTGACTTAAAGGGCCTGAGTTAGTATCCTAACTGCTCAAATTTCCTTGGAAACAATGAAGCAAAACCTTACCTCTCTTCATTGCTTCCAGAAAGATGAAGTCTCATAACAGATTTCTCAGCCATGTGAGGTGAGATGAGATGAATACAGGTTTATGTGTAAAACTAATGACACCTGAATTGAAAAAGAACAGTCCTCTTCATTTCCTTTTTAAATTAAGGTTTTTATTAAAATAAAAATCTGGAAAACTTCATGCTCAAACAATTCTCAGATTGTAGGATATATTCAGAGGTCTTTAATTCAAGCATCACATATATCATGGTTGGTCTCATTCTGCATCACTTTGACGTTTAATAAGACACTCATAAGAGATGGAAAAATATCCTGAAAATGTTAAATCATTGAAAATATTTAACTTTTCATAAAATCGTCTCTGTAAAAGTGTGGGACATGGAATGAACTTAACCCAAAAATCACCAGCACTCAATATTCTGCTTTGAGAGGGACAAGGAAGAAAAATGGGAAAAAACCTCATTATGTTTTAAAAAGTGGTAATAAAAAGATCATGTTAAGAAATGAACTGACATAAGGTAGACTTACTGGAAAAGTATGTGAGATAGCACAGCTATACGGAAATATCAGGAAAATACTCATAACAAAATCTTCATTTAATTTGATAAAGCAAATAAGATCACAACACAGTCCACCCACATATGCATTTAGATGGTACAGCTCTTGTCAACTGAACATTAATTCTCTGTATTTTAGGTCTTTTTTACTCATGGCTGATTTGAAACTTGCATACTGAAAGGCAAACTTTTCATAATCTTCACTTCATTCTACAGGATTGAAAGCCATTCTACTTTTTGTAAGAGTTTTTATAACTTTCAGTTATTTAGCCAAAAGTCTGGATGAATGGCAATCATATTGCTCATATCATTCTTTGCAAAACACAAAACTTCGATTTTTCACATCATTGCATTTTCCATGTATACATATTCATGCACTGCTATATTTTTTTACAGGTGTTTATACTTGCCTCTCCACGTTTAGGAAGAGTGAGAGATAAACGGGTATATGCAGGATTATAACTCAGCAATAAATGCCTGTGGGGTGTATGATGTCATTCTTTCACAGAAAATTTTTTATAGAACTGCTAAAAGGTGATGGCCAATAGCCAAACTTCAAGAAAGGATGAATGAAAGGAAAACAAAAATGGTTTTTTCAAGTTGCTATAAAGCAGAAGGCAGTGGACAGCTACCAGGTGATACATCATCACAGTGTGTGTGGTGCTTGTGTGTGTGCATGCATAAACAGGCTCTGTGCGTATGTGTATGCAGACCTAGAGAAAAAAACCACTCATATA
Source organism: Corvus brachyrhynchos (assembly GCF_000691975.1). Classification (NCBI taxonomy): domain Eukaryota; kingdom Metazoa; phylum Chordata; class Aves; order Passeriformes; family Corvidae; genus Corvus; species Corvus brachyrhynchos. Next base: position 6,821,957 of record NW_008239054.1, on the reverse strand, counting down.
TATATTATCTATATATATATCTGTTTGAATACTGTCAGAAAAACCTGCAGCTATGACCTAGATTATCTCTGACAAATCTTTCTCTAATTAGTCATTAGCTATGACTCAGATGGGAATTTCTGAAATGAAACTATATAAAACTTTGAAATAGAAAATAAGATTATATTTACCATTCACGAACTATAAACTATTAACTAATGACTAATTAGTCATTAGCTATGACTCAGATGGGAATTTCTGAAATGAAACTATATAAAACTTTGAAATAGAAAATAAGATTATATTTACCATTCACGAACTATAAACTATTAACTATAGTACAAAATGAGAACCAAATAGACCAGGGTATTGGATAGACTTTGGTGGACTGCTGAAAAACTGAAACATACAGAAGGATTTCATTAAGGAAGTTTTGGGGTCAGGCGTATGTGTTGATGAATTAAATTTTCCCAAGAAAGATGATATTTTCTGAAAACATTAATTTAGTTGGAAATCCACACATTTTCATGGAAATTTTGTCATCAACACTAGATAGTGAGATGAAAGAAAAAGAAAGTTCAAAGTGTTGAAAGGAACAGTTCTGCAGAAGGGGAGTAAAAGGTATCTTCATAACGCCACATTAAGTTTAAAAGAGGTGTGATAGATTAAACAAGAAACATCAGTCTGAAGTGCTTTCAAGTGCTTCTGTTTAAGGAAGTAATGGTGCATTCCCTTAAAGAAATGCAGTACAGGAGTGATAAGAGGGTAAGCTCTACTATCCATTTAAGAAAATGGGATGCAGCACTAATGAAATCAATGGAAAAGACTGAGAGTTATGTAAGAAAGTATGGATATAATTAGAAAGCTGAAACAAAATTAGGGAAGTAAACAACACCATATACAGAGTGTATCTATCCCATATATGAGTCCAGAAGTTGGAAGCTGGAAGGCTGAATGAAGCTACACTGTTGTCCCATGTACTTCAGAGAGAAAGGAAGCCATCAGTAATGAAAAGTAATTTTCTGCTGTTCAGTTGTTTTATTATCTCTAGGAAGCATTTATGTCTAATATTTTTCACTGTAGTAGGGTACAGAAATCTGGGAAAAATAAAAGTGCAGAACTGCTCCTGGGTAAACAGTCACTCTCATCTAACACAACAGGTCTGGTTAGGAGTCACGTTTATTTAAACAAACCGCATCAGCTAAAGTAAGAGAAACCCTTAGCAAAGTTATGTAGGTCCAAATGGGTAGACCCCGGCTGAGTCTGACCCAAGGCGAAAGGACCCTGGCAGAACTGGGGGGGAGCAGTCAAAAACGGCAGTGCCAGCGCCAGCAGCTGCTGTGCAGAATCAAGTCCAGCACCTGAAGCAGAAGTGTGGCTCGACGTGGACAATCTAGCTTTCGGGGGTTGTCCATGGTTTTTCTGTTTCTGGCTCCGGGATGGGGAGCACCTGCCATCCTGTCTTTGTCTGGGGGAACCACATAGAGCTGTGTGGGAGTGGCCATCATCTTGTCTTTTCCCGGCAGCCAGCAGAACTACATTGAGGTGCTGAACACCTTTTTGTGTGTAAAGTACCCTCTCTTCTTGTATACTTTTGTTATTGATATTGCTGCTGTTACTGGGCATTACTTAGTCACTTTTGTTTGCTTTCAGCAAATTGTTATCTCAACCTATGGTCTCTGCCTTTGTCCCTCTCCTGCCAAAGAGGGTGGGGGGAAAGGAAGTGGCTATTTGGAGCTTAATTTCTACACACTGTGTTCATGGAGTATGATACAATGGAGGGGAAAAAGAAAATGAAAAGAAGCGCTTTCAGGTAACAGGGTAACCTCCCTTGAATAAAATGTCATCTGCTAAGAGATTTGATTCTTGTTTGCAAATGGGGGAAATCAGCTTATTGAGCACCAGAGAGGTTAACTTAGTTTTCCTAGGTTTCTGCACTAGGCTTGTACAAGTATTTTATTAATGACTGCTAGAAATTTAAATGTGCCCCTCTTGCTGCAAAACTAGTCCTGATGGAGAGGGTTTTATATATTTATATTTACTTCCTGCACCTTTTCTAGAAAGCTAAATTACGCTGATAAATCAGCATTGCTAAACAAGATATAAACTGCTGATTCAACTGATTGGTGTTAACATTTATTATCACAACTAAAGATTGCATGTCATGTATGCTTAGATAGGAAGCAATATTTTCTGCAAAAAAAAGGAAAATGCAAATAATTCTTTCCAAAAAAGGGGCAGAACATCAGAAAACTGCACAAAAAATACTCTTACAATGGTACAGGATTGCACACGCAGAACCTGGTCATAGGAAAATAACAAGGAAAAAACTCAGGAAGATGATAATTTGCAGCAATGTGTACTTGTGACACCACACACCACTCCTTTGTGTGCCTTGCCAGGAGCTCTAGTGCTTTGACAAGCCTGTGACAACAATAATGATACTCAAGTGCAAGCAAGTGATGGCTTGATGGTCCCAGGAGCTAAAAGGACCAGAATGGAAACTAATGAATAATGAAGAGTTAAAAGATTTGCCTACTGCAACTCTTGAGACAGCATTAGATGAACAAGTGAAACAATACACTCTTAACCCAGAGACAGAGAACAGATTGAATCATAACAAACTGCATTTTAAATGGAATGGTAATTATAAAATATAAATATTTAGGTTAAATGTTAATTCACAGTAACCTTACTATACAAGCCAACTTATCCAGGTATGCAGTCAAGCTACCACTGAACCTGATCTTGCCACTAGTGAAGTTATGAATAAATTTTAATATCATAACAGTACTTGAAATAAGAAAAAATATATATTTATTCTACAAGAATATTAAAGAGAACCTTAAATACATGATAGTATGTATAATAAGAAAAGGGGTATATTAGACTGCCTTTTCCCACCTCAATGCACAGAATGTGTCATCTAATCAGCTTTGATGGATGACTTAGAGGAAAGGCATGTGAAAGTAACATTGCAAAGACAGCTACAAGCACCTATATATTTGGGAAATATGTCAACATAGGAAGCTAAGTGCAGCAATTTCATTGACAGTTACTTGCATAGTTCTTCAAAGCAGGTGAAAGCAACACACAGTAACAAAGGTAATATTTCTTGACAATTTACCTGTACAACTGCTGGTGATGAGTGTCTAGATACAGACAGCAAAAAAGTAGGTTCTGAACTGGACCTAGAAATTGTAGTGGCAATCTTCCCTCCTAGCTATGCCCTAATCCTCATCTCCAAATAGCAGAGGTAATAAGTTGACATAAAGAAGACATAACATATGTTGACTAAAGAAGAAAATATTAACAGAAATTATGCTTTTCCAGCAGTGGTAAATCAGTTACATTTTTACCTGTCATACAATACTCTTAAATAATTGAATGAAAGCTCTGGGAACTCCATCATTCAGAAGATTTTATGGGACTGGACAAACATCATTGTTATAACAAATATAACTCATAATTAAAAAATGGTCTGATAACTCTGTAAGGGCTTTCATTATGACAGCTGCAAGAACAAAATAAAAGTCTGGGAGAATACCTATGATGCCTCACTAGCTGGTACATGGACAAGATGCCTCATCCAAATGGGAACATGGATACACATTGTATTAAATTCACTGAACAAGAATAGATCTCATGGATGAACATCCCTTTCATCATCCGTAACACATTACCCATGTGATTAAAACTACGGTTCCTCTTGAAATCAGATGTTTTGCCAAACACTGCTGCCCAATATCATCTACCGTTGCCTTCATTAATTCTGTGTCTGAAATTGCTTTCACTGACTGCCTTTTGGCACCTGGGAGTTTACAGAAAAAGCACTTCCAGCTGGTCTCAAGGTTGGAAGGCCCCTGCCTCAATGCTGATGGCATTCCAGTGAATTAATCCAATCACAATAAGATTGATGTTCAGCTGCGTTTTGCTCTCGAGACATTTTAGGAAGCAATTCTGGCTACTGAACGAATAAATATTTTTGAGGACAGAAACCGGTTTAGATAAAATCCATATGAGAAGTACTTCAGCTGAAAGATGTGTGCCTACAGATTAATGGAAGAGGAGCATTCAGTCCTGTTTCCTTCTTGGGCAGCCCAAACTACTCACAACGTAATATGGCAGGACCCATAGATTTCTGAATTCAAGAAGTCAGAGCAGACTATAAAGTTTGGTCTTTTGATGTTAAGCTTTTTTAATCCCATAAAGTCTGTGGTTTAGGATGAGGAATAGTGATTGAAGCTCTGAGGCCCCCAGTGTAGGAAGGATGTGGACCTGTTGGAGCGAGTCCAGAGGAGGACCACAAACATGATCAGGGGGCTGGAGCACCTCTCCCAAGAAGACAAGGGTGAGAGGATTGGGGCTGTTTAGCCTGGAGAAAAAAAGACTCTGGAAACACCTCGTAGCACTTTTCAGTACCTAAAAGGGACTACAAGAGAGATGGAGAAGGACTTTGTACAAGGACGTGGATTGATAGGACAAGGGGGAATGGCTTTAAATTGAAAGAGATTTGGTATTAGGATGAAATTTTTTTACTGTGAGGGTGGTGAAGCACTGGAACAGGTTGCCCAGCTAAGGTCTAGATGCCCCAGCCCTGGAAGTGTTCAAGTCCAGGTTGAATAAGGCTTGGAGCAAGCTGATCTAGTAGAAGGTGTCCCTTCCCATGGCAGGGGGGTTTGAAACTAGATGATCTTTAAGGTCCCTTCCAACTTAAGCCATTCTATGATTCTATGAATTCATTCTCAGCTGATGGGTGTTTTTTTGTCTTCAAGTCATGGAAAGGATAAACAGTAGCTGAAAATTGTAGCAGATCTGCTGAAAAAAAATTAAGGAAGAAAACAACATAGGCATTAGCATTACTGCTTCACCTGCCTCTCAGCCTAGAATATTAACTTCCATGCATCATCACACTAGCAAGAGCCTACATTTATGAACTTTATAGAAAAAAAATGAGTTAAAAGAATCCTTAACACAACATTTCTGGTGAACAGAAAATAGAGTAGTTATTAGTGTTAGGAGTAAAATATAGTTACATATCAAATTCATGTCCAAGAAATGGGATCCATTTTAAGTTCTAATAAATACTGCCTCACAAACCTATCACATTAACCTTACTTCTGAGACGTGTCAAGGAAGTATATGATGGAGTTATGGAAAATGTCCTCCAATTCAATGGTTAACAGTGCAACCAGTAAAATTAACAGAGACTTAGAAGGTAGTTAGGTGAACGAGAGGCAGAATTGTCTCCAACAGATGACCTCATCCGAAATTAAAAATTTAGCATAAGGCTTAACTTGATTCTTTCACTTTTAATGGGAAATAAACTATTGCCATCCTCTCTTCATTGCACAATTTTTCTGACCATTCATTTGAAAAGGTCTATCAGAGTCTAACAAAATCATTAATTCCTTTTTCCACACTCCAGAAACTATTTTAAGATCTATATTAAACACAAATAATTTGCACCTAACATGTGTTATGCTTATTGCTACAGGTTGAACAGAGCATTAAAATTAAACATCAGATCTACTGAAGTTGCTGCAAATTTTTGTTTCAATTTCCAAACAGAATAAGAGACAAAATCTTTTGAGCATTTTCAAAAATGGAACTGCATTGCAAAAGAGGGCTGTGTATTTTTGTCTGTCACACTCAGTTGCTTAGCATTTGGCTACTGGCCTGGATTTTATCAGAATTCAGCTTCAAATCCCTGTTCTCCTTCAGTCACAGCATTATTGTTTATCCCAAACCAAGGAAAGTTTCCTACACTCATACTCTTGGTACCCAATCTCCTTGCTTCTTGTATGTAACAAATTATCCTCAAAATCTAGTGGAGACCAACAACCTCATAAAATATTTCACCTTTGATAAAACAGACAATATTGCCATAATTCATTTAAAAAAACCTTCATTCCAGACCTATTCACAACAGTGTGTTCCTGGCTGCCAGCCCAAAACTATTATCATTCTATTAGTGTTGTTTGTTTGTCAGATTTCATCCAGCTAACACATGCTAAAAGTACAGCTGTTCCGTTTACATTTGGTCTTTAAATATCTGTTTTATTCTTTTTCTTCGACCTCTAAATGATGAAAAGAAGGGAAAAAAAACTCCCCAGTATAAAGATACCCTAGATGAGCAATATTGTTCTTGGGAGCGTATGAACCCTGCACTATACTGGAAATCAGGAACAGGACCATTGGTGAGTTTAAGATCAAAATTTCCCAGTTCTTCTGTGGAGTGGACACTCCAATACAGTCCCAATTCAGTTCTTTCCATCTTTTATTTATTTTACTGGAATACAACACCTTATTAAGAAATAAGGCACATCGTGTTAGCTCAAGATTTACTGAAATCTTTAAAAAAGTTGTGAATTAATGATTTGTTTATTTCTTCATTCTCTGGTTTCAAACCTAAGCATGAAATCCCAGACTTTTTCATGCTAAAACAGGTGACATACTCACTATGCAATGTAGTAATACACAAAGACACTGTTTATTCTAGATGGAGCAGCACAGCTCAGAGATAACTTATCAGGTCCTGGGAGCAATACCCCATCACTAAATCTGTACTCAGCGTGGGCTAATTTGCCTTTTCTTTCAGCTCTGTAACTTTTCTGATATCTCAGCACTGCATGCTGCAGTTACACCCTACCAGAAATGCTTAGAGACTAGTCTGACATCAGTCACTTGGAACTGTACCTTCTCTAATAGTGGGTAAAGAAGGGCTATGCTACAGAATTCAAAGGCTTGCTGGAGGGGAGATGTTGTAAAAAAAACTGGTAAAAAATCAGGGAACTTTCTTTGCCAGCAGACGTTGCCAGCAAAATAAATACTGCTTGCCCAGCAGCAAGGGCAGCTTGGGTTACACTGCCACTAAAAACCTTCAGCAGCAATGTCAATCACAATTATGATTAGAATATATTTGGCATTAAAATACCAAATGTGTTGTTGATCCTCCTCTAAGAAATAACCAAGATCGTGCATATTTTAGGCGTACTTTCTTAATCTGTGGTCAGTGCAGATTTGAACATGATGCTCTGGATAGGAATCTACATGTACAAAACCTTTCAGCAACATATGCAGCTAGGAAATGCTCATGCAGATATATTCAGACAACCTAAGTCACAAAACTGTCAACTTAAAGCTGCATTCTGTGTTTTTCAATCTGTAAGAGGTTGTAAAAAAATCTAATAAGGCATTATAATCTATTTTTATGAAATAAAAAATGTCAAACAGTCTTGGTTCAAGAACAGTTACAAAACAAAAATCCCCTCACTGTTGTCACCGGGGAAGTGGAAGAAGCCAGGAATGTTTCCTTCCAGTGCTGATGACTCCAGGACATAAGCTAATTGGTGCCCGAGGAAACCTCAATGTGTTTTTCTCAATACCTATGCCTTGCAGGTCACTTCAGCAGCTCCTGTTAACTTAATAAATGTTTCTTTATGCCTGCATTTGATTTTAAGTACAGTACTTGCCCCTGGTCTTTGAATGCATGCTGGGTACAAAGCATTAGCATTATCCACACCATTTAAGATTATGCACACTTCAATTAGATCTCTCAGCCATTTTTCCTTAGTTGCTGCCATCGCCCCAGTTCCTGCAGGCTGAAAGCTGAACATTTTCTCTAGACCTCATTATCTTTTTTGTCACTTAGTCCATAAAACTGTTCACTACGATCCCATCTACTCCTGAAAATAGTCCTTATCCACCTGCTCTTACAATATTTTCCATAACTTACATCCATCCAGGTGAGATAGAAACTGAACTAAATCACTCCATATCCATGTGCAGTACCAAAGGCAATGTAGCCTTAATTTTTCACATGCAAGGAATAGCTTTGTGCTTGATCTTTGTCACAGAGCCAGGAAAGTGCTTGAGAATACAGTTTAATTTTAAATATTTCAATAGTTTTATTGATTTGAGAGAAGGAACTCATATATGAAAAGTCAGACATGCATTAGAGTTTGGTACTGTTTATTAGTTTTGGAACCTGCTTTAAGTATCATCTCTTCTAATTCAATCTCATGTATTTCATTATTTATTATTCCCTTCTATGTGCAGTGATTAAGTTGTAATTTTTGAAGTCACTTGCCTCTTCTCAGCTCTCTTATTTGTGACCCAGTGTTTTCTCAATTGCCATTTATTTTTATACAACATTTCTGACCAAGTTGTTGTAATACTTGTGTGGGGAGGGTTTCTTTGGTTAGTTGGTTGGTTGGTTTTTTTAACCACATGCCTTATGGCTTTGTTTACTTGGTCTCAACCGTTTTCTGACTTGGGCTTCTGTTATTTTGGGTACTACTGAGTTATTTTGGTCTTTTTCAAACACTGGTCTTGGACATATTCCTGATAAATGTGAACTTGTCTGCTATTTTTACTGCCTCTGCATGGGACAAACTCATGATGGTACAAACAGGGAAAATGAAAAGCATCTGTGACAGGTGACTGGTACAATTCCTGATCTGAAAATATAAACTGTTCATATTCAGCTGGAGATTTCAGAAACTAAATTGGTGATCTGTATTGCTTTTCCTAAGGAATTATATTATATTTTATTCTAATATAGTTTCACTATGAGTTTTGAAGTACCTCCTCCAGTTAAAGTAATGTCAGCTTTATCAAGAAGATACATATCAAGAGATGCACTAACAACCAATACATTGTGCAACTGGGTGAAAAACGAAATGAGATTCCTTGTATTCACTGTCTTTTTTTATGAGCAGGTTATTGAAAAATTCTCTGAAGTTGAACAGCTAAGTTTCTTAAATGAACATCAAATTTCTTTTTCCTTTAAATATAACTACTAAACAGAGCTACATCTTTGAGACAACTCCAGGTACATTTTTACACTTATCCAATAAACCACAAGTGACAGACTACCTCTCTGACAGAGCTGTAGTAAAAATGAAGATACTTTTCCTAATATGCATATGGTGCCTTTGCAGCTTGTTCACAGAAACCACTTGAAATGAATAGGGCATTTTTTACATTTTTCTTTTCTTAATTTGTTTAGCATCAGATTAATCCAGTTTGCTATCAATAAGTTACTGGAATTGACAGCTTTTGTTTCTACGTACCAATAGTTTATTTATTCTCCAGCTTCCTGGACCCCTGATTTTCCCCTTATAGAGAACTCAGATTACTCTGAGCAGAAAAGCATGGCCCAGAGTACAGATAAGGAGTGAGTAGAAGGCAATTAGCGTGAATACAACCTCTTGACGCATTCCAAAACAAAATTCGTTAGGTAAAAAGAAGGAAGGAAACCCTGTCAGGAAATTAGCAACAGCAAGAACTGCATAAGACACCATGAGATAGTTGGACAAGAGAGGAGGAGAGGTGCTGTTTATAGCACAGAAACACACATTGTAGGGGGAAAAAAAAAAAAAAAAAAAAGAGATGAACAGGCCCAAGCATGGACAGCCAGCATGGACGAATGAAGTGAAGAAAAGGAATCTTGGCCTTATTTTAATAATCTGCTGAAACGTTGGCTTTGTGTCTATTTGGGCTGATACGTGCAAACACAAGCATGTAGCCATGCATGGTTACATGTCCAAATGTTCAACACACTTTAGGGGTCTGCAGCCACAGAAAAACCTGCGTGGATATCACAGACTGAAAGTAGAGGATAGCATATGTTTTTGAAGACTTTTCTTAAGTTTACGTGAGAAATTTTACGTCCCAGTATATTTAAAGAACTATAAAACTTCAAATTTGATGAGATTTATATCGGTACATCATAACTTATATTGACTTGTCTTAAGATGAGATGAATCACTCTCTAGAAGCATCTGCTACTAACTACTGTAGGCACCAGTGGGAGACTACAGTGACTGTATCAGATGCAGCCACCTACATTGCACTTGGTCAAATGAATCCCACAACCATCATCAGACCTATTTAAGCATGTGAGAAAGCAGAGAGCCACCCGGAAGACACTTTGGCCTCCTAACCCCTGAGAATTTTTAGGTATTTAATCTCTTTAAAAGGTTAAACAAAATGGTTAGTAAATCTGACAGTGCCTTAATTCTTCAGAAATCATAGTAAAGGAAAAATACAGATATCACACAATTTTTAAGTGGTTCCGTATCTTCATTGTCTGCAAAAATGCTTAACATAGTGCTAAGATTTTAGATAACTGAATTTTCACTGTAATTTCCCTCAACCTTAAACGTACTTGGAGGTTCAGGTCAGGTGTCTCAAAACAGTCTTAACCTTGTTCTTACCACATTCATCATAGCATAACACTTCCACTTATACATAAACTATCCAAAGCAACTTATGGGGTAGCTGTTTGCTTTGTTCAATAAGAGTTGCCATTTGAGCCAGTGATTTTTTGTAGTGTCATTAAGCATGTAATGTCATCACGTGCCACGCCAGTATAACAACCCTCTATGACCAACAATGTCATTCACCTTAAACCTCAAGCAATAGCTAAAAAACCAATGTCCACAGACTTTCAACTGCTCATTTCAGGATTCTGCACATACATCCACACAACCAAGGCTGCAGCTGGACCAAGTCCCTGCTATATCCCAGCTGCTGCATGGCACTTGAGCTCTCACAGTCAGCTGTGGAGGTAAAACACTCACTCTCTGCTGGTGGTTTTCTGCATGTCCTGCTTGACCAAAAGATAAATGCAACACAGTTGAAATACAAGAAATGTACTTTAAATAACTAAATCAAAGAGAAGAGACAACAACTTTAACCTAACCTTTTCTACAGTAAACTGCAAGGCTTTGCAGAAGCAATGGGGTAAAATTGAGGGGAAAAGGACACTGGACAGATACTGCAAACAAACCAAGCGATTTTTTTATTCGGGGATTCAGAAACCATTATGCCCCATGACAGCCAGCCAAATATGGAAAAGAGGCAAATGGGTAGAAGGCTTTCTCACTGTTCTTTGCACAAAATGGTGCACCAGACTTATGAAGTTTCCCTGGAAAAAGTAGGAGCCACCAAAAAATAGTAGGAGTCAACCAAAGAAGCAAAACAGAGTAAAGCCTAAAAAACATATGATCAGGAAGTGTTTTGAATTACTGGATCTGGGGAAAAAAATTGAAATATTATACTCTCAATCCCTAAACTGGCTATAAAATATGTTGGTGTCAGGATGTCATTCAAATAATAGTGGTCTCAAGTTTTATTGTGCTAGATGCCTGTTTTCAAGTTACTGATCAAGTATAAATGGAACATCCCATTGCTGATGGAAAGGATTTTTTCTGTATTCACAAAGACTACAATAATTCAGAAATTTTGATGGTGCTACTTATTGATATTATTGAGAACTCATAAGCATAAAGAATGTAAAGATTGATACACATAATCTTCCTGTTTTGAGAGCTTCTGTCTCTCACTGCCAGTAAAACCATGCATTTATTCAAGTTCTGAGCATGCAGGACTCAGCTCAGTGCAGTTGCTGGAAGGGAGTTGGTCAGGAAGTGGCAGGGAAGGACAACATCTCCAAAAGGAATATTACAGATTCGGGGTATTTATGGTTCTGGATGCTTATTTCAGAAAGGTACAGCACTGCTTCACAGCAGCTTTCAAAGAGTGAGAGGCCACTTCAGTTTGTTTGGGGGGTGGCTGGGAACAGACATGTGCACCCTCTTTTCCCCATGTCTTCCCACCTCTCCCTTTTCTCCTGCAATACCCAATATCTGCCTCCTACTTGAGACTTGCAATACAAAGGCACAAAATAGCCATTCCTCTATCTGTGGCATGACCTCAACTCACCTCCTCCTGCACTGCTGAGTAGAGGCAAGAACCAGAAGCTCTTCCCTGGAGAAGATGGGGTACAAAGGTGGAAGTAGAACAAACAGTCCAGCAACTCAAAAGGCTGGAAAAAGTGGTGCCTGCCCTGGCTGATCTGTCCCTTGCCTCCCTCTGCAGTGAACCCTCTTTACCTAGCCACCACCTCACCACTGATCAGAGAAGGAGCAGATACCAGAGGGACGCCTGTCTCTGTGTTTGAGCACAGAGTTAAGGCAGGCACCTCTGCCCTCATGGCTGCCACCCAAACCTTGTGTTAACAGAGGCTCAAGCTACTGCTGCAGAGCACAACTGGGATTCGTAACGAGAGCCTGAGTGTGTGAGTCATGGCTGCTGGGCATTCTCAGGAAGATTCTGAGCCTTTTCTTCAGGCTAAACAATCACAACTCTCTCAGGGTCCCCTCATATGATAGATGCCCAAGTACCTTCATCCTTGCAGAGGTCTTTGCTAGACTTGGTCCAGTATGTCCATGTCTCCCTTCCTTTGGGGAGCCCAGATGTGGACAGGTCACTGCAGATATGCTCTAGTCAGGGTTTTGCAGTCGAGAAGACTCACTCACCTCCCTTGATCTAGTGGTAACACTTTCCCTAGTACAACCTGGCCTCTCCTGGCTGCCTATACTCCAAGGGCACTTTGTTGTCTCTTCTTCCATTAGGTGTTCACCAGGGCCTTTACTGGAAAGCAGCTTTCCAGCCAAACACCACCCAGCCTGTATAGCTGAGTACCTAAGGTTTCTTCCTCCCCAAGGGCAGGACTTGGCACTTCCTTTGCTTGGATTCAAAAGAGTCTTGCTGGCCAAGATCTCCAGCCTTCTGACATGCCAGGGAATGGCAGCACAACCTAGTAGTACATCTGGTGTACCAACAATTCATCCTGTTTTTTTCACACCTGCAGATCTGATGATTGTCTGCCCTACTCCATCATCTAAGTGAGTACTGAAGATGTTACACAGTTATTGTCCCCATTATCAACCTCTGTGGTCAAAATACAAAATAATATATTTTAAATGCTAACATACATGCTTGTTTGTCATCTTCTCAAAATATTGTTGATTAAAAAAAATTAAAACTGAAAAATGCCACCAGGGAAATAAAACAGTCATAAAGATGTCTTTTAAGAATGACTAAGGTGCAGATGCAAGTTAAAACTCTAAAACAGAATACGTATGGTATATACCTCTATTTTTCTCTCCAACAACAAATTGAGAGTAGAGCAAACACATTATTCCCTCAGAATGATGCCCTCTAGCCCTAGTATTCACGCAGAGTTACAGAGGAAATATCTTCACTAAATCCGAGCCAACACCAACAGTGTACAACCTCGATCGTTTGCGCTCTGTATATGCAGTTACTGTGTAGTATTTCCAGGTTCAGGTAGCCAGCTTACTGTCTCATTATTTAAATGGCTGTCATTGAAAAAACAGTGTTACTTGAGCCACATAATTCTAACACATGATTTCACAAATGCAAATTCACAAATCCCACAGATGCAGTTCTCTCACTGCTTCTGCACTCAGAAGTTGCCATGCATCTAAGAGCTGCGGATAAGAGAGTAGCTTTAGATTTCACTTAAGATAATCAGCCATAAATTTGTTATCGCTTCACTCCTCTTCATGAAGGCTTGAGAGCTGATAGTCTGAGGAGATGAATGGGAAAAATCCACACAACATTCAAATTTGTTCATTCAAATTAATTCAATCAGGTTATTCACAAAGGAAGGCAAACACCTACATGGGGATCCACTGTGCCCAAGATACATGGTCCAATTTGAAAAAGTTCAGCATATCCAGGCGATGGCCACACCAGGTCAAAGCAAAGATACACGCTGTTGTTTCCTTCATCTCTGTGTCTGCTCTCTCCTAGGTCTCTGTGTTCTTAGAAATCTGCTCTCAGCTGCTGCTAGAAACATCCACAAAGGAAACCCCCAACCTCCAGAAATTTGCAGCTCATATATTTATTTGGGTGTTTCTGTTGCTTTTGGATTTAATGTTCCTCACACTTTTTGGTTGTTTTCCCTTCCATGAATTTGTCTGGTTCAGCTACTTTTTAAAGGTGCAATTTTTGGCCCGCATAGTAATCCACAGCAAAGAGATGCACAGATTAAGCATAATTTACTTGAGGAACCAGCTCTTCCACTTTATTCTGAATCTGTTTCTTTCATGTTTCATTTTATGCTGCATAGTTCTTGCTTAGAAAACAGAGTGAATAAACTATTGGCTTAGTAAAAGTTCACAGAAGCTCATAACCAGCACATTTTAGCTACCTGAGCAATAGAGAGTACTTGTTATCTTACTCTGTGTATTTGATAAGAAGGTCAGGATTGCAAGATCTGAGTACAGCTGCTTAGCAGCCCAAGGATTAGTAACACAATTTTGGCAGAGGAAGTGGAAATACTCCTTCTACCAAAAAAAAAAAGTAGATATTCATGGATAAATACTGAGTTTTCAACTGTTAAAATCCTAGATTAATTAGTAATTTTGTATATCCCATTAGCAACGTTAGAGGTGTTTCATTACTGGACATGGTTTAGTGGTGAACCTGGAAGTGCTGGGATAAGAGTTGGACTTGATGAAGAGGTCTTTTCTAACCTGAACTATTCTATGATATGCATGCCTTAGGACACCTGTGTAGCAGCATGACATATAAAATACTGTAGGACAACTGGCCTATCCACAGACGTTTTATATGCATACAGATTGAAGTCTTTAAAGATTTATGGTTCATTACTAATTCTTCCCATAGTCACTGCAGCCTCCCAAACAGACAACAAGCAGAGGGTGCAACTTGCTGGCACAGTGAGGCAACTCTGGCAATACTTAGTTGAAGCTAAATCTCTAGTCCTTGGGCAGCTTTCAATTATAATGAGATAGGACATAGCATGGAATTGCTCCCAGGATAAGAATTTTATAAGTGGTTCTGTAAAAGTCCGTCCCGACCCTCTGGCAATAAATAGAGAGTATGGCCATGCTCAGAATGCAGCCCCCTTCTTTCTTGAAAATGCAAGGATTAAAAAAAATAAATAAATTCTCATAATGAAGCTTACCAGCAAAAATAACTATATGGACATTCTAAAATTCCTGAGGTTTCATCTTAGCAATTAGATTTGACCAGAGCCAAGCAGAAATGGGCAAAAAGAGAAGATGCTGTGAATCCTGCATTTCAGGATGTGTGTCTGTTACCTTTATTGCTGGGAAGCCAGCAGTGCTCGCAGCTGTCAGGAGCCCTGCTGTTCAGCATTCCTGGCTGTTACAAGCTCTGTCAGGCAGCCGGAAATGCTTAGAGCTGACATTAATCACCGACTTTGGGGTTCACAGCTGTTACAAGAAGTTCCAGCAACTTGGCGGTGCTAGTAACAATTTATTTCACTTAGCAACAAACGCTGGCATATGGGTGTTGCTTATAATTTCTAAGGAGCTTTTTTGCCAATGCTATTAGCTTCCACAGTCAGCTGGGGTTACAGTAATGCAAGATTTAAGAACTT
Organism: Corvus brachyrhynchos; assembly: GCF_000691975.1. Lineage (NCBI taxonomy): Eukaryota > Metazoa > Chordata > Aves > Passeriformes > Corvidae > Corvus > Corvus brachyrhynchos. The sequence continues at coordinate 6,806,728 of NW_008239054.1, read as the reverse complement.
TTAGGACCATTGCTAACAGTGGTGCCTAACAACAAAGAGTACCTTCAGCTACAGTCACTGTGCATACAAACATTCTCAACACATTGGCAGCTTTCCTAATAATAACCAAGTGCCTGATACTACCTACAGCTGTGGAAGCATTAGTCAGTGCTTCAAAACACTGCTGCTTTGTCAACAACATGTATAGAGTTTAACAAGTCGTTCTTACAATACCAGGAGATTTTCTGCCAGAGCTCTGTGCTGCAGCTAAGTCCCCCAGCAGGGTATATTAGCTCAGGCTCAGCATCACGCGAATAAAGTCGCACAGATTTTGAGCAACGTGAAAATATTGAAAGCTACACCACAGTGAACGCAGGATGCTGAGAACGCAGACAGAGGCTCTGCTTCTGAATCCTGGACAATGTGTTTAATGCATCAGGGAGACTGAGTAGAAAATTGTAATTCAGACATCACTGTCGTTATTTGTGAAGATATCTGTAGTGGGTTGTTTATTTTTAAACCTAAATTAAAAATAAAAAGGAAAATGCTCTAAGCCTTATAAAGATGTTGTGGATTTGCTCCATGATGTCTCAATAAAGACATGTCCAAGGAAATATTAGAGCGACATAATTTTCAAAAGTAATATAATATGAAAAATATAGTGTAGCTCAATTTTTGAATCCTGTAATATAGAAGTATATTAATCCTGTAATAGAGAAGTATATTTTAACATTATTCTGCTACAGATCAGGTAAAAACCCTGCCAAATCCTTCCTTAACTTCAAGTCTCACAATATCTGCAAATTCTGCAAGGGAAATTCTGAAAATTTTTTATCTGTTGTATTGGCAGAGGAAAAACTTCTCTCTAAATTAAATAATTTCTGTGAAATTATTTACTTAACCCTTTTTAATATAAAAGTGTATTACATGTGATTTCCTCATTTCATTTTGAAAATGCTTAAACATTTTCTTCTACAAATCTTTGTTTGGTTTGGTTTGGATTTTATATATTATACACCTAAACATATGTCATTTACACTAGTGCTTTGAGATGCATTGAGATATCATATAAAAAGCATGGCTAAAGGCAATTTTGATTTACAAAAATTCTAACAGATGTTGAAGGACACAATTTTAGTGCATAACTGACTGTTTTCAATTTCTTTTTCTTTTTCACTGCTCACTCCATCATAAACCTAAAGGGCAAATCATGCTAAACCAGTCAGATAATGGTTTTTGATAGAAAACAATCTTTGTATCTGAAGGAAAAACAAGGGGAGTGACACATCTCATTTTTAACAAGGTTTCTGACACCATCTTATGATATTTTGTGAGCAGACTAACAACCTTATGGACTGAATGATGAAATAACATGTAAACTACTACACTTGCAGATAACAGATCAGAGGGGATCCAAGACACATAAATGCCGTTGTAGTATTTTGAACAAAGGTAAATGCGAGAAATATTCTGGAGAAAACAGGATGAAATTCATTAAGATGAAATGAAAAACCTTTATACATTTCAGAAAAATGAAACCCACCAAATTAAATAATAATAATAAAAAAAAAGTTGAAAACCAACTTGTTAGTCTTGCATGGGGAAATAAAAAGGTCTGAGCACATAATAGCTCACAGAGTTGAATGTGCACCAAGAATGGCCTTCTGCAGGATGAAGGTCATGCGGCTGTGTATGAACAGGAGTGTTCTCTGTACTCCAGTGGAAAAGGACTTTGTCCTCCACTGCTGATATATGGCAATAAAGCAGCTGAGTCTAAGAACATATTGTTGTTATGAGTACCAAGAGGATGAGGGGTCAACCATTTCTTTTGTGCTGCTTTTCAGAGCTTATGCACAAGATCAACACAGAAAGTTCAAGCAATCAAACTACTTACAAGGAAAACACTTTCAGTTGGTGGCATGTAGTCAATATAATCTGCCCACTGCAATATAAAATTAGACCTTGTTCATCAAGCCCCATTTCAGCTGTTGCAGGATACCACAAGTAAGAACTTAGAGAA
>NW_008239054.1:6770113-6804713 GCF_000691975.1 Corvus brachyrhynchos | reverse complement strand
CTCATTAAGCTGAAAACTTGTAGTAAAACTCCCTTTGAGTCAGCAATGATGTGCCACAAAATGAGGGCATAGAAAGATGAGAAACACTGCCAATGCCCTTGACCTACACAGAAACAGGGGATTTATTCTGTGCAACTCCTAATGACCTATATTAGAGTTGTTGAATCCAGTGGCCCAACAGAGGTGAGGCTGCCACTGCTCTGTGCCCCCAGGTCCAGCCAGTAGCAAGGCTGAGCAGGTATTTCATATACAGGGAATACACACCTATACATATATTCATGTACATGCACACGTGTTTTCCCTATATAAACACAGTAAGAGAGTCTGCACAAAGCCAACAAGTATTCCCAATCTTCCTGCCCTCACAACCTCCCTTGATGTAGGTCATCTCAGAGCTTCGCCCTTTGGATGTTTAGAAACTTTTTTAAAACCTTCAAATCTAAATGCTCTATGAACATTGTACATGCATTTGCTCTTTGAACAGAAAGATAACTAGCATCAAAGCTAGTTGGAAAATATTCATGTTCAACAAGTTATAACACTTTTCCCCCAAGAATCCCTCATTCTCTTATTCTTTTGGGTTGTTCCAGTTTGAACAGTGTAAACATTTTGGCCAGATTTCTTGCAGAATGTTCTAATTATTTAATGAGGTATTACCCATATCTTGTGCCATGGTACTAATTGTTTCCTGTTCCAATCAAGACCCCCTTGCCATGACTAAGCTTAATTATGTTTGCATACACATCATCCTGGTGTTTTACAGTCACAGGTGACTCAAGCCCTATGTTTGTAGCAGAAATTTTTGTTACTAGTTTTGAAATGCACAATTCTGCACAATGAATCCTTCCTGCACAATTGCTCCTTCCAAAATTACATGTCTTTCCTCTGCAATTCAGCAAGAAAGCTCTTTTCAGTAATACAATATATGGCAGCTGTGACAACAGGACATGCAACTTCCCTGAAACTGTTGAACAGGGACCACACTCATGGTTTAATGGGTCTTTGTGAGAAGGTGGTAGATATGGGTTTGAATTCCTTCCAAAGAAGGATGGCAGTAAATCTGCAGGTAGCATGCTTATGATTCCCAACAGTTTTAAAGGAGATGTGTGTCTCTGTGTGAGTAGAGGGAGGTGGAATAACAGGAAATGTTGAGCTGTGTTGGACAAATTTATTTATATTCACTGCTGTTATGGAGGAAGGATGACAAGGGATGGTCTAAGTAATAGTTTATTTTGGGGCATATTCTGATATAAATCAGAATAATAGTTTTTGTTATTTTATAGTGGCCTAAATGGACTGGTACGATTGCTGTGCCCTTTTATCTTTTATTTATCTTTTATACACTTAGCTTTGTTAATATGCAATTAATCATGGTTTTAGGTAAGATTTCTTTACTTGATTTTAAAAAAAGGTTTATTTTCTCCCTCAACTTAACTGAAACACTGAGATTTTACAGAAATAGAAAAAATTGTTACTGTTCGAACTATTTTGGGGTGTTTTTTTCCAAACCTTTTTATTTTACTTTTTATAAACCTTTCTAATTTCATAGAATCATAGAAAAACTTTGTTTGGAAGGAACTATAAAGGTCTAGTTCCAACCCACACTCCCATGGCCAGGGATGCCACCCACTAGCACTCAGGTTGCTCATAGCCCCACCCAATCTGGCCTTGAACACTTTCAGGAATGCAGCATCCACAGGTTCTGTGGGAAACTCATTATAGTGCTTCACCATCCTCACAGTAAAGATTTTCTTCCTAACATCTAACCTAAACCTTTTCCCTTTTAGTTTTAAACTGTTTCCCATTGTTCTATCACTATTTGCCAATGTAAAAAGTCACTCTCCCCCTTTTTCTTCATGTCTGGAAGACTGCAATGAAATCTCATTGGACCTCAGATTCTCCAAGCTGTACTCTTTCAGCCTTTATTCACAGGAGAGGTGCTCCAGCCTCCTGATCATCTTTATGGTCCTCTTCTGGACCTGCTCCCACAGGTCCAGAATTTGTCTGCTAAAGATTTTCTTCAGCTGTATAACCACAAGCAGTAGTCACTGAAGGCTAAAAAAGATACAACACAGACAAAGATAAATAATTTTTATACTAATTAATTACAAGTGACCAATTAGAGGATCCATCAATTTAATTTTGTTGTACCAAATCAAATGGCCCATGTGTAAAATGAGAAGAGTGCTTCTTGCGGGGGCAGAAAAAGAACTAGGCCATTAGGGTATAATCTGTCCCTGCACAAGTTCTAGTGAGGATGAAGAGAAATCTGTCTAGCATTCAGTAGCAAAATCTGTCCTAAATTTGCCTAATTGCTTCATAAGTGCTATTGAGACAGGAAATGTAGCTGCTACTGCAGTTGTAAAATGAAAGGCAGAGAAGGAAGATGGTTATTGAGTCTATTTTTAAGTATGAAAAATGCACTCGTGTAGTACAATGATGCAGACATTCAGACACACCAGAATGGAAATGCGAATAGTGCAGGGAAAGAACTGGCTTGTGCTATATTTTAAGATGATGAAAACCACTCCAAACCCATGGATTATAAAAACACAATGGATAAATAGGTTATAAGGCTTAAAGGTTAGTAGAAGCACCCCACAGATAATATTTCTTGTGTAAAATATGCTTTTGAGAATTTTATATTACATCGCAGTTTTAGAACCAGAGGGCTCCTGTTCTGTGTGTTCACATATCTTAAAGGCTACCAGTACTTTCCTGGGGTCCCATCAGTTGGAGAAACAACTGACTGTACTGACAGTGGCTCTTCTGAATAAAAATCATACACTCTGACTTTTATTTTATGTCCTATTATGGTGACAGAATTTTTTTAAAGTACTCCTTCAAAAGCCACGTAGCCTCAGAAGAGAAAACGTATATTTTTTCTTTACTCACAACAGGAGAAAAATCACTCTAATTTACACCAGGATCTGGCAAACCACTGGTATACTGTTAGTTCTGAACTCATAGAAACATCAAGGTTGGAAAAAACTTCTAAGATCATCAATTCCACCTGTTAACCCAGCACCATGTTCACCACTAAACCATGTCCCCAAGTGCCATATCCACACATCTCCTGAACACTTTCAGGGATGATGATCCCACTACTTCCCTGGACAGCCTGTTCCAGTGCCTGATCACACTTTCAGTGAAGAAATTTTTTCCAATATCCAATTTAAACCTTCCCTGGCACAACTTGACACCATTTCCTTGTGCGCTGTGACTTGTTACCTGGAGAAGAGACAGACCCCCACCTGGCTACCACCTCCTGTCAGGTAGTTGCAGAGAGTGATAAGGTCTCCTGTCACTCTCTTTTCCTCCAGGCTAAACAGCCCCATCTCCCTCAACCATTCCTCATAAGACTTATTCTCTAGACCCTTCACCAGCTCTGCTGCCCTTCTCTAGACATACTCCAGTGATGCCTTAAGAGGCCTCATAGAAACAGAGACTAGAAAGGAGTAAAGGAATAAAGGTAGGTATTTATTTGAAAGGACTTCAAAGGTACCTCCTGGGGGCCAGAGGCTACTACCAAGATGGACCCCAAGATGGACCCCACGTCACGAGTTCTTTACGATTTTATAGGTTTGGTTCATTTGCATAGCAGGGTTAATTCTCCAATTAAAGCTTCAGTTTAATGATGTAATTCCCCTCAGCTTGCTCCCCCCTTAGAGGCTCTTTGGTTTATACTTTTTGGGCCCAGGACGGTCTGAGTGTCCTTGGAGAGCAGGCCCGGAGAGGCTTTGTTATGTCTACCCAGCCTGAGAGAGCAGAAGTTAACAGGCTACAAGAAACTTCAGAGTTACACACTAAGCAGTACAGAATTTGAAAAATATGAAAGTTAAAACCTAAGGCATCACCAGCATCCCAATGTCTTTCTTGTAGTGATGGGCCAAAACTGAACACAGGATTTGAGGTGCAGCCTCACCAGTGCAAAGTACAGAGGGACAATAAATTAATAACGATGCTGAGGGGGAAAAAGATTAAAATAGGGAGTTCCAAAGTGAGCATGTTGCAACTGAACCTGCAGAGGGACTACCAGTTTCCATCAAAGAAATCTGAAGAGTAGCATTTACCCAGCAGTTTCATATTAAAATGTTACATTCACATTAACAGATGACTAAATGAAGATATTTTAATGAAACACACATTTCCATCTCCTTTATTTTTTTTCCAGCAAGTTTAATATTTGTATGATGTTAATAACTGGAAAACAAGTTTTTCATAAAGCAGAGGATTAGATAAAAAGGTCACACGTCCTCCTCCCACACTGATAAAAAGCTTGTATCAATCATTATTAGCTGAAATTGTGACCCAATTAGACTAGTACAAATCATGCCAAGCTACGATGACAGAAGTGAGTGATGAACTTTGCCACAGAGTTAATCCCCCCTGAAGTGGATGGATGGGCATGGCACTGATGCAGTGTAATGCCAGTGAAGCATGTCCAACTACAATTCAGAAGGACATTTAAACAAGGAGAAACTATCTACTAAAGACAGACCACAATCTCTCCATGGCTATAGCAAAATGCTTCTCTTGAGTGGTTTACAAGCGATGAATCTTGAGTGGCATTGAAAAAAACAAGTATTTATCATTAACAGAAGTATTACCTAAAAGAAGCCATTTTAGCAGTTAACCCATTGCAAATTGTCTACCACTGTGGATGGGAGGCAAACAGATCAAGTTTATCGATAACAAACCATCAGTAATTGTTATAGTACTACCAATGTCAAGCATCAAAAAGCCCACTTCTTCCTTTCTTCAATTAAAATAAAATTAAAAAGCAAACACAGAGGCATTATCTTTTTTTTTTTTCCTAAGGTTCATAATTTAAACCTGACCTAGTTATTTAAGAGGAAAAAAAATCCCAAGAATTTATTTTTGCAGGAAGGATGCAGATTCTTGTATAACAAGAACAATGCAGGAATTGAGGTGTTAAGTAAAACACCAAGTATCACAAAAGTTGCAAGTAAATCCTGAGGACTGACAGCTCAGTCCATGTCTCCAAGGCCAGTGGCAGCTGACAATGAGGGGTTGAAAATGAGGGAGTTTGTGTACGAATGAGGATCTGACAGCATGTACCCACCGACCAGCTTGTGGGTGATGACTCAACTAAGTTTGTTAATCACTTACTAAGAATAAGTCCTTAATTAACAAGCTAGTGGGAATATGGATTTTGGCTTTCCAGCAGTCACCAGATTACAAACCTAATGTCTATGTTTGAATAATAATTAAAAAAAAAAATTTAAAGTGGGTTTTTTTTTCCCTTTTAGCTAAATAATAAAATTTAATTGCAAGTTAACCCTTATCTTTCTAAATCATTTACCTAGATTTCAGAGAGGTATCGTACTGAAATTAAAAGAATGGCCCTCCATGGATGGTTATCCTATTTGTGAGCTCACTGAACTAGCAGGTTGAATCCTGCAGGGTTGGCAGATGAGAGTTTGCTTTCCTCACGCCTCCTCCAAACCCTGCATCAGTGGCTCTTTCAGATTCAACCACAAATTATTGTAATTTCAAAGCAATTCTAAGTCCTCAAGAGTATGTTGAGGTAGCTAGAAAGCACAGCAAAATGGAAGACCCCCAGTCAGGAACAATTCAGTTTCTCCTCCTTTGCAGTGCCCTCAGAAATGTTGCCATACTTTGGGAGACCCAGGAATAACAGACACGGATACATTCTGGCTAGCAGTTCCTAATCCTGTTGTGCCAGTACATGGCACAGAACACATATATGGCCTTTGGCTTTCAGCAGGCACCACATGGGAAGAGTCAGGCACCTCAGGGCACCCATTTGTGTAAGTCAGTAATCAGAGGGAAACGGCAAGCAGGAAAAGCAGGAATCATAACTTTGCCTTTCTGCCCAGAGTATAGCTATCCTCTGTAAGGATAGCCTAGAAGTCAGGATTCCCAGGATGTATGCCCCTCTTGAATTCCAAGTATTCCCATTTTCCCCTCACACCATCCAGGATATCACTGTAATGACAAGACCACAACTACATCAAGGAAGGGTGCACTGCTTGCACTACACAGCCAAAGGTCATCACAAGCCATGCAAGGCTTCATACCTCCCTTTCTTGGCCCACTCTGCTCCTCTTCCTACATCTTGCAAGAAATTGTGGAAGCCACTTCTTCCACAAGCTTGACCACACTGATGCAGCAGACACTTTCACAGCATGACTTCTAGTCATAGCTGTCAGGAGATTTACACAAAAAGTCAGGCTTAAGCAGGAGCCACATGTGACACCTCTCAGGTCACAGCCGTTCAGGCCTGTGTAAAAGCAGAAACTTTGGTGCCAGCAATAAGTAGGGACGCACCAACCAACTGTAAATAGAGGCGCCTTGAAAATTCAGCTTCTACAGCTTTTGCTTTAGGTGCTCAAAGCCTTCCTACATCCCACATAAGACGCACACGCTATGCAGTGTTCGAATTATCCCATCAACTTGTTGTAACAAGTGCTTTCATATCATCAATGGGTTTCTGCTGCCTTGAGAGAGTCTATCAGTTAGCTGATTATGTCAAGAGCAAAGAGAAGGTGTCCAAAGGAGGGTGACAAGGCTGGTGAAGAGCTTGGAACACAAGCCCTGTGAGGAACGACTGAGGGAGCTGGGATTGTTTAGCCTGGAGGAAAGAAGACTCAGAGGTGACCTTATCACTCTCTACAACTTCCTGAAAGACAGTTGTAGCTAGGTGGGGGTTGGTCTCTTTTTCCAGGCAACAACTGACAGAACAAGAGGACACAAGCTGCACCAAGGGAAATTTAGGTTGGATATTAGGAAAAAAGTTTTTCACGAAAGAGTGATAAAATTCTGAAATCATCTGCCTGGGGAGGTGGTGGAGTCACCATCCCTGGATGTGCTTAAAAAAAGACTGGCTGTGACACTCAGTGCCATGGTTTAGTTGAGGTGGTGTTAGGGCATGGATTGGACTCAGTGATCTTGAAGGTCTCTTCCAACCCATTGATTCTGTGATTGTGTGTGATTCTGTGAGAGAGGTTTGGCCGCGAGCTCTCCACTTGGTTTGCAGCAAGCACTTCCACAGCAGCTGGCTCTGATCTTGAAACTAGAACCATGAATTCATGTGGTGATTAAGCAGATTGAGGAAAATTACACTCAGCAGAACATACATTAATACATCTTCCACTGGAGGATTTCAGTCATGACTGCAATGCTCCTCTTTGGCTGAGAGAAGTTTGGGAGGAACACAGAATGCCACATTTTCTTGGAAAAAAAGTTACCTTACATTTCTAATATCACTAGAATGAAGTTTAAGCTTGTTTTTGTCCACTTTATCACTCAGGTACTACTAGAAAAACCCCTAGAGATTCTAACTTAATAGACTTAGAACAGATCCATACGGAGATGCATGCGTACTGTCAGTATAAAAGCTACAAACAACACTACCTGAAAAATATGTCCAGAGGAAAGCTGAAATTTTCCACCTGTTAGAGGAATAAGACAATAAATGAGACACAGTAGGAAGAAATTAAATGATAACCCAAGAACCAAGGATAGTAGAAGAAGAATACTAGCTTGTTTAACAAATGCTATACAAGAGTAAAGATGGGGTAAAGAACCTCTTGTTTCTATTGCCTTGCTCTGAATGGAAGTTGGTACAGCACACAAAGTAGAAATTGCTTGGGAGATAATCAGAAAAATTAATTCCTGAAGAATATAAATCAATGATTGCAGGCTTCCTGTTAAATGAGGCTAGAGGTTTAAAAAAGTATTTTTCCATGATGGAAAATAATAAAATCATTATGAATATGCATCTACAAAAGGAAAAGAAGCTGCAAAAGAGCCTTTAAACATGCAGGAATAAGAGAGGGAATGAAATCAGGTATTGGAGTACAGTGTAACAGGAACAAGTCAGAGAATCCTACATTGGGCTGGAAGGGACATCAGCTCTCCTGGCAGACAGGCTGCTCTATCTCCTTAGATAGTCTGACAAACTATAAAGTTGGCAAGTTGTTCCTTTCTCACCACAGTGGTGGAAAGATCCTGCCTCTGCTCTCTTCCTCCTGACAGTCAGTTCTTTCATGCTGAAAGCTTGTCTGCCTTCTTCCTTCTGACTCCTCCTTGAACAACTTCAGGTCTTCTGACCTTTCTTTGCAGGCCAGCCTTTCTGGACCAAAAATTATTCTCATCACTCACCTCTGAACACAAAACTTTCAAGTGTCATGTTCAGATGTGGACTCAGGCTGTCCAGGATGGAGTGCTTATCCTATTACCACATTTCCCCTTGTACTTCTGCCATCAGTCAGAGAGCTGAGCTAATTCTTTCAGATTTATGAAGTTGTTTCCTTTACAGAGGTAATGACAGGGTCAAAATTCAAACAGTCCTTCGTGATTCAATCTGTACTAATTAGCTGAACACACAAGAAGAGAGCTGAAAATGGTCATGAACTTGTTACGTTTCTGGACCCTTCAAGGATATTCTTCCATATTTCTTCAAAAGCCAGCATGTTTCTTGTTGGAATTTTTGTTTCCAGTTTTAAATGCTTCAAATTCCAGAACTGCCTTTCATGGCAGAGAAATTGGCAAACCAGAGAAAACTTCTCAGTAGCCTCTCCTCAGCAAGAAAAGCTAACTCAGAGGGACAGGGAGTGTGGAGTTCTGTCTTTGTCTGAGTATAGGATTATCGCTTTAACTATTCAATAGCCTTTGAACACAGATCATACATATTAAATCAGCAGATAGCACTAGGTAAAGATGGATAGTAAGCAAATTAAAGCTCAAAATTAGAACTAATAAAACAAAATCTCAACAAATTAAAGCAATAGCTTGCAAATAAATCAGGAATTCAGTAGAAATAAGGGCAAGCTATCAAATTTTCAGGCCAAAATAATCACCTGCACAAACATAAAACAGGAAATTAGTGTTTTTGCTGAAAAAAAACATTGGTTCATCTTAGGGAACCAAAGACAGTATGTCCAGAGATGAGCATGAGAAAGGACCAGAGGTCCAACTCAACTTTAAAGAAACATTGGGTTTTAACTGTTGAAAAGAGTCAGGGGATCTGATAGAAGTGTTTAATACTAAAACGTTCTTTCATAAAGGAAGCAAGAATAATCTTTACTCTTTTTCAAAAAGAAAGAAATAACTAGTTAAGTTTGCAACAAGAAAGATTCTGGTTAGACATGATGAAAAAACGCTGGTAGTCAAGAACTGGAGGAGGCAGGTTGCACAGTCACCATTTCAGAAAGCTTTAAAATCAGACTAGTAAAAGAACTATTCCAGCACTAATACAGATAGAATTTCTTTAACTTGAAGTCTTTTCCAATTAGGATTGCTATGGTGACAAGATAATGATTGCTGATTTTTTTCTCTATTCTGATTATAAGGTTACAGAAATAAAATTTTTTTAAAGAGCTAATATTCCACTGGATATATAGTCCCAGCAGATTGAAAAATTAATCAAAAACTGAAGTGCCCAGACACCATAAAAATCTTGGGGCTTTATGATGAAGTGAATTTTGTGATCACTTCTATCTTTGAGGCCTATGCCTCTAAGTTCAGGTTGATCACTAACCCAGTCTGAAAATATTTTTTCATACCTATGCTCTAATTAATGTCCCATACAGACAACCATAAGCCCTTTCTTAGAGCTGAGAAGCAAACATTGTACAGTCTTTAAATTGAGGAAGTGTCAAATTAATAGAAACAAACATACTAAATATGAATAGAAAGTTGAATAAAATAATTTCAGCTAATTGCAGTCTATGCCTGATGTAAACTATAAAGAAGACAAAAAAAAACCCCCTCAATTGCCTACTTTTCCACTTCAATATATTGTCAGAAAGCTGTGAAATACTATGTCTTAAAATTTAAATGGCAGATGTATGAAGATTTATATTTTCATCACTTCCATTTCTAAGCATAAGCATTTTGACATCATTGGAAAAAATATGTAAGTCTAAAGGTTTATAAGATTAGTTAGTTTCTATAAAAAAGTATATTTTGTTTTCCCCAGCAGTGGAAGCCCACACTGAATACAGAGTTTACAGTCTATCTTTGGGCAGTGCTTTGACAGCATTCAACTAATTATCTGTTATCTATGTTTTATTTCTGTATCACTGGGTAAACCAAACTACTTCTAAAAGAACTGAATCTTTACCCACACACAGAAAATATACAAAATTTTTAAAAAGTCTCTTTATAATGTATAGCAACAGAAAAGTCTTAAAAATTATTTTAATGTGCAAGTCCCAAAATCATGGTATGGCAGATGACAGCTACCCAATTTTAAAGAAGGACCTTCTGCATCTTAGCAAAGCAAAGGCACATTCCCTTGGGTCAGAAGCAGAACAGCAGATTTTGATTTGTGGTTTGCTTGGGATTTTGTTTAGTTGGTTGGTTTGATTTTTTTTTAAATTTATTTTTTACATTTCTTTTGGTTTTATGATATTTAAAAAATCAGTTTACAATCCTAACTGAAACATGCCACAAGGATGACACTAAGGGCTGACACACTGCCATTAGTTTAAAGTACCTTGTGAGCAATAACTGGTTAGGTTTTAATTGAATATATCAAATAGGTTACAAAAAGAAAGATTGTACCAAGTATTTTCTTTAGCTTTCATTTTTTTTAAATCTGAATTTCATTTTAAGCAAGAGGAATTATAAAGAAGATTGCTACCAATATGGCTTTGATGTGACTGGTAGTCACCTCAGATACACTCAACAAAATGTCCTAATTGCTGCATATTTGTTCAAATACATTACTCCACGTAATTGGTCTTGCAGAACATGTTTATCTAAATGTAGAAAAAGACAGGTTTTCTTTAATATGTTTTCATCTGGTGTTGTAAGGGAAGTTATTTATTTAAGTGGTTTGGAAATAACACACATGTTTTACTTTCCCATCTGCCTGCAGGCGTAAGTTGGCATTTGCTCTGCTGGGGAGTCTGTGGTAGCCTACTGAGTTGCCATCAGGACTGCATAGGATGTTTTGTCATGTCAGGCCAATAGTAAATGCAAATAGATTTTTAATTAAAAATAGCAAACACAAAGATGATACTTGTATAAATGTATGCAAAATTAATAAACACATATACAAAGAAATAATCCTTTGAGGTACAGTCAGGACTTTTTTGGTGTTTCTAAATAGGGAAGCATAGGGTTTTTTACTTTCCTTATACACCTATTTGCCCCTGATTGTTTTTTCACTAAAACTAGTAAAGAAAATTAATGTTGTTTGTCAATTAAGGCTGAGGAAGTACAGTGTCCATAAACCCCAAGACTCATTTAGCCCCCTTAAGGGGGAGCATTTTGTAATTCTATTTCATGAATGTCTGCAAAGTACTTGTTATTTTCAACAAGCGATAACAAAATACATGTTACTTCACAACATGCTGCATTTCCCAAGACCTCCTATTCCTTGGCATAAAACTGTCTTACAGGATTGGTATATTTAACTTTCAGGCATCTTATGATTTGGGAGTTTTTTTCTGCCAAAAATGACTGCCAAAGTAACTCTAAAGGCTTTGCTTTAGCCTGAAAGCTTCATGCATATGGCACGCATATTGCTTTTGATACTTATCTAAGACAGATCCTTCTGTATGTTGTCATTAGCTACTGGTGAAGCAAAATAAATGTCTGCAGAAACTATGTATAGATGTGTACGCATAACACACACACAGAGTCCAACACTGCAATCGGTAAACGCCAATCCCTGATCATTAAAGAGCAACGCTGAGCACTGAAGGTCACCATATGCCAGCACTTTGTGCTACATCGTAACTACTACGCCACACACACTCAGTGTGCTGATGGAGTCTGTGCCGCCTGTGGTACCTGTCCCTGAGAAGACTGAAGAAAAAAATGATTGGGTACTATTTTTCCTGTAAATCTCTACTCATATTGTGCATCCTTCATGATTTAAAGAAGGGCGTTACTGGTGACTTCAAGTACAAAGTGGAAAAATGTGATCTTGTAAACTTGATTTCATAGTAAAATAATGAAATATTCGCTTATCTCTACAGGATTAAAGTACTAATGGATTTCTATTGAAATTACATTTACAATCAATCAATCATGACAGACAAATAACTTCACACAAGACTGCAAAATTTAAATAAGTAATACACAGACTTTGGCAGAGTATCTGTCTCCAGGAGTATTGCCTTTTCACTGCAGCAGATTTCAAGACAATTTCACAAAGACTGAAAGACCTTGACTGAAGATTAATGATAAGTGGCACTAACAGAGCAGCTGCTTCTGCTGCCTTCTGCTTCCATGGTGAGAAAAAAAGAGATTAGAAAACCATTACTACATGATTGCCCTGAGAAGTGCACCTCTGTACCTGTATACACTGTTACCCTTGACAAAAATGGAGCAATTAATTCATTGGAGTCATCCAGAATGCTCCTGTCTCTCCCCAGACAAGGAAGCTGTTGTTGAATGTTGTATCTGGATAAGAGCTCTTCCCCCAGCTAGAACAAGAAGAAGGCAGACCCCCTCCCACAGAGATAGGAGTACAGGGCATACAGTACTGGACAGATCGGCATCATCTTCTCTTGAAATGCTTTTAATAAGAACTAGAAAGAAGGAGCAACAAAAACTACACATGACCCTCATGAGAAGTTGGGAAGGTGTACAAAAAAGGTGAGCTGTTACTGTAACACCTCAGACTGAATCAATATTCTGTTCAACGTTTAATTACTGTCTTATTAACTGGGTGTAGAGCAGTAATTTTAGAGGCATATAATCACAGAATGGTTTAGATTAGAAGGCACTTTAAAGATCATCTAGTCCCAACCCCCCTGCCATGCACAGATCTCATGGTTTAGGAAAGGTTTTCCCCAGTTTAGTACTCCCACTAAAAAGACCACAAGCCGTTTTCTCCCCTTCAATTGAAAGCACAAAAGATAGAGAGATAAGAACAATTTACTGGAAAAAATGAGATAAGAAAATGAAGAATAACAGCAACAATGTTAATAACAACAGCTACAAGACAAAAAACAAACATAAACCAATACTGGACCATATTATCGCCCACCGGGTTTTCTCCCTCTGAAAGGAACACACTTCTCCCTGGAAGTCAGAGAACATCCCTTTCATCTGCCTCTGGCAATGACATGAGGGGGTATCCAGTAACATCTGGGTCCGCCCATGCCTCCTTAGCCATGTCCTTTCCCAGCTACTGGAAAACATTAACCCTGTCCTTGGCTGAAACCAGGACACCAGGGACACCTTCCATTAGATCATTGCTCAGAGCCCCATCCAACCTGGCCTTAAACACTTCCAGGGATGGGACATCTGCAATTCCCTGGGCAATCTGTCCCAATGCCTCACCACCCTCACAGAAAAGAATTTCTTCCTAATATCTAATCTAAACAAACCTACTTTCAGCTTTTGGATGTTTATTTATTCCTTTCCTAAATACTTTTTTTCTCAAGATTATCCTAACTCTGTTCATTTTTTTCTTTCCTATAAGCCTTTTGAATACTGGTTAAATAGGCAACAATAATTTTAAGCTTTTTTTTAATCATAAACATTTTATTTGTCATTTAATGATGATCTGTTTTTTCACTTGTGTAAAGAGCTGGTTTGAAGGACTTCATTTTCCCGTTTCCTTCCCCCACCCAAGCTGTTTCTTTACAATACCCCATCCTTGTTTTCCAAGGCCATTCATGATTAGGTCTTGCTCACTGCAACAGATTTTAATATGTCAACAGAGAAACAATGAGGGCATTGCTGTGCCCTGTTACCATTCAAGTGTTATTTTTGTAGTGCCTGAATCAATCTGTCATGATAAGGACTTTAAAACACTATTCCTAAGCTCATCTTAGTGGTCAACTCAGAATCTTTATTTCAATGTAGCCAAGCCCGTAGAGATAGAAAATAAAATAAAGATTAAATATATTCACTTATCTGAATTTTCTTCTGTGTAGATACTATATTTCAGCAGATGCTGTCAAGTGGCTACATGTTCAAAAAATATTTTACTACTGCACCACTGTAAATACGTCCTACAAACTTAACTACTCATGGTGCAACTTGCAGCCTTTACATCTTGGGGGCATCTGTACTTCAGTCTCAGCAGATTATATCTAGATCTTTATGAATAAATAATTCAGGATTTCCAACCAGCTATACAGTATTTCTCTATTCATTGAAGACAATTATACCCTTGCAGCAAAGACAGCTGAATGTATCCTGGACTGCATAGATTTTTTCTCAGGCATTTGTATCTAATTTTTAATTTGCTAAATTTACTTTCTAGACAATGTGTACTTTTATTTCTCATTATACTTTAAAGGGCCTTACTTAACATCTTTCTTTGCATACACTTGTAAGGCCACAGATTAATTGTCTCTTACTAATATTTAACAAATATTTTATTGTACTTTACACTACTTTACTTCTACAGAAGATCACAGGAAAAATACACAGGATTTTTAAACTGATTTAAAGAAGACATGACAGTCGTAATATCATTGAGTAGAGGACAAGATGAACTCTCCAGCTTCAGAAATCCAATAATTTTCAGTCTCAGTTGAATTGTTTTCTGAAGAAGCATAAAGAATTTAAATCCTTAAAAATACTTCATTCAGCATGAAAGCAAATTTCTTACTTCACATTCTGCTTTTCTGAAGTACTGCACATCACTGAGAAGTGCATACTTAAGAATAAAATCTCCTGATAAGTTTAGATAAAAATACTAGGAATAGACATGTAAACAGATATCTGTCTTCCTGCTTCTAAGTTATTTTAGGGATTTTTAGGTGGAAAAAATATACATATGCTGCAAAAAGAACAGTTCTGCTGAACTCTGGAAATTCTCTAGGATGTGACAAAACTCAGTATTTTCAAATCACAAAGACTAAGAAATATCTGGTTTTATTGGGAACCATGGCTGCCCAAAAACCACTGAGGAAGTTTCCTGGAAACCGCCTCAGGAAACTGTCAACTTTGAAGAACATAATACTGCTAAAGCCCAATTCATACTTCCTTCAAATCAAATGGCTTGTGATAAGCAGAATATTTGAGTTTCAAAGCAAGACTACCCAAAAAAAAAATAAAATTCCTACTTGCTTTTCCTTCACTGCAATGAAAATGCTTTTTATAAGAAGCAATTGTTATGAGAAGTTAGATAGCTTCATTATTGGAAGATTCTTGGATATGAAGTGAGGAAGGGTGCAATTTTGGCCCCTTTAGATATTTTCTATCAAAATAAGAGGAAAGGCAAAACATTGAATTAGTTAACTTTATGTAACTGAAAGGTCTTATATTTTCCTAGCATTTGGTGATATACATATATATCTACACACACATACATATACATGCAACATGGTAGCATTATCAGATGTAAAGGTACAAACACTAATAAATGGCCAAAGTTTCTTATTCCCTGTTGCACTGCAGATACTCAAAAGTGTCCCAAAACTGATAAATTGCAAAGGTTGCCAAACTTTTTTTCTGCCTAAGCAGACTATTTTAAAGCTTCTATTGGAAAACCTAGTCTCCATGAAATTCCTTCCTTGCTCTTAGGGCAATTAAGAGATGCTAGTACATTGACTGTAAATAAATATACAGCTTTTTTATCGTTTTTGCATTGCAGTATTACATCAGTGACTTTGAAACAGAAGTATATTTCAGTTTTAAGAAAGATATCATGGAATTGCTGTGATACTAAAATGAAAATTAAGTGTGAAAAGAGATAGGAGAATATAATGTGATTGGATTGAAAAAAATAAACCTGAGCAAGGACTCAGATTTATACTGCCTGCCACACAACTGTTGGTAAGGCAGATTTAAATCTGATTCATGTACATGTTTGTGTGGAATAGCCCCTCTCAGATGCACAAAACCAGGAGCTGTACCCTAATTGATACAACTCATTATTACCCTCGGTATGGGCAGCATGCACAAGAGTACAGAACTAAGAACTGTTGACTCAGGCAGCAGTTCCAGCTCAGGGCCCCAGCACACCGAAACCCTCCTGGTGCAACACTGAGCTCATTTAGGCTGCCTCTCAATAGGAAATAATTTGTGGGGAAAGCTGCATGCTGATGCTCAGCAAATGAGCAGCTCTGCCACTCCCTGCTCTAGAATGAGCTTTGTCACAGTATTCCTAGGACTTTTACACCTCCAAGAAGGCAAGGTCAAAGAGAATCTTAAAAAGAAGGTGGAGGAATTAAGATGCAGAAGGAAATCACAAAGTTTTACAACCTCTTTTTGTCCTTCTAAAAAGGAAGAACAGGACGGTCAAGCTTACAAGACATTAAAAAAACCCCAACAAACCCAACAAAACAAAACAAGCAGACACTGTGGCTCAGTGGAATCCATGGTTGGGAAAATCTTATTGACAGAAAGATGAGCTGCCAGGACACAGCTGGTGTGGAGAGAAAACAGCATTGGAAGAAAAAGTGGCAGGCAGGTCTCCAGGGGAATGTCCACAGGGAACTTTATGCAACATGGAGTTATACTCTTCTGGATGAATTGCTTCTAATATCTCAGGGGACAAAAATAGCAGTCATAAAATATCCCTCCACTCTACTGGTGAATTTACTATTATGCCATTTTTTTATTCATTGATTTTACTTCTCTCTTTAATACTACATTTAGGCAAACCCAGATACTTTGTTTTTCTTCAGCCATCTCTGCTAAAGCGTAGTTAATAATGAAAGCATCACTCTTTTCTATCCCTCTGGTTGTAGTCATACTGCAATTACCTTTGTCTTTCTTTCTCTGAGCTAAAGCATTTCCGTAAAATACAGTCATCAAAAGTGTTCTTGATGTAAAATGAAGTTGTTTAGTTATTAAGGATACTTTAAAAAAATTCAGCATCTATGATCATTATTACATTTTTAGCCCTTTTGCTTTCAGTAATGGATTACAGATCCAGAGAGGTTTTAGATACAAAGCTTCAAGTAGTTTAACACCTTTTCACCAGCCAGCTATTTTAGACATGTCATGTAGGCTGCAGGGATGCTCAGAAAAGTTATGGAATTTTCTGAGAAGATAATTTTCCTGCAAATACACTTTCCATTCAGGGAGATTTCCAAGTCCAAACCTGAGTGGTTTCCACTGCTCTGAAAGGACCATGCTGAGTAGGTTAGGCTGGATGACTGCAAGTTGTGCAGCAGTTACAAGAGTAGTAATTACTTGTATAAACAGAAGAAGATACTGTGCACCTATTTCTTAAACTAAGACAGCATCTGAAACCTGTTTTTATTTCATTTTACATCACTACTTATGGTATGATCCTCCTGACAGCTGATCAGAGCAAATCACTCTCTAGGACACCATCAGCAAGGTTGTAAATAAAAAGCAAACACCAGACATATTAATAAGTGTCACCCTAACTCTATTAACTGAAAGAAGGAAGTTTCAGAAAGTGACAATAACAAAGTAATGTTTAAAGAGATCATCTTTCAAATTTTTTCACACTGATAAGAGGAAACCCACTGCGAATTGTACTTCAACATTCCATCTGCTTCACATAGAGTATTCAGTCTTCAAGGTTAAAATTAAGGTTTTATTTCATTTCTAAAGTAGGGCATGGCATGGGATATATAATGATGCATTTTAAAGTGTTATAACTACTCTGTGTTCAAAAACCACCCTCCAATTAACAACATTTCTTTTTAATGTGTCAGATTTTATTCAATATTTAACCTGAGAAGAAAACCAAATTTCGTAGATATGATTTTCCTTCAGCACTCACTTTATTTTCATCAAATAGAGCAGTATGTAAAATGAATATTTTTACAAAGATAAAGTAGATTTAAAAATTCAAGAAATTAAATCTAAAGCCTGAAAAAAAAATTAAAAATTCCTTCCAGTTTGTGACATATTATAGCCTGAAATTTAGGGTTTTGCAACATCTTTATTTAAGGTTTACCTTTATTCCTGTCTGAAGCAGGTAAAATTATACTTATGTTTCAAATAAACAATATTTTTAAAAATTCTTTTAAGTGATTGCTTTTATTTATATTTTGAATCAATACATTTTCCCAAACAGTAAATACAAATAAGAATCTTAAAACTGCAGGAATATGCATTGCACCTAGGCAGCAATACCCAACTATGTGATAAGCAGGAATCAGGATGGGGGTTGGAGGGTGGTTGTTGTACTGCTGGTGGGGTTATATGGGTGCTGTTTTCTAGGTCACAGTTTAAAAGAGTGTGAGGGATTCCAAAAAAATTCTTTAGTTAGGCGGCTGGTATTTTGTGATAAAATCAAGCACTGTTGCCTCATCTTGTACAGGACAGTTTTCTTTCAGTTGACATTAATTGGGTGGAGTTGTACAATTTCTTTGTTTACAGCAAATGAAAGACACCTTAAATTTCAAGCCTGGATTGCTGTGGCTTGGTTGATATGAGGCACCAATTTTAAGAGCAGTAGTTTTCCATTTTACTCGATGTGTGTTTGCAGAATTGTAGAAAGGAGACTTCAACTTTATGCATCAGTTGAGATCAAAGGAATTCTAGTATAGACTCTAGAATTGTGTTTACAATAAGGAAATGGTAATCTGAAAGAGGACTCATTAGAATATGCCACTTAAATGTCAAATAAGAGAGCAAAAATAAATTAATGTTTCTGAAGAAACTGGGCTGCAAGAAAGACATGGACTTTGGAGAATAAGTGCAACAAAGGACAACAAACAAAACTAGGGGAGCATCTCTCCTATGATGAAAGGCTGAGAGAGCTGGAACTGCTCAACCTGGAAAAGGGAAAGCTTGGGGAAGAACTTATGAATGTGTGGAAATACCTGATGAAAGGGTATGAAGAATGAAGAAGAAGAAGGCAGACTGTTCCCAGTGATGCCCAGCGTCAGGACAAGGGACAATCTACACAAATGGAAACACAGGAGGTGCCATCTCAACATTAGGAAACACTTCTTTTTTACTATGAGGGTGGATGTCCAAAAGCTGTCAGGACATGGTCTTGGTCGACTAGCTCTGTGTGACACTGCTTGAGCAGATAGGTTGAACTAGACAATGTACAGAGGTGCCTTTTGGCCTCAACTACTCTGCGAATCCCACAAAAGTGACTGGAGTTGTCAGATGATAACTCTACAGCAACAAGTCAGAAACTTACTGGCCTATACCAAAGGGAAGGGTAATTAGTGAGCTGGTCTCAATTTTTAAATCACTGGGTACCTTCTTAAAACAGAAGCTATAGATGTGTTACAAGCATCACTGGATTAAGCAGCTTGTGTTACACAGGACACAAGTCTAAGTGATGATTAACTATCATCATTCTACTGAAATGCATGAATTTCTTCACCTATAAAAATCTTCTAGGCAGTGTTTTAAGTTAATTTACTCCAACTGAACCTTTATTTTATAAGAAATCAATTTAGTCAATGACAGATAATACAGAAAATGTCATCTGACACATGTGGCTAAAATTCCGTAATTCTAAGCAGCTTTTAAATTCTCACTTCTGAGTTCTTAAGCCTCATAAGCTCCTGTGACTCCAGAGGTTGCTTGATCACAGAAACAACAATCATAGCACTAGTGTGTCCTTTATGTTTACAAGGTAAAAATCTTAACATTGGTACAAAACAAATTCTTACCAATGAAGGGAGATCAACCATCACCGTAACTGATTTCTTTTCTAGAACAGATGTCAAAAGAATAAAACTGCCTTATGATTTATATCTTAAAACAAAAGGTGCTGCAGCCCCACGGGAACCATTTTCCATGAAAAAATGTATTGATATGAGTATGTAGATGCTGCTTGGAGTTGTTAGAGACTGGGTAAGAAAGTGAAGAGTATGGCAAGCACCAAGGTGCATGCAAGGGACAAATGTTGGTAACATAGTGAGAAGGTAGTTTTATTCTGCTCTATTTGCCAGGACAATACAGTTCCTGAGACTATCACTTTTCAAAAGGCATTAAGAAATCATACACCTGCCTGACAGGCCAAACACTCCCTTAAGATATCATCCAAATTGCTAGCTTTGGTAACCTAAATTCAGAAAAAAAATCACGCTTTGCTAGTCTTGAAACATGTCTTGTTGGCTGGGATGTTGAATGACTTTACAATTGCTACTGCAGTTGCAGTGATTTAAATCCTCATTTAACTGACTCGGTTCTCCAGTGCTACTTTTGTCTTCTTCTAATTGAACATGGCAGGATATTCAGTCTACGCCTTGCAGCTGCACAGGTGATAGTATAATAACATGCAATAATTACATTTTTCTGTCTTAGTTGTTATTAGCAACTTGTATTCAAAGTTACACATATTTTTTGAGCTGTTAGCTTGCAACAGGTGAGAACATCTGTGCTAGTAGCTGCCTATTAACTGCAGAGATCTATATCCTCTTTGGGGGTTTTTTGCTACCTTATTTGCTAACAAATTTAAAATGCAGTATTTCATATAACATCATAAACTACATTTCAAATGCTTTCATGTCAGTGTTTTCAGGTCTCTCAAGAATTGATGAAATTGATAAATAATCCCTGTAGACTTCTCTGTACATAAATGGTGCCATAAATATTTTCATGTTAACGTGGACTCTAAGTTCAGTGTATCAGTACATCAATAATATTTGTGCATGGGAAACCACATCCATGTAGTAAAACCAAACAAACCCGGCAGCTCTAATTAGGTGTACAGAATGTTTCACTCTAAAACATTAATCATTACATGGCTGTGACAGGTAAACTTCTGCAGACATCACTTTAGTGTTTAGTAGCCAAACATTTCAACAGAATATTAAGAATTTCTAGAAAGATCATAGCATATAACAGAGGACATCCTTATGACAGTGTATTTATGTCCATGATGTCACCTCAGCTGGAATACTGACTGCCTCAAATTCTCTTTTGCATACTCCACAAATGAAGTAGTAGAAACAAAGTAGGTACAGCAAAAGTGTGTGAAAAATGATCAAAATCATGGTATGATTCCCACAATGGGACACTAAAGACACCAATGAGAGATACAAATGAGTTTGCAAAGAGGCTATGAAAACAAAAGTAATAGTGGAGAAGGTGGTAATGAAGAAAGTGGAGGGCAGGAAAAAAACAGGAGGTAAAGAGAGAAAAGCGCAATAGTTGCCTAGATTCTCAAGATGAACCCTTTTGGTATATAGAGACCTGATCACAGAATGGGTACTGTTGGAAAGGGAGGGACTACAGTGGATCATTTGGTCCAAGCTTCCTGTTCAGGTAGGATCATCCTACAGCACACTGCACAGAATTGCAATCAGATGGTTCTTGAGTATCTTCAGTGAGGGAGACTCCACACCCTCTCTGCCCAGTCTGTTCCAGTGCTTGGTCACCCACAGAGCAGTTTTTCCTCATATTCAGGTGGAACTTCCTGTGCATCAGTTTCTGCCTGTTGCTCTGCACCACTGAGAAAAGAGGTCTCCTCTCTGTTGTCTCTTCTCAAGGCTGAACAGGCCCAGCCCCCTCAGTCTTTCCTTATAGGAGAGATGTTCCAGGCCCTTAATCATCTTTGTAGCTCTCTGCTGGACCCACTCCAGGAGCTCCATGTCTCTCCTGTCCTGAGGAGCCCAGAACTGGACACAGCACTCCAGATGCAGCCTCACCAGGGCTGAGTAGAGGAGCAGGATCACCTCCCTGGACCGGCTAGTGTTCCAAATGCACCACAGGATATCACTGGCCCTCTTGATCACAAAGACACACTGCTGGCTCATGGACAGCTTGTTGTCCACTAGGACTTCCAGGTCCCTCTCTGCAGAGCTGCTTTCCAGAAGGACAGCCCTCAGACTGTACTGGTGCCCAGGGTTATTCCTCCCCACGTGCAGGACCCTGCATTTGCCTTTGTTGAATTTCAGACAGTTCTCTGCCCATCTCTCCACAGAGGTCCCTCTGAAGGGCTGCACAGCCCTCTAGGGTATCAGCCACTCCTCCCAGCTTTGTGTCATCAGTGAACTTACTGAGGAGGCACCTGTCCTTTCAGCCAAGTCATTGATGAACCAGTTAAACAATACTGGGCCCGGTATTGAACCTTGGGGGACACTGCAAGTGACAGGCACTAGAGTGTGCCATTGATTACAAACTCTCTGGGATCTGCCTTTTAACCAGTTCTCACTGTCAACTCTGACAGTCCACTGGTCTTTCAAGGGTGCAATTCAAAAAATCAAGTAAAAAAGACCATTGCTTATATAACCCTTGTCCCATGCTTTACATTTCCACAGGGGAAAAAAATAAACAATAAAAACTTATACAATCCAGCATCAAGCAGTTGAAGTAAAATCTCAGCAGATGTGGCATTCCACTTCACTTTGTTTTTTTTTCCAGTACATCCTCTTACAGTATAGGATACCACTGTACCTGTGAGCTACAGCACCTCAACATAGAGCAAAGAAAACTGGAGAGAGAAGTTTCTGGAAGACCACAGTGCTCCTATCTTTCAGCCATATCCTTGTGGTTATTCAAATTTATTCCAGAAACACTCTATAACATGTGCCTCCCACTCCCCAGTTCCTGTACAAAGCCTTTATCCAAAGCCAAGAGATGCCCTTCCATTGCCCTAAGTAGATCAGCTCCTTTGAACCTAGAAATAACTGACTACCATAATTTATTACAGCCTTTTCTCTAGGAGTCAAGTGCTGTGTTAATGTTCTGCAGAGTTTCTAATGAAGGGCAAGTTCTCATCAAAGAAATGTTGAGTAAAATAAACACAGTTCATATAACAATTTGCTTCCTGTGCTGTGAAAGACATTCTCATACCATTCAAATTAAGGTTTTTCCATTAGAGTTTGCTCATCTCTTCTCTTTCAATTCTATAAAAAGAGAAATCACTAAGGAGCAGCTGCCTGTTCTTCAACAGCAAAAACCTGCAACATAACCTAAATTCTGTCTTGCTTGCTATGTAAGCATTTTCATTTCTTGACTTGCATTTTAAACTCATTTAGCAATAAACATACATTAAAAAAGAAATAAAACGTGTTCCCTTTTCCATACAAACAATCATGGTAACTGGTTTAACACTGGAAAAGGACAAAATATTTTGTTATCTAAAAGCCGACTGACTTCAAACTAAACCTTTTGTATTGTGACACTGATGAGATTTGTTAGATATCTATCTGTTCCTTTCTTTGCTCATTTTTATCAACTAAATTTAAGGCAATCCCTGCTAAGACATCCTACAGTAAATTTTTATGAGTAGTGCAATTCTCATGCAGATTCATTGCAAAGCCCAAGTAGTGCAGATTGCTTTATTTCTAAAGCTCCTGCAATGCAGAAAAGTGCAAACCTCTCTAAAAATCCAAGGCAGAGGATATGTTATACTTGTCATGGAGCTTTCAGCACTGGAAAGGGTTTCTTGAATATCAGAAATGTTTGGTATAAGTAAAAGGTTTTTCTTCAACTTCTCAGCCCGATTCAAGTTTAAAAGGGTCAGAGATTCACTGTTGCTACTGTTGCCTTTCCCTGGTCTTAAAATTAAGAACCAAACAGGGTTTAATGGAAAAGGGGTTTTTACCTCAGTATTAATATAAGGATCCTTAAGGTGCACCACTTCATCCAGGTGGAATGAGCCAAAATGCACACCCATGATAGATGGCATATACAATTTACAGACCTTGCAAATTAGCATATCTATCAAAGATTCCCCAATGAGAGGCTTGAATGGACACCCCCATTCCGAGGAATCCCCCCCTGGATGGGTCTATCTTAGTTTACAGGAGGTTCTAGGAAAGACCTTGGTTTCTCAGGATAGCGTAGGGCTTTCTGACTTCCAACTGCGAGGCCTCCAGGATGTTTGGTCTCAGGGCTTAACGGAATATTGGGTCTAAGCTGTTATCAGACTTAAGGAATTACAAGTATGCATGCTAAAAGTACTGAGGATACATAAAATCTGTATAAAAGGGTATATAAAAGATATATATAAAAAAAGGCAAAAAATCATCATGGCATCACTACTACAAACTCTTTTCTTTATAATCACCTTTTAAAATTATGACTATTTTTAAATAAAGATACATGCACTACAATGCTCCTTGTCTTTTTCTGCCTTTGGTAGTTCCACAGTAAGATTAGTGTACCACAACTGGCTTACTGGCAGCAACAAATTTTCTCCTGGTTGACATTTTCCCCTACTTTAAACTCTGTAGCTCTCAAACACAATACATTTTGAAGCATAAAGTTATTACTAGTTAAAAACACAAATATATTTTTTTCGTAATTAAAGGTCACATAAGGAGTTGGGAGACAGTTCTTTTTTTCATTTGTTTTGTACAGTGTTTAACTGTATCACATATTACCTTTTCTTCTCAGAAATATTTAATAACCCTGATTCTTTTAATTGTTTATGTTTGTGGCTTATAATCTTTCCTCTTTTTTCTTGGAGAACTCATTGAATTACTCCTGTTTTACATGTATGTATCTACTGTTGTAGAGTTATTTATTCCATTTAGTACCAAAAAAGGTAATTAAATTATTCCAAATAGTTTAAGAAAACACTACCAACAGATTAAAAGCCTGAAGACTGTAAAGTTAGAAACCATGAGTTATGCATTTAAAAACCTAATGATCTGCATCAACTATGAATGCCTGACTGAAATCAAAAAGCTCCATTTCTATTTTTACCACAAAGTCACTGACAGAATAAAGAGTCTAAAAGTAGTGCAATATTCATGAATGATTTAGTATAAGGAAAAGATGCCGATTGCATCAAGATTCAGACATCAGTATTTGTCAGCCAAATGGGACAGAAAGCTCCTTATAAATGAATCCTTAAAAACAATTGAAATAGAAAATGGAACCGCTATCAACATTTTTTATTCATTATCTATAGAAAACTCAAAAGTCTAGTATGTTGTTCTTGTATCTCAATATATTTTTTTCTGTTTGATATATCTCATACTGTAAGACACAGAAGGATCTCTCTAATGTGAAAGGAATAATCTTCATCTGAAAAAATGTATCATTTAAACATCCTCTACCTCCACATTCTTATTCAGTACAGAATCACAGATAAATATAAGCACAAATATCATATTGAACTCCTCTTCTGTAGAAATCTGACCATGCCTCCGCACTGTTTTTCAATAGAAGGGCCTGGACTATACAGAAGGTTATAATTTAGTAGCACATTTCACAACTTTATAATTTTTGACATCTGGTTCAAGATATTTTAACTTGTCCCAGATAACCTGAAGTAGTTCTTTTAGGGCTTTTTTTTGGGTGAAATTTTGTTCTGTTTGCTTTCCATTTGAAAATAGGAATTAGAACTACATATTATATTCTAAAAAAAATTTTAAATTAATCACTTGGCAGATAGAAAATATCAAAATTAAACTGCTGATGCAAGTAGTATGCATGAGACAGTATGTACTGATGCAAATTATCACACAGGGCTTAATTATGCTCCACTGAGGTGCACCATCAAAAAAAATGAACAGATATGAACGTAACAAACAAACTTAGAAATAAAAATACACAAAAACCAAAGAAAATCCATTGCAGAAAAATCTGTGAATGGAAAAAATTCAGCATAGCCATACAAGCAAAAGCAGTTCAAAGTGCAGTATCAATGATACTAGGATAAAGTGAATTCCATGCCCAGAGCAGGGGAAAGGCAGACATCTGAAATTTCTTGGGGAAGTGAGGGGAATTTCAACAAATTCCTGAGAAAGAAAACCAATACGATATACCTGAGCTGATGCCATGAAGATTTTTGCCTTTTCTTTTATACCCTTTTTACACCTTTTTACAACTTCTGTATTCCTAGTGCTTTTGCCTACATTCTTGGACTTGTTTGTCAAGCTGAGAGACTAAACATTTTAGAAGCTTCATAGCTAGGGATCAGTGTGCCCCAGACCCCAAGGTCCTCTCCAGAACACATTCTGTAAACCAAGATAGAACCATCCAGGGGAAGGCTCCTTGGGGAGGGGGGCTCACTTGAGCCTCTCATTGGGGAATCTTTGATAGATATGCTAATTAGTAAAACCTATAATGTTATACCCAATGTTGGGGACAGACACAGAGATAGACTCAGCGGGGTGTATCTCGATGCATATGACCTGGACGTGTGCACCTAAGGATCCTTAAAATAAATACCAAGGTAAAATCCCTTTTCCCCTTCTAACCGTGTATGACTCTTGATTTTAAGACCAGGAAAAGGCATCAGAGCCATTAATTAATAAGAAAATAAAGCCAAAAAATGTATAAAAAATAAAAAATAAAGCATTTCTACATTTTATTTTGGGACAAAGGAGAAAAGGATTGCATTATACCACTATTATGAAACTCTGGAATAGAAGCAATTTTTCCTAATACCATGGTCCACATCAAGACTTATGAGATTAAAATGGAAAGGCTTGAAGAGGGCTTGTAAGGAGACCCATAAGAATAGCTGAAAATTCTCAGTAGAGTAACAATAAACTAGAGAAACATGCAGCCACTTTTTGATACATCTAAATGAAATATCAAACCTTGTCTCAACTCCTGCAATAAAACAGTGGGCAATAATCTTCAGATTCAGTGGGTTTTATGAATTACTTAAATCTAACAAGACCTTTCTCTAAGTTCATGGTTTGCATCAGAGGGACTAATAGTTCTGTCTCATCATGACAGTTATCTCCTAAAATGAAAGAAATCTCTAAAGAGACTACCTATAACTTGATATCCTTTACTCAACCAACAGTTTGAAGATAAAATTATTTCACTTCATAAGCTACAGTCGAGGTTTTAAAATAGAATCCCTTCTGCTCCCTGCAGTCATTAAGGTCAGTGAATAACTTTCCAGCAGCTGACCAAAAGGGGTGCTACTTGTCAGTCTGACTGCACTGTGATTAGCATCAAGACAGAGTCCATTCTTTAACCATAATCATTTGTGTTGCATGATAATTACATGGTGACAGAAATAGAGCACTTCAAAATAGAGTACTTCCATTTGCATCTTTCAACCCAAAGACACTATTTTCTCACCTTCCAGTTCTTTTCCAGGATAGCTCATAAGAAATGTCACAAGTCTCCATTTAATACCAGTGTACAATAAATTGACAGAAAACAACTACCCATGGAGTAGCAGCATTTGTATGGTGGACTATGAAACCTTGAGCTTATTCTGGATAACTCCAAAGTAACAAAATGTGCAATTGTGTATAAATTGTTATTTTGAGCTAGCTGAAAAGTGCTATTAAATTTCCACTTTTTATATTTATTTTCTATACAGCAAAAGAATGAAAACAAAAATAGTTTCAAAATGACAGTGAACTTTCTTATTTATAATACTTTTAGGTTGCTAAAACACCTGCAATGTTTCTCCACTTTCATTTAATGTCAGCACAACTGCTTGTTCCAACAACATAAGTTTCCCTGGACTTCTCTCCAAAAACTGATGGCTTGTTTGAAACTTCTGAGTGACTCACTCAGTGATATTTGGAAGTTCATACTCAGGAAGCAATCCACTTTTATTTATGTGATCTCAGCTGCACCATAAAGCCCCTGAGTTATAGTAAACAACTAAGTAATGCAGCTAAATCACATCAATGTGGATTAACTGAAAATGAAATTTATTTATGACAAAATTGAATCTGAATATAGTGAGGTTACTTTCAGAAATAAACTTGACATGGCAGGAA
This sequence comes from Corvus brachyrhynchos, assembly GCF_000691975.1. Lineage (NCBI taxonomy): Eukaryota > Metazoa > Chordata > Aves > Passeriformes > Corvidae > Corvus > Corvus brachyrhynchos. The sequence goes on along the minus strand of NW_008239054.1, from coordinate 6,777,195 downwards.
AAGTGTGGGCTTAAAAGGTACATAAAAATAAAGCTGTAGGAGAAGAATCGAAACATCCATAAGTAAAATTTTGTCATGTCAGAGAATTAAAAAAACCATAAAACAATCATAAGTTAAAAACCCTACTGATTGCAGATAGAAAAAACAAATGGCAGTTCTGCAAAATCACACTTTCAACCAGAAATCCCAGCTTTTTTCAACTACAAGGTAGTAACAAATATTAAAGAGAGAGGACAAAGATGACAAAAAATACTCTGACACTGAAAGATATGTGTCTTTGGATTCTTCAATTAAAAAAAAAATTGTTAAGAGTAGTTTCTGATATGGGAAATAAACAGACCAGAAATTCAAAATATATCTAGAAGCACGCTTGCCTTGGTAAGGGAAAGCTTTTAACTAAACTTTATGGTACAAAGAATAAAACTCTGTACCTGGTATTTAAATAAAATAATTTTAAGTGAATCATGAGAACAAAAAATCCATGATTATAGCAAAATCTCATAAGATAAACACCAGCATAGATATATTTCTAAAGAACAATTAAAAGCAAATATGTCAACTCAGGTCATGTTGTATTACAGATACATCATACCTAGCTTATTGTAGAAAATCCAGGTATTATGTGCAAGCAATGGCTGATCTTTAATCAAATACTGAGCATGGATCTACATGGGAGGTGTTCTACATGTGTGCCAAACAGATTTCCTTTTCAGTGGCACTTTCAAGGGTTGTTTTAAATAAAATACTACCAACTGGGTGCGCAAACTAGAAAGAGTTCCAAGCTCCTTGCAAGTTCCTCTTAAAATGAACATGCAGTGAGAGGCTACGTAGTGTTTTACTGCCTCCCTGCAAATGATCTCTATGTTTTTCTCAAAAATAAATTCAGAAACAATTTTCAGTGAAATTCCCATATTAATTGAGACACTTGTGGAGCAGATATTTTGACTAGAAGCTAAAAAGCTTAAAAAAAAAAAAGATGAAAAGGTTGTACAGATGGAAGGTGAATTTATATCACAGAAGAATCTCCAACATGTTGATATAATTAAGCCTCTCTAATGAGTTAGAAATCCAGACTAGTCACACAAGCTATTTTAGTTTCTCTAGCCTTCTTCTGCAGTCAATGGGGAAAGACTCTTCTTGAAGTCAATGCCTAGCTCAGGGGCTGATCTTGTTCTCTAGAGCGCAGTCTCTTGCTCTCTCTTTCTGACTGACTACAAAAAGAAATTAGACAGATCAACTATTAACAACATCTCTTTGTTAATGAACTCATTTCAACTAAACTGTTGTGTGGAAAGACTGGCAAGAGCAATTATTTTGAGGAATTAAATATTGTCCAAGGTATAAATCTTTAGTGAAATATTTCAAGTTTAACAAAGAAGCCAGAATATCTGTTAATGCAGCATCAGCAGCAGGCTGGAAGGCTTCTTCCATGGTGGTTGAACAGTGACATGTTTTGTTAAAGAACAACTAAAGCAAAGTGAAACTGTTCTTACAGAGAAACTAATACTAAAAACTGGTCTTTATGCGTGACAAATATTAATCATTTGAAATTTATTGAAGGCAAACCAAATTAATCATTAGAAATGGCTTTATAGGAATTCTAGTGCAACAGTTTGTAAAGGTCTGATTAGGCTTTATAAAGTGATGCAAACTTGCAGAAATACTCATAAGAACAAAACACTATGCCAGTAAGAAAATATTATTGCAGACAAATTTCAATGGCACTCTTTAAATTAAGAAGGTGTGGTATGGGAAATTGTAAGTGACTCATATACCGTCCTGTCCTATAAAAAAAAAAAAGAGTAAATATATAAATTATGAAAAATTCCAATGAGAAACACTTTTTCAGGACCACTGATCCTGAAACGTATGCAGATTATAGTAAGAGAGAACAGTTTAATTCAAAATCTAACTAGTTTCTTGACTCAAGGCCAGAGCTAAACCAGAAGGAGATTACTCACAAACTGGTCTGAGCTAACAAGAGACAATGTTAGGTATCAAATAGTGTTTGACTTGCTGAAATAGCAGCCTGTGCTAAGGTTGTATATCCTCCCTTGCTGCACAAATAAAGGACAACTAAATAAACCCTAGGCAATAAACTGACTTTGCATTTTTGAGGGAATGCTGTAGGCAGAAATAACTTGTGCCATCTCCTTCAGTGAGGGAGGGACTAAACAAAAGTGGTGAAAGGCAAAAATAAGACATAGAGAATAGCAAACCATCAAATGTAAGAACTCGTCTCAGAAGTTCATCAGGGAAACTTATGTCTCTCTAATCTGCCAATAAGAAGCAATGGAAAGAGAAAACTACATTCAGTGCAAACCTCAGGAAGGCTAGTCTATGCCTGTGCACTGGCCAGCACTGAAAATTAGCATCAGTAGGCAGGGGAAGGAGGGAAACTGAAAACAAATTATGCTAGCCAGTAAGGTAATGATCTGTGAAACACACACTTTTTTAATCCTAGTACTGACAGTACTTTTTCTGAGGAAGAGGAATATGTGTGTGGTTTATTTACATGAACATATATAAAAGTAAATATATATATAATAACAATATTTTACCAACACTTTAATAATAACTGTGTCTTAAAGCTTTAAAAAATAATTTTGTGGTACTACAGCTGCAAAACCCTACAGATACAGGGGCAGCTTGATTAGGAAGACTAGGGGAAAAAAACAATAAAAGAGCTACTCCACATCTCTTGACCAGGGGGAAAGTCAACTTCCTTTGTATTAACCACATTGGCTAAATAACAGAAAAGACATTTTATTGATGTTTTAAGAGCAAGCCTGGACTCTGCTCTCTCTCCAATGTCCTGTGTTACTCAGGAGCAAAAATACAAATTTGTGATCCATAGGAAGCTAACCATACGTATAGATCAATTACTCAACATCCACAAAGCAGAGCAGAAGGGCTGGTTAAGGTCTTTTGTTCTGATGAAGGTTTAAATAGTTATCTTTATTTGTTCAGACCCGAAATCTGACAGGTAGAATCTGCCAAACCCCCTCATTTCTCCCATTTAATTCTTCCCCAGCAAATGGCAAATGTCCTTATCCTCTGAAGGCAGAAAACAGCAACATCATCACCAGCGTGGGCACTATAGTCCCAATTATACATTGTACTGCTATGCCTGGCAGAACTTGGGAGCTGTTTGATGTTCTTTTGTCTTCCTGAGTTGGCAGAAAATAAAAGTCTGAAACATGAATTTCCCTACCCTCAGTTAATCTAATTGGGTTGTTCACTCATTCTAAGTGCCAGCATTAACTGTTCAATGATCCTGTTTTGGAAAGCAGTTGTGAGAGGAAGTGGAACTGAAGCACAGGAGGATCAGCTGGGAGTTTTCAAAAGCAATAAAACACAGAAGGGAAAAGTAAATGAGAAACAGAGGATGAACTGGAAAGAAAATGCTAAGAATGCCAGGAAAGAGACAATAAACAACAGCTCTAAAATTGGCTTTCCAGTTCTTGGTGATATTCAGTCTCACTGAGACATTTATTCTGGATACTGGTAGTACATTTAGATATTATTGTTTACTTTAGCTTCTTAAGAACTTTCTATTGGCTTTACTGGGAAACCTGTTATGGGTCAGAACTGGATAGTTCCCAGGCTGGTTACAGAGGTAGAGGTGCCCTTCTTGTGAGGATGTGTTCAGTACCAACTTCTAATACAGAAGGCCATTTTAATTTTTGTTAAGTGCAAGCAAAATTGTGAATGTTTACAGTGCTCTGGGCATCAAGTAAAGTAACACATGCTCTTCTGAAAAAAACCCCAAATTTCTTGTTTGGAACCTACAAGAGCAGAGAAGGCATAATAAGCTCTTGGCTTTTCGGGGCAAGTTAAGATAACTGTGAGAAAGAATACTCTTATCTGCGATGAGAAAACATGCAGGAGAGAAAGTAAAAACTTTACTACTTGTAATGAAAAGTACAAAAGGGCAGGTGTGGATTTGCTGAACCTGTTGCACAATCCTGCTTACTGGGACATGTTATTGGTACAATAGGAAGACTCTATAATGTTCGCTATCAAATTTATTTTTGACTGACAGCACCAGGCAGAGATTCATCAACACTGCCTACTAACAAAGATAACTGTTCAGTAAGCAAGGAGGAGAAGCTGAGCAAAGTATTTAACATGAATGAGCAGCCAGTCTCTTTCAGATGCATTATGTTACCACGAGGAAAGCTGTGGCATTACAGGCACATTTTGTTTCTCGTGTACCAAAGGACTGAAGGACAGACACTGAAAAAGAAATTATTTTATGACTGCAAAATCAAAGGAATTCCAGCAAATAAAACTTAACTAAGTATTGCAGAGGAACAAGGAGAAATGTCCTCATTTGACATTCAGCTAAAATTTTCTTGACTTCAAAGTTCTGCTGATTATTAAAAGGAATGCTGCAAAAGCAGGGCTCATCTTGTTTGTAAAGAAAGTGTTGATTGTCAAGGGGGTATCTTTTGGTATCTTTGATATCAGAAATGGAGACTTTCTACTTTAAGTATTAAACTACAGCACTGAAAACAAATAAAATGTTTGAATCAAGGTGGCGTACATAACCTGTCACCTGAAAGCATGGCTGAGTAAAAAAGACAAATGTACTTCCTCAGGGTAAAAATTTATGTGTGTTACAAAAGAGAATAAACATGTTCAATTATTTTATACGTGAAAAATGTATAAGTGTATGAGATTCTCAGCCTATAGACTTTTTAAACTTAATTTAGTATTTACATGGCACTTTTTTGAAAACAGGTATGATTAAAATCTTTCTAAATTCTTTGAGTAATACAAAGACTGTCAGAATTAGCTGATTATAAAACGTATGTTACTATTTACATTGACTCTTGTCTAATAGTTTAAACCCAAATAATTTTAACAGCATTAAAAAATGCAAGTGTATGTTAAACTTTCTGGGACTACAGAGAGATCTGTAGGACTTTTTAAACAGTCTTAACCTACCAACCACAGTAGGTGTATTGTTTTTCGCCTCTTTGAACCAGAAGAAAGAGAACTAAATACTCAAAAGCTCTCAAACGTACACATCAGTAAAGATTTCCTCCTCTACTAGGATTTTACCATAACTTGGCTCTTTGATTTCAAACATCACTTCAGCTAAATCCCTGGTTACAAATGGTGAGGGTATTTCTGGTAAAATAAATGAAATTAAATAAAATTCCCATAAACTAATACTGAAAACAGGAAGAAGGAAGAAAAAAAAAGAAAAAGAATTAATAGGCAGTCTTTCCAATCACTTTCTCAGAGGAGATTCAAATGTAACAACAGGTAAAATATTTCGCTGTTCAGAACAGACACATATTGGTAACCCACATGATGTCTTTAGCCTGCTCTGCAAAAATATCAACAAAGCAAAAAAACCTTAAATACATGCTGTCTTGTTTTCAACAAAAATTTATAAATCTAAGCAATCAAAACTAACGTGAAAAAATAAAACCAACACAAAAAGGATAAAGATGCTTGCTTTAAATAAATAAGAAACTGGCAAAGCTTATTTATCAGAATTTTATACTATAAAATATATTCACAGTGCCAAAAAAATTTGGTAGGAAATTTGTGTGTGTTTTTAAGCATGCATTACTTATTTACATGTGCAGCAGATTTTTTACTAAGAAAAACATGTCATCTAAATTAATTTAAGTGAAAATTAGTTAGAAACTTAGTGGAAAGAAATTACATCATTTTCTGTAGACTTTCTGTAAGTCTAAAAACGATTGAACTGGTTATTCTAAATATACTACCCCTAAAGAAAAGATAAAAACGATGGCTATCTCGGGTACCCAAGCAGTCAATAGGAAGTTAATACTACTTTTCCAACTTGATTTTATTTGTAGTAAAGGCGTATGTCATAAAACAACTTACTGAGAAGCACTTCAAACTCTGAAAGTAAATCCATTATCATTTCTGGTGTTTTCCTAGCAAGTTGCCTTTCCTTTTTTAGTTTTTTTGCTTGCTAACAAAGCCCTTTTTGTGTTCTGTTTTCACTGCAAAAAGAGCAGCAATACCTGCCTAACCTTCCTGTAATAGCTACCAAACAGCTTTTTTAATGGCAGATGCTGAAACTAACAGAGGAAGCGAGACACTTTTAAATCTCTCCCTTACAGAGAACATAATTCACTCTTTGCGAAGCCCTTGTCTGTAAGACAGCTAACAGGTCTAGCCAGCTTTCTTCTTCATCTCTAGCCATTAGAAAGTGATACAGAGAAAGATCACTGTAACTTGGGTTTATAAAGCCCCTAACATTGTCAACAGGGACCACAAGGAGCAATGCACCTTCTTTACTGCTTTTCCCAACAACAATAGTGGAAAAAAAGGCTGTTACAGTGTGGATACTGTAACAAATATATCAAACAAGGAGGCCCGTAGAAAAGAAATATATATGGACAGATTCTTGATAGAAGTTTCAGAGATGTTTATTCCTCCAGCCGCATGGCCGGGGCTCTGCCGAGGAACTGCTCAATCACGGGACCCGAGGGTCCTTGCCTGGGCAGGGGAACACAAAACAACCAATGGGAACGAGGCTGAGCAGGGGCAGGGAAACTCCGTATCTCCCCCCCAGGGCCCCTCTCCCAGGGCTACGTGGCAGGGGGAAGGGACCCCAACATTTCACCCGTTTATTTTTAACAAAAAGAGATTTAAAACTTAACATTGAAAACAACAAGAACAAAGCAAAAGAAAACAAGCCACCCTCCTGAGTCTTTAAATGACCAAACAGATTCTCTGGAACATCTTAAGGCTGACAGAAGGGAGACAGGACTCTCCGGGCATGCTTTGTGGGGAAACTGATGCAGGAGAAGGTTTCATTTCTTTCCTCCCCCTTTTCATCCCCCACTCAGCACTGGAAAGGGATTTTTGGGGAAACAATTGGCAAAGGCATGGTTCTGTGACGGAAACCATGGGTGGAAAAATGGATTGGGAACACACTGGGGGTAATAGGATGTAAGGTAAAAGGGAAAGGTGGGATTAGGAAAGGGAGACTCTAGGGGGGGCTTATAATGGAGATATTGTCAAACATGACTACAATTTTTAGCATATATACTGCCTTTTACAGAAACACCATCAGGCCCAGTGAC
>NW_008239054.1:6745411-6769975 GCF_000691975.1 Corvus brachyrhynchos | reverse complement strand
GTGTTGCAGCGGCTCCGCGCTCTCCGAGCGGCGCTGCTCCGGCGCGTGTCTGGGCTCTGCGGGGCCCCGCGTTGCCATCGCCGCTGGCCCCGTGCCCTGTGAGCAGTTCCGCTCCACAAACTCCACGCTGCTTTGAGTGCAGCCCCATTGCGGCTCAGCGCTGCGCAGTTTCTCGTGTCGCTGTGGAAACCGCTGCTTCTCGCTCTACAGGGCTCTCTGAGCCGTGTGCTCAGAGCGGGCTTCCACGCCGACCCCCGGTTCCTGGCTGCTCGTGGGGGCCACCTCTCTGCTGCACATGGCCCACGGCACCCACAGCACCTGCAGCATCGCTCCCTCACTCACGGTCGAGTAGCCAGGGACCCCGAGACAGGGATGGGGTCCACAATAAGGCGTGCAGCCGCAAGGGAGCCAGGCACATCCAGCACAGGCACCTCCGCCTGCACGGCTGCAGTCACGCGCTCCTGGGATGGCGGCCACGCGGTCTCAGCCACGGGATTACGGCCATCCTCTGCTCTAGGGGTAATGGGACCATACAAATGCTCCTCAAGAGCTTCACTGATTACAATGGATCCACGGAGAGGTTCTGTCACTAGTCCATGTTTTGTCTGATCCCTTATCTCATCCCAGATCTCCAAAACACTCAAGACTAGTTCCAGGAGGATTAATATCAAAAACTAAGTCTGGAGAAATATAGAAGAAATTTTTGAAAAGCCAGTTAAAAAAATGTTCTAGATCTCCCAGAACAAATACTTTCTTGTTTTGTTGTTCAAGGATTCCTTTAACTTCTAGATACATTTCTTTCTGTGGTTCAGGGAGCCACATTTCCCATGATTCTTCCATAGTCCAGAGAGAAGATCCAAACCAAGGTGAGAAGAGAGAGATCTAGAGTGGTTTTTACTCACGAATTTTCCGTCCTTAGGGATCGGTGTCTTGCCTGCAATTTTCCACCATTTGTTACAGTGGGGATTCTGTAACATGATGTATCAAACAAGGAGTCCCGTGGAAAAGAAATATATACGGATGGATTCTTGATAGATGTTTCAGAGATGTTTATTTCTCCAGCCGCATGGCCGGGGCTCTGCCGAGGAACTCTCACAGTCACAGGATCCAAGGGTCCTTGCCCGCGCAGGGAACACAAAACAACCAATGGGGAACGAGGCTGAGCAGGGGCAGGGAAACCCCGTGTCTCCCCCCCCCAGGGCCCCTCTCCCGGGACCCCACAGCAGGGGGAAGGGACCCCAACAAAAGGCATTGGGAAGACACAAGCAAACAGGAAGATCTCTTTATAACATCTAGCTTTCACTTCTCTCCATCAGTGGCATGGCAGCAAACAGTCCCTACAGGGTTAACATGGAGGATATGTAGGGTGTGAGGCCTGGAAGAGCATCAAAGGTCCCCATACCTGGCTCCCCATGTGAGACGGACAAGGGAAGGTCGTTCAATACTACCCACACCAACCTCCAACCTCCTGTGATTTGCTTGGAACGTACTGTTCAGAAGATTCCCAGTCACAGCAAATCTCACACAACTCTTATGAAACTGCAGCTGGCCCTTGCACAGAAAGAAGATATCTCCCCATACATACATTTGAATTTTTGTAGCTGACAAGGGATCACATTAAGTTTTGTCTGCTAATTCAGAGAAGGTCAGTAACATTATAAATCAATGCCTTGCATACAAACCAAGTTCTCTAAACCTTTATTCGATCTCTGAGAAACTAGATTGAAGAAAGAACATGGAAAAAATTGCCAAAATGTTCCCAGACAGATACAGCACCATTTTCATAAATTTTAATTCTAAGGTCTTCTAATACATATGAGTCCTCAAACTATTCTTCCTACAGTTCTGCAATGTAGGTACTACAGATAATCCAGTAGTTCTGCTTGTGCTGGAGTCAAAAGTAAACCCACCTTCTTTATTTTGTATTTTCCTCCATTTACTTCATTAAAATCATGCAATCATGTGTTCAGTTCACCTACCTAGACTGCTCAAATGACTGCAAAATCACTGATGTTGAATCTTTTACAAGTCTTTACACTTGATATGCAAAATGTATATAAAGTTTAGGTCTATTTTATCACTTTTATTCCAAAGTAATCTTTCTACACCATTGTGTTACACCATTAAAACTCCCTTTCTCTTCCATTAAAGAATTTTAGACCGCAGAATTCCAAACATATGTGGATGATATTCAAGGCAAATTAGACTTGAAAAAACCTACCATAATAGAGAATGAGAAAGGCATTGACATCAAGAGTTGTAGAAAAACTTGAAAAGATTTGAAAAAGGCAAAAGTGAACATTTTGAGGAACACCAAAAGCATGAAATGCTAGAGAATATACTTTTAGCATGGCCTTCAGTATGAAAAGGAGTATTCTTGTTTTAAATATCACAAGCATTTCATCTCACAATTCATCTTCTCTCACAGAATGATGCACCAGAATTTCCTCTGACGTCAAAAATTAAGTCCCATAATGTTGGACTATAGCTCAGCAGTTACCTAATTCCTCTCCATCTTGTAATCACACACTAAAATCAACAGGCAACAAGGAAGTTGAACAGCAGTGAAGAGACTAAATTAGTAGCAAAAATTGGTATGTGTGCTCTGCATATATTTGCCAAAATGACATCTCTGAATGTGCCTTTTCTTGCCTTTTCCCTTGCCTTTTGTATTATGTTGACTTGTTAACTTCTGATTTTACTATTTGGCCAGCGTGTAGGCTGGATGGGGCCTCTCGAGTCAGAATCTAGTCCCTTGCTATTACAAGGGTCTTAATAAAAGGTAAGTCCAGAGCATCTGCAGATAGCAAACCTTCCAATTTTCAACATACATATATGAAAAACATCATGTAAGCTTAAACGTTTTTTTTCCTTTCTAATACACGTACGTGCAATTGGCCATTTCTATTTGCAGCTGATTCTTGGAAGACTTGCCCATTGAGCACTCTAACTAGATTACAATGCATCATTCAAAAAGATGGAAAACAAACACTCAGGTTAGGCTTGCAGATGGAACAGAAAGAGCTGGAAGTGTTGGCCAGTAGTGCCAGCCACACAACTTAAGCTGTTTGTTCCAGAGATCCTCACACCACATGTTGCACCACAGACTTGGGTTACTGAATGAACACAGCAGCAGTACAGACTTGTCCAGATGATGAAGAAAAGCTGGTCTAACAGCCTTCAAGCTTAGCCTCCCCTCTGGCACGTGGAGAAAAGCAGGTTCAGACAGGGATTGCGTGTGATGTGGCCATACAACTTGGAGAGCACATGAAAGCATTTGTTGAAAATATTCATCCAATATAAAATTTGTTGAGTATTTTCAGCTATGAGTCATATTTTGTATCTTTGCAAGGGACGTAAGTGAGGAAAAAGAAGTGTATTACTTAGCAATAAAATAAATTGATATTGCTATGGAATTCACTGGCTGTTCCTGCAAAATACATCTGCTATCAGAGAATTTGATGCCATTGTGCAGCAGAATACAAATTACTTTAGCTACATTGTCAACCATCTGTATTTAAAACTTCAGTTCACAAATTGCTTGAAAGATCTTCAAATCACACATATACATTACCATGCTCTGACCAACTTATTCATGAGCAGACATCATCATTCAAATCAAAGCAACTCCTAGTCAAAAAGCTGGAGGATCATTCTGTGTAAAAACAAAACTCCCTCCCTCTCCATGTACACAGAATTGTGTATAACCAACATAAAAAGACTCTCCAGCTTCTCTTTTTATGATGCCCCAATCAGATTCAGACAAATCAAACAACAGCAAACAAAACCTCCACAACAATAATAAAACAAACATCCCCCTCCCCCAAAAAAACCCCCAAAAACCTGCACACACCTCCAGCATATAGAAACCACATCAGAAATGTATAGGCATTGTGGCTTTTGTTATCTTTTTCAACTGGGACTAATACAAGAAAATATAAAAGTCACTTTCAGAAAAAAAATCACCACTGCTTTGTTTCCACATACAAATAAGCAAATATTACACAAAATAAGGATGTTAATCATGGTAATAAAAATGTAAAGGGAAGAAAGATTTAAATACTGGCTTAGTTTTACTCATAGTGATCTTGAGAAGATTACGGGAGAATTTGAGGAAGAAAAAACAGGGGTTCAGTGATAACTAACTGAAACACAGAATCATAGTTGTCCATGGAGTTGAACTCTGTTGGGATTTTTAATAAATAGATTTGATCAAATACCGTGATTGTATGACATCCCCCCCCCCGCCACTGTTAACAGGGAGTCTAAAGTTCTTGAAAATGGGTTTACTGTAAGTCCATAACTGCTGAAATGTTTGATCTTGCTAAAACAAGCAGTCAAACCAAGGAGCCAATCCACCAGGTATACTGTTAATGATCGGTAGTGCTGAAATGCATTTATGTTCCTAATGATGACAATGAGTCTTGTCATTCAATAATTTTGAATTGACATATGTGTACTTACTGAATGCTACAAGATTCAGTAGTGCCTAAAAAGTTAAGCATGTAGTTGTTCTCTTCACTGAATCACCACCTTACATAACAAGTTTATTTTTATCAGGTGCATATCAAAGAGTACAGTCTTCAAGACAACTTTGAATTTGAATGCTGACAACCTGGCTTCCCTGACTTAAAAATTTCCAGACTACATGGTTTATTTATAGAAAAAATACAAAGATAGGTATATCCTCTGTTTGATTAAATTGAATGAATTAAGTAACAGAATGATACTTGTTTAAATTTTGTGTCACAATTCACTGTACTAGAATGAGAGATTCATTTTTCTCTTAGCTAGTAATTTGCATTGCTTGTACATTGACTTGTCTGATATGGGCAATATTTTGTGATGGCTAGAAAACTGGGAGACAAACTTCAAGTGAATAAAAATGAGTTCTCTTTCATTATTTTTGGTGTCTTTATGTGTAATTATCAATAAATGCAAATTCTATGCCTCAAGTTACTTATTACCAGAAAAAGTTTTAATTACTTTTAGGCATCACTGTCTACCCAAATATCACTGATTGTCAAAAGATAAAATTGAGAAACTGAGATTTAGTAATCAGCAATATGGAACATGGATAGTTTACTATTGCATGCCAACAAAGTTGTCAATTTAGATTACCAGTTTAATAAAGCACTGTTTCCCATGCTGCCTGTGCATAGCTGATGTGGCTAAACAGGGACCTGCTGTCTGTTTTAGGCCTTCTTGCCTGAGGAAATGAAGTTTATTTTGTCCAGCCATATGTTTATGCGCTTGTTCTCAAAGACCCCAGTTTTCAACAAGCTTCAGACAAGTTCTTGACCAGGTGCAGGAGGAAGCTGTTGTCAATCTCCATCCATGACAGAAAGGCTGAAACACGTAGACCCACTTGTGGTATTACTGCAGAATTCAGGACAGAAGGGACCCCTGAGGATCAAAGAAGTCAACTCCTGCTTTCAGGAGGGTCTTCTAGATGAGGTAGCCCAGGGGTGTGTATAGCTAAATTTTGAGCATTATCTTGGACAAAGATTCAAAAACCTCTATGGGAACCTGTTTGAGTCTCTGATCATGGTGAAAAATAAAATACATTTCTTGATATCTAACCATGTTGCCACTGATATCCATTTCCTCCTGTCCTATCACTGTACACCTTAGGCTGGAAAACTTGGCTCTACCATCTCTGTGCTTTCCATTAGGTTTTTCTCATGCTACCATTTGGGGGAAAACCACATTTTTTAGTAGTAACTATAATAGGAACAGCTTTCTGAGACATAACTGATTTAAAAAAAAATATTTAAAATAATCATGTTGTATCTCTCTGAAAATTATGACATCGGAGGTAACAAAAAGGAATGCTATATTGAGTTTGATTCATTTCATCTCATGGCAATGGTTTGGTAAAAAAGTTCTCTCCTTCTCTTGAAAGTTCAGTATAACTATACTATATAGAAAGAAATTCTTATTCCCTTGAAATTGGAAAGAATTGAAAACAAAGTAATGTTTGAAATTTTGAGTTCTTTTCTTTTAAAGGATTTTGAAAATGTGTGTCACTTTTACAGAACTGTTTTCCCAAGGGCAACAAAGTGTCAGTTTGTAAGTACCTATGTATTAAAAGATTTTTCAGTGGCAAGCAGCTTCTTGACAGACAAAGGCATAAAGATAAATGACTGGAGACTGAAGCTAAGCAAAGTCTGACTGGAAATATTTTCAGAGTGAGTGCAATTAATCAATGGAACACCTCACTTAAGGGTATGCTGGATTCTCTGTAGAACATTTTAAATCAAAAATGGATGTCTTTTATAAAGATTCAGCCTAGCTTAGCCATAAATTACTAGGCTGTACAAAGATAGCTGAAAAGTAGCTGAAAAATTTTGGCCAGAGTTTTAATTGCATATCAAACTAAATGTTGTAGTTGCCCCTTCTGACCCGGAGATTTTGTACTCTACAAATAAATTAGCTTCAACTTCTAGAAAACAGAAGTTTCAATAAAAGTATTTTTAAGGCCCAGAGTAAGAATGTGGAAAGTTTTGGAAACACAACGGAATAAGCTCTGTGTGATAACTCCACCCATTGGGTCTCATGTCTTAGCTCTATGAATATTTGGAATCCTGGTTGTGAGAGGAATTTTTGGGCTTCTAAAGATACAGGAGCAAAAACCAGAGAAACCCAACAGCTACTGAGGAACAACATTTACCAGGCACAGAGGATGGCAGAAGGCATCATCCTTTCAGCACTCCAACACCTCCTTTGGTAAGAGCCGAAGCATGGTAAGTGGGGACAATAGTAGGATGTACTTCAAAACCACACTCCAGAACTGAACTAAAATGCTACTGTAGGCATTGCCTTAGATTCCTAGCCAGCTGGGCCCAGATGCAGACAGAAAGCACAAGGGCAGTTTTCCTGAAATGGCACCTCCATGTCTTCACAGCTGCAGAAGAGTCTGTTACAAGTCTGATGCCTTAGGGCATAGAGGCAAGCTTTTCTTCACAATAAAAAAGCTAAAAAATGACTAATGATGGAAATAGAGTCTATCTTTTTATGTGATCTTTAAAGAACTGGTGTTCAAACATTTAATAAGATTATTTCTGTTTTAATTTAAGAACAAAGTATAAAATACGTTTATATAATTCCTTCCTCTCCCTGCAAGGTATTGTACTGGGAATACTATTTACTTCCTATCTTTGCCCAGAAAAGATCTTTACATGAACACAGTTTCCAGTTGCAAATGAAAAGTATTCTTTGTTGAAAAAGCTAAATATTTTTGCTTTACTGTAAGACATTTACCTGCCTCTAGACTACACTCAAAAATGAGGACAGTAATTAGATTTCTTCATTGTGGATTTCTGACAAAACAAATTCTATCAAATTATTAAAATATCTGAGCAAAGAACATATTAATCACGGTCGTTCTTCTTTTTCTTTTGCAATCACTTTATCTAGTGTACAATGAACTGTTAATAGCCACTACTATGATGCTTCATGCAATTTCCAGAAGAATAATTTCCTTCTAATACTTTCTCCTCAATTTAAGTCAATAAGTAACTTTCTCCATTATCCAAGGAAGGTTTTCTAATTTTTTTGTAAAATGTAATTTTCCATGTTTTCATACTATAAACAATAACACTTCAGTTTTCCTGTAAGAATATCTCAGTTCATATAACTTGTAGATGAGACTGAACGGAATAATTTTGAGGATCTGGAGTGACCTCATATGTGTGACATGCCAAAGTACTGCCCTGAGTTGCATTTTCTTTAATCTACAGTTTAGTTTTAGAAAAAACATTTGCTCTTGACCTGCTAGCAGGGTAGAATTGAATGAAAGCTTCTGTAAATTGTTGCATTAAATATATCAGCTGTTAAAAATGTATATCTTATTTCTAGCCTTATTTCCACTTATTTCAAAGCTTCCACTTATAATTATTCCTGATATGGAAGTGGTCAAAAGTTTTTGTATCGTTCAGATGATAAAATTTCATCATCATATATCTGAGGGTTTGAACAGAATTCTTGGAATATCTCATTATTAGGAGACCTTTTTACTCCATTTTAGCTATTTGCATAGCTGTTCTGTGAAAATTTTGGACATGGGCACCAGGACTAGACACAGAATTCCTTCTAAAAATTCCCCTATTTTTCTGTCTTCCCATCCAAGTATCCTGTTTTGTTGAGTGTGGCAGATGTGTGATGACAGAGCAGTTATCTACCAAGACTGTATTTTTTTTTTTTTTAGGAACACTGCTTTCTAGAAGAAAAATGTTCCAGAAGAGAGGAATACAAAATCTATGCAGACATGTTTTTCTCTCACTAATCAAGATCACTCTGTGCTAGTGACTTGGTTTAGTTACTTATAATTCCCTAACCTCTGCAAGGCAAATGCCTCTATTATTTAGAAACTAACTCAATTTATAAACTTGTGGGTTTTTTCCTCAACAGAAACTATAAATTCCAAGCAAGAGCAGTTTGGCAGGAGGTAATTTTTCATAAATCCATGTGTCATTTTTCTCTTACCTTTATCTGCTCAGTATAAATCAAATATCTATATCATGTGTTCCATTTTATAGAACTGACTTTAGCCTGTATCAATTCAAACTAGTCTTTTAACATATAGTGCAGCATTAGCTTCCTTCTAGTTCCTTTGAAGTTCTTTGGTGGTCCAAGATGGCAACATTCAGGACAAACACAAGGTTCTTTGATCAGTTTGTCAGAAAATTTAAATAGAGATTTATTTAGAACAGCTTGTTCTAAAATACCTAACCATCATCCTCACCGGTTACTGCAGAAAAACTTATAGCATTTGTGTTGTCATCTGTTTCCCCAAAACAGACTTAGAAAGTACAAGAATATTAAAGCAACACAAGAATATTAAAGCCCTTCTTCTGTTTACACATTGTTACTGACAATACTATTTCTTCCTAACACTTTAATGATCTCATTGTCAGTTTTCTTTAGTTCCTGAGTTACTTAAACATGTCTTACTACTCTTCTTCTTTGTCTTCCTAGAATATCAGAATACTTTAGGTGGGGAGGGACTTCCAGAGGTTGTCTAGAAGAAACCTCTGTCCAGAGCAGGTCTAATCATATCAGACTGCTCAAGACATTGTTATGTTCCAAATATTCCCTCTTTCTGTTTTCCATCTATTGTTATCACTGTCTCCTTTTTAGCTTTGTTTTCATTAAATGTCATCCAGTATGCCACTTAGTTTTCCATGTGTTTGGGTTTTATAATCATCAAAATCTGTAGATGTCTGGATATGGAGCAATATTATTAAACAACTCAAATTATAAACTGTGCCAATATAAACATAAACCTCTGCTTTCAAGTCCTTTTTCTCTGTTGCTGTTGTTGGAGAAGTTGCTATTTCTACCATATTTCATCCAGACTGAAGTCCTCTGTCATGTATCTTCATTTTCTCCTGTATATATCATAACTACATCCTGAGTTCTGCATTTTGTTTTCTACTGTGATCTAATAGTCTTCTGAAAACATCAGGTAATAACTTCATACTGATTACATGCTTCATACTTCTCCAATCTGACAGTAATCCCTCAAATATTCATTTTCTTTCAAGAAGTCACTGACACTACAATAAGAAATGCTATTTTTGACTGCTCTGTCTTGAGTTTTGCCCACCTAATCTTTCTTAAAGAGGCTATGACTGTAGAATTTAACACTCTAATCATGTAAATCTTTCCAGCAGGATTCACTAATATATAAAATGTAACTTATGTTTATAGATGAGGAATTATAGTTATTTTCATTTGAAACTCAAGTGCAACCAATTAAAGAATGTTTTGACCCTATGCAAAATACAATTTTGCATTAAAATAGGTACAATTTCTCTCTTCCCTATATTCCTTTTCTGTTTTCAGTGCAGTGATCTTCTGACCATCTTTGATGTAACTCCCCTTGAGTTTCCATCCTTGTTTTAGTGGGGAGGAATCCATACAATTTATTCAGTCTCTGCTCAGGACAGAAAGCAGACACTGTTCCAATACACTATTCCTGTACATTTCTGTCTGTTCTCTTTTTTGGCTTTTAGGCTTGACAAGATTTTTTGAAAGGCCTTTTAAATTTTACTGACTGTCATATTTTTTGATTTTTGGAGCTGCTTGGTAAATTAGAATGAGACTCAATAACTTTGCTTTTGGAACAGTAGCTTTAACACTTTTCTAACCATTAAGCATGATTATGGCAGGACAGAGAACCTTGCAAAGAACTGTTCTATTGTCTAGAAATACATGAAGCTAAAATGAAAAGTTGTGGATACAATATGCAGCTAACAAGAATTTTTCTTGCTTCTGTCCAGTCCCGTGAGATACTTTTCTCTCTCATGGAAGATATTAGTAGAGTTCTATAAACTATGAACACCTGCGACCTTGCAAAACTTTGTTTATAGGCCAATAGGAAACATTTTGACCATGGCTGTTTTAGGATTTTAGCCAATCACGCCCAAGGGGTGGCTGATCCTTTGACCAATTAGACTATGAAGAAAAGTCTATAAAAGAGTGGTAAAATAATTAAATAAATGAATCTTGCCGCACAATTCCTGCCTGCTGGGTGTCTCTTTTCCTCCCTACAACTGCAGGATACTGCAATAAAAAGTTTCAATACTTTGGCAATTTCCAAGAATGTCAGCACTTTCAGAATTATAACACGTGAGAATAAACCATCTTTAGTCTTTTAAACCTAATAGGAACCACCATGGTTCAGAACTTTCAGAATCACAGAAAAACAAATAGTCGAACTTCCTGCTCAAAGGAGGGTCAACGAATGTCGTTTGCGGTATTAAGAATTTGGTTTTTTAGAAATGCATATTTATGCATCAAGTCATATTCAATTCAATATTCAGAGGGTTTCACTGTTATTGCTTTAAAAGCCTGAAGGAGGATTTGGGAAAAAAAAAACAAACTAGTAACAATAAGTGCATACTGAATTAAACAGGATTAAAATAAAATCTGCTCATCATTTTTAGTTGATAAGGGAACCTATAGAGATTTCAATCTGTCAGTGGAATTTCACTGCTATTACGTCAGGTTTTTTTAGTCTACAGTAAAAAAAAAAACAACAACAAAAAAACCAAGACTGTGGGGTACATTCACAAAATTACAGAACAGCTGAGATAGGAAGGCAACACAGGACTTTGCCTAGTCTGACCTCCCTGCTCAAACCAAGGTCTACTTGTGCATGTCGCTCAAGGCCCTGTCCAGTCACATTTGTGACTGTCTCCAGGAATGGACTTTCTACAATTTCTTTAGGTTTGATTACCCCTATGATGACATGGAATTACCTGCATTTCAGTTTTGGCCCATTTTCCTCCGGTCCTTTCACTGGACACCACTGAGAAAAGTCCAGCTCTGCCTTCTTCACTTCCTCCGTCAGGTATTTATACACATTGACATGATTCTCCCAAACCTTCTCCAGGCTAAACAGTCCCAGCTTCCTCAGCCTCTCTTCATGTGACAGACACCCCAATCCACTAACCATCTCTGTGGGCCTCCATTAGATTCTTACCAACACGCCCACATCTCTCTTGTACCAAGGAGCCCAGATCTGGACACCATTCCAGATGTATCTAGAAGAGAGGAAGGATCACCTCCCTTGGACTCAACCTGCTGGTTACAGTCTGTCCAAAGCAGTGAGGCTAAGGGTACCAAGTATCTCCAAGGATGGGGACACCACACCATCCCTGGGGAACCTGTATCAATGTTTGACCACTCTCACATTAAACAAAACTTTTCTGCCTTTCTACTCAGAAGATCCTGTGCTCTAATGTTAAAGCATTCCAACAAGGAAACATGTTTATGCTGAAACCAGAGAAGATACCTAAATGGGGACATTTGTGCACAGCAAATAGAGGTTCCATTTTTATGGCTCTGGATAATTCAAGTATATTTCTAAAGAAAAATTATACTTATGGTCAAATCAAGATAAGACATCAATGCATAAGGTTTGTAACCTCCAACAGTACTAAGACATGTCTCCCTGAGAGCAGGAAATTTCAAAACTGGTTTATGCAGAAACTTAAGAATTTACATCTTCACCCAAGAGGAAGTTTTATATACTAATAAAAACACAGAATTATAAATACTGTCAGATATGAGATCTTAATTTTGAGAGATTTGATCAAATTATGCCTATTCAAATTAAAACTTCAGTATTTTTAGCTCTGATCTGCATGTTCTGTCATACTTTCATAGTGTGGAATTTTATACTTTTTATGATCTAAATAGAGATACTACCATAGAAAAAAAATCTGGAGGTTCGTAATTATTTAGGCATAATTAAAGTAGGATCTAGGAATCACCACACACAGACAAGTATCTTCAAAATGAAAATACTTAGCCTTTCAATTTGCTTAAAGAAAGCTTAGAAAATATTAAAATTAAATTAATTTTTACTAATGTCAGTGTTCTGAAAAAAATGTAGAGCATGTATTTCTAGTTTGGATACAGAATCAAAAGAGATAAAAGATCTCTTTAGAAAAAATTTGGTACCTCTATAGTACTTTCATATATTATGTTGTGACACCTGATTCCTTTAGGCTCAGCTTTTGGTAAAATAAGGAAAGATGTGATCTGTATGTTGAAGTGGTGAAGAACCACTATAGTGATTCTTGGGATCTGTTCTGGAAAAACTTGCTATGAAATTCTGAAAATTGAGTGTAATCAATATATAAATTGTATAATATTCTTCCCCTTTAAGGACTTTGCAAAAGTTATCCAACAGTTCAAAGAAAAATTGAGTATTTCTCATACTACCAGAAAAACCCATTCCAGTAATTTGTTCCTATAAGACAGATAATTTCAATGCCCTATCCTTAACTGACTCCAAAGAACTGACAGTATTCTACAGGGACGTAAGTTCAGACATAGCAAATGTCACATTCTAAATTTCATAAAAATTAAAGCTGACAAGATCAGTCATACACTCTTTAAGCAGGAACAGAGATGGATGGTTCCACTATCCATATCTAGAATGTTTGAAAATGACCCCTAAGCTGCAATCAATAAACCAGCTATTTTCTGTTCCTGTCCTCGCTACATTTACGTTGTACAAGGTAACTTCAGGCTGTGTAGTGAATACAGACTCAGTTATAGGTGAAATCCCAGTATCTAGAAGATAAATACTGCAGAACTCAACTTGTGGGAGCTGGGTCACAGAAGAGCACCTTGGACTCTGTGCACATTTAGCTTCCTTATAACATGAACTATGAAACTATGGTGGAGAAGAAAACAAGTAATATCCTAAACAGGGCATATTTAGCACATTATAATGCTTGGGGTAACGGGCAGTGCCAAACCCCTTGCCCTGCAAAGACCAGCCACATCGTTCAAGGTAGGAGATCCCTGCACCCATCCATGCAGATCACAGGCTGAAGAAGAGCATTGATACTTGTCTGGCCAAAACAGCTGGCTGTAGTTCACTATTTTTATCTAGACACACTAGCTATCAGAATGTAGGAGCACTCATATTTTAAAGTCACCGTAAGTCTTGTCCAGAAGGAAGGAAACATAGATCACAGGACCATAGAATAAGCTGTGCTGGAGGGGACCCACAAGGATCATCGAGTCTAACTCTTGGCCCTGCACAGCATCATCCCCAAGACTCACATCATGTGTCTGAGAATCTTGTCCAAGTTATCCTCAGGATGATGCACTGGGACTGTTTTTTATCATAACCTTACGTTCAGGGTGCCAACTACACCTTCTCTTACCTCATGTCGGTGGTGCCTGACTGCACAGCAAAATATTGAAAAGGTTTGTGTGACCAGAAAAACAGAGCATGTGAGGGACAGTGACTCCATAGCCTACTGATTATGGCATTCTGAGGTGATTTTGACTGTCCTAGGAGAAAACTGTAAACCTTCAAATTTCTGGGCAAATGTTCTGGCTGTTTTATTTTAACAGTAAAACACCAGCAACATCTTTACTATCTTATCTGCTGGAAATATCTTAAAAGAAAACCAGCACATTGTGTTAAGGCCTATTTCTGCAACTATGTGGCAAGAACCTGCATAGACTGGAGTAAGGCTAAATAAAATGCACAAAAGCAAATTCATGCATATCCAGCACCTGGAGCCATCTGAGAAAAAAAGGGAACAGCCTTATACATTTAGGCACTCCTAAAATCAGGCAAAATCTCCATTAAGGTGATTTTTTTTCTTTTCAATTTGTGTGTTGGTCTTCGGTGTCTAGTACTGGATTAAAACCTCAGTAGAGGCATACAACTTCCTCTCGACAGAGCCCATAAAGTTGTTATTACAACTCTGAAGAGATTTCTCCAGATGACAATTAGGCTGCAGAGCAGGAAAAGGGATTTGGTTAATAACTTTTCATTTTGTTCATTACAGCCACTTCCACAGATGTTGGTTGTGATGTTAAAATTAGAACTGCAGTTTTATATATGGTGATTCAACATAGTGAGCAGTTGTAGTATGATGAAAGGCAGACATGGCTTCAGAAATACCTGGCAAACACATACTCTGAGAACATCAGTGTTTTTTCAGAGTAATGGGATACAAAGCTAGGCTCTTAAGCTCACTGTACAGCACACAGGGAGAGTTAAGTGCCTCAGGGTGTGATTTGAACACATCAGGCATGCTAGGCATGGGGGTGCTTAGAGCTAGAGCAATGAGCCATTTCAAGTCTAGGAGTGCATCTGAAATCCCACCCTCTGCAGGTTTCATAACTCCTTGCTCTTGGGACCAAATCATGCTCTGAAAATGTGTACACTTCATTCTTCTTCACTCTTCCATTTTCAGATAAATTAGAAAGAGTATGCATATTATTCCATATAAATATCATTTAGAGCACCTGAAGATAAGTGGAAATCCATCCATTCTCTTCTGTGACCCAGGTACTCACACAGAGCTTGTCTTTGTATCACCAAAGAAGAATCTGAGACAGTACCACTTCCAATCCCCAGAAATTAATTTCATGAGTGTAAGCACTGAGCCATGACCATCTGAGACAGTTCACTGCACCTCTGATGTTTTGTAGCAAGACAGAATTGCCTCCCTCAAAGGCCAAAAGCAAAGGAAGTACAAAACCAGAAATTTTACATTGGCCACAATAATCTTGATGACAATTCAGAAAAGTGACATTTGTTTTGATCCCTCGTATGATTTTTTTTTTTTTTTTCCATAATAACTGTAGAAATTGCAGTCAAAACTCCTGGCAAACTCATGAGCAATATCAGCTGGGATGGGACCCCTCCTGACAGAACCCACTATGGCATGGAGGTGGTTGACTACCAAGAAGAGATGCAGAACGAGAGACATTTATACTCTTAAGCAGTGTAGGATTGAGGGCAAAGTCTGATGGCAAGTTTATGAGATACTGGGCCTCGAGGTGTCCTCATATAGTGGGGTTACCAAAACTCATTTCATACATGGACAAGTCTGAAGTTCTATAGAATTCAAGTGATGCACATTTCATTATTCATTTAAGGAGCTGAGGCAATAATATTACCCTTGCTTTCTGGAAGCATACCTCTTATAAATTGAGCTTTTGGGGAAAACATTCAGGTAGGATTTATGTAGTCTCTGGACAGGAAGCTAAGACTTCCAAAGTAGCACTCTCAATCACTTATTCTCAGTAAACATTAATTCTAAGATTTACTGCCCAGTGATCCCTTTACAACTATGCTAAGAATGTCGTATTCTGTGTGAATTCATTTCTGACTAGAGGCATAAGCTGTCATTCCAAGGTGATTATAATACTATAATAATCTGCCTGTAAACAGTAGAATATTGGGCAACAACATTTAAAGTTTCATTTTCCTTGTTCACATGACTACTTAGACCATTGAGCTAACCATGAGACTACCCTCTCTGTTGGTTCATCTGCATTAATAAACGTGGATTTCTGGATATAAAAATAAATGCCTGCTGTTCAAACGAGCAGTGTGCAAGCCATGACTAATTGGCAAAGTGCTGCCTTAAAGCCCTCCTAGAGCTGCTTGTGGCAATGGGAAATAAGAAAGTTAAGAATGAGGCTAACAGAAAGAGCAAAGCAAAGAATTATTTGTACAAAGATTATTACTCAGTTTTGTTGTCTTTTGTTTCAATGCTTTAAACAAAAATAAACAGCAAGTTACCTACTTACCTTTTCTTAAAGCAACAGTAAGTTGCAGAATTCTAGGTCTCTTACTGTGATCTAACAATTGGACAGTGAATAGGACAAGCCAAGCCAGTGCAAGCACATTTGTTATGAGGGAAGATTTGTGTTATAATTGAGGACATGCCTCTTGCCACCTTGGGTACAATCTATATATAAGGTGACTCTATGATTAGTTGCAAAAACTGTAGCTTCAGGTCTCAATCAATAAACATGAGTAATCTGGCAGTGAAACTCAGGGCCCTGTAGCTGCATCGTTATGCCCTTTGCTCTAACAAAAGAAAAAGAAAAGAAACCATCATCTGCATTTTCTCGCTTCCTCCCAAGCTAAAACCAGCATAAAGACAGGATTTTATCCCATTGTCATACAGACTTCCAAAAGCAAGGACAAAATCACACTGATCACAAGGATTTTCACAATGACAACTCAAAGAATTCATAATCAACATTAATGTTAATGTCATTAAGCATTAGCAGATTTGGCAACTGCAACATTACTGAATTTTAATAGCTAAGATATGAAAATTTGAAGAGACAGAATGAAATTTGCTAGGTAAAAATTACTTCTTAAATTTCTGTCTCTATAGCCTAATCCATGCCGGTCTGTTTACAGTCCCTAATCTGTAATTCTGGATTCCTTCATCAAGACCACAAATAACATACAGGATTGTTCTATGAAAATAAACTCTTTGTTCTGGCCCTTCCTTCACTTTCAGATTTGCGAATCAGATTTCTTTTTAACTTCTCACAAGCAAGCAGAATAAAACAAAAACGGTAAAGGGTATAATAACTGGAGAGCAGAAAGTCACAGGAAGAAATTATCAAACCAGGCTGCTCATGTAGCACCCATGTACACATGTCAGCCATAATTCTGAGTGAGAATGAATCCTGATGCAATGTAAGAGAATGCAAATACATTTATCTGAAACATGCCAGTGCCCCACCAGCCATAGACTGAGCCATAAAAGAGACTGAGGACAGTTTTAGATAATTCTAAAGAGATATATGTGTGTGCATGCATACATATATAGGTAGGTACACAACTTCATTATTTAATTTTCCTATTGTTAATAAGAGTTAAACATCATATTGATCATCTCTATTGCTTGCTCAGTCACTCTGCTTTTCTCAGTAGCATTCTGAGCCTTGAAAAAAGAAGCAGCTAAAATTTGCTTACCAAACGAATTTTTGGACTGTATAAATTAAATGAGACATGAGGAAAATAATCTCTTTAGCATAAGTATGTCTTTACAGCAAAATACACCAGTATTAGCAAGGATGGATGTGTATGCCACTTTCCCAGAAGTGATCTTTTCCTTGCAGCTCCAGATTCTCCCAAATAGATTAGTGGGACCAATTTGTGAGTTTGTTTGGAATCACAGAATGGTTTTGTTTGGAATGCACCTTAAGGATCACCTAGTTCCAAGCCCCCTTTCACAGGGAGGGACACCTTCCTCTATACCAGGTTGCTCAGGGCCCCCCTCCAACCTGACCTTGAACACGAAATTCCAGGTATGGGACATCCACAGCTTCTCTGGGCAACTTGTTCCAGTGTCTCACCACCTTCACAGTAAAGAATTTATTCCTAATAATCAATATAAACCTACCCTCTTTCAGTCTAAAGCTGCTACCCTTTGTCCTATCTCTCCATGCTCCCAAAAAAAGTCCCTCTCCAGCTTTCTTGTAACCTCTCTTTAGGTACTGGAAGGCTGTTATAAAGCCCTGGAGCCATCCCTTCTCCAGGCTGAACAACCTCAGCTGCCTCAGCTCGTCATCAACAGGAGAGATGCTCCAGACCCCTGACTGTCTTCCTGCCCTCCTCTGGAAAAATGCAGAGAAGCATCCAGCTTTTGACAGGCAGTCATAGACTATTTCAGATCGAGACTGTCATCAGCCTTCTACAAGCTTTTCAGAAGGGCTATGATGAAGAATGTTCTTGCTCTTTTTTAATAGAACAAATTAACTCTTGATTTATTTCAGGAGGACAGTGCTTAAAATGAATACAAAATTGTAGCCCCCAAGCACTTCATGCAATATTGTAGGCTGCTGGAGACCTGTCACTCCCCAATCACATGCAGGCTTATTCCCTTATCTGAATACTGAAGGACTTAAACAAACCTTCCAGAAGCTGTGCCACTAATCTTTTTACTTTCAGAAGGCAAACTGACATAATGAATCCACATTCTGATACACACTGTGCCCTCACAGTAGCTTAATTATGAATAATTATAGAATTTTCCTAGCTTAGTGTTGCATCCTAACACAAACAAAGCTCATAGTGGTTATATTGCCAGTCCTGCTGTAGTTTATTAATCAGACTGTGACGGGCTGTCTACTGGATAACAAAGTCTAAAGGACTCCTGCAAGGTAATGGAAGATGAAGGCAACACTTTACTGGGGAAACGCCTTCCTTTACTTTGAGAATTAGGAGCTGAAGGTGTTATAGCTTAACACAGAGTTCAGAACTTTCAAGTTACTCATCTCCTAAAAATGAATGAAATCAAGGTAAAACAAGAAATCAAAGTAAATCTGGATTTGCAACTACAGCTTGGAATTAAAACACAGAGAGCTAAGAAGAGATTCTGAAAGACTGGAAAGGTGCAACTGTGGAACTATTTTCCAGTATAAAAGAAGTTTCGATGCAGTTACTTAAGCTGTCTATAGCTGTAAGTTTTAAATGTGATGAGAAGGAAAGGGAAATGATATCACGAGTCAATGTTTAAGGGCTATGCAATATGTTCCTCTTCTCAGTGTAATCTTAGGGCCAAACAATGCTTCTTATTCCAACTGCAAATTGTTTCAGTCACAATTTTGTATGCAATTAATAGTGCTTTTCCAACAGAGTCTGGACCTTCTTAAGCTAAGCTGATCCTTTCTCTTTTCTCTGACACTGAGATTCTGCTTTTTCTATGTGTGATAACTAAGGTTAAAGGAAATAAATGTTTCCAAACAATTTCATGTTTAATTGAAATAAACTATCACTTGTTCAATTGGCCTTATTTTTCTCCAGTTGTTTTGAAACTTAACTGATGCCTGGAAAAGGCACTTAGCAAGATCTACAATTCCCCAGAAACTGTTCTAGGTGCATCGAGTACTGAGAATATCAAAAATTAAAACAGATGTCATCCATATAGGTTTCAATCCTAGATGAATCATATACCAAGAACTCCACAGTGAATTTGAGAATCATGCCCTTAGAACAGCTTCTATTATGTGAGGATTTGTACCTTAGCATTTACTTTTCTACAAACATATCACCATTGAATTACTTCTATAATGGAGCATAATTAACCTTTTTCTGTTTTTAAAGGTCAATAAATATTTTATTTAAATTTCAAAATTTCGTGAAGATGATTTTTCTTTTTCCAGATTCTTGGTGTATTAGTTTGTTCTTCAATTATGCCCAGGAGCTGTTGATGCTGAATTTGTATGAATTAGGCTATTCCTCAAAATAAGTAATTAAGTAACTGTGGCCAAACAACATTCAGGGGAAAGCAGGTTAATTTACCACATGAAAATGCTTTCCTTGTACCGTAATAGAACAGTGACATGAAGAAATACATTCAAATGAGAGAGAATGAAATGAAGAAGTGAGTTTAAGGTTGTGGGAGCCATAGTACAAGCAACAAAATTTATCCCATCAATTTTGCCTTGACTTGGTTGTCAAGTTGTATTGTTGTTAGTTGTTAGTTATTATTAGTTGTTGTTGTATTTTCCTTCTTACTCTGGACAGGTCTGTGTGTTCCAAGGACAACAGCAGCTATGGCAGAGGATGCCACTCCACATAAGGCCACTCAAGCCAGGCTGGTCAAAGGGACTGGAGAGAAAACAACCCCAGGGCTTTCCAAGCAGGCGGTTGAGAAACAGGCCAGCAAGCTGGTTCTGTAGAGTACAGTCAGTGCTACTTGTTTAAGAAACAAATTACTGTAGTCACTGACAAACAGCATACCAAAATAACCAATTCCAGCTTAGGTATAGTGAAAATAATCAGAAAAACCACGTTTGGGGAATTGATGGTAAAAGAAGCTTGAAACTACTTTTCTACAATATTTGGAATGCTGCAATAGTCAGAGAAATACAATATTATAGTCTGAGTATTTTGGAATAAACTAATAATAATTGTCAAAAATCAACCAAATAACAATAACATGATTTTCAGTGAAATAAGATAGCTTTAAATCAATATAATCTTAAAAGCAGAAAAAACATATACAGATAGGCAGCTAATTAGCATCTGATCTCCCTGAGATAGCTTTCAATGAGAGAGAAACAAGATTCGTAGAGAGTCAGGCATAGGGGAAAATGCAAGAGGCAGCTCAAAATTCAGTGCTGCAACTGCTGAGAAACTATAAAAATGCTCCCACTAAGCAATGGGAAATTCTAGACAAGTTTGTGGGTCACAGAGTAATGAAACTAATGAGATTAATGAATCAAAATGTGATTCTTTGGGCTGGCATAACTGTGAATAAATCAAATATTATCATTAATGGGACATTAGTGTTACACAGCTATATCCCCACAAATTGCATGACATTTCCGAGAGAAAGTCAGTGAAAACACAATGCTAGAACAAAATTTAGCAGCACTTTAGTCCAGTGGGTTAGACCATCAAAAAACCAGACAGCTGACAAGGTACTAGAAAATGTGCCATAAAAATAATCTCAAATGTGAAAAAGAAATTGGTGTATATCACAGTCATCGTCATTCAGCATAACGAAGATTCCGAACTACAAGTGATTTTACAAAGAAGCAAACCATAAGTCTGCCTATCATATCAGGACAGGGAAGAGGACAAGGAAGAGATGGGAACCAAAGTTGCCTTTCTACCTCCCCTCCTAAAACCCCTCCAGAAAAGGCAGCCCCAAACAGCACACTGAGGGGATACCTGTGTAGCAGGGAAGGAAGCTCTGCAAGAGCTGCAAGGTGCAATACTGAAACATTTTTGGTAAGTAAGATTCTACCTGGCAAGTCTATCCTAGCTGAGGGGCTGTAAAAGCCACATGAGAAAAGGCTTCAAGCCTGTTTTATAAAAATGAACAAAATGGGAAAGATAACAAGAACAACTGAAAAAAATCCAGCAACACAAGCAGTGAGACAGTAAAAAATTATGTGGGGGAAAAAAAAATCCCCAAATACCAAAGTACGCAGCCATTATTTATTTTAATAATAAATTAACCTGGACATTTTAAACACCTTACCAATAACATGAGTTAGCTTTAAAGCACAAGGCTTTATATTTGAAAAAAACCCCAAAACCCATCAATGCTTATGTACTACACTCTGTGTTTGTGATATTTTTAATGTATTTTATTTTTGTTCAAGAGACCATTCAGATTCAGAAAGAGAGAATATCTGATGTGTTCAGAATTAAATTTTCCCAAGCACATATTATACTGCAAGGCAAAGTGACACCCTCACCTTTTCAGTGTGTATCTGTCCCCTAGACCATCACCCATTCACTTCATATTATTGATCCAACTCTAAACAAAAGTGATTGAATGAATATGTGCAAACAACTAAGAAGAACAAAAACAATTTTAAAAAATGTGTTGTTGTTTTGGTTTTTTTTTTCTACCAGAGCATGCAGATCATGTTAGAATAAATATACAGGTTCAGTCTTGAGCTGCTTTGACCTAACTCTAGAGCTGTATTAAAATACCTTTATTCACGCTTTATGTAGTAGAACTGAACCTTAGACATTAGATCAAAGGCAAAAACTAGACTATATATTGTACTTTTGATGTTTTCTCCAGGACAAACAAGATGAAAAAGAACAGCTAATCATATTTAAATAAAAGTGAACACTGGATGGAAGCCAGTTTCAAATTGATGGAAAGAGAGGTTAAGCCATAGAAATCAATGTCATACATTTAGGCAGAAGGGGGAAAGAAGATAAAAGAAGATCCTACTAAATCTTGCAGTGCATTTGAAAATCAGGATGTGCACTTCTTGCCATACCTCAGCCTGGAAATTTTCTGAAATTTTCAATGTAAACTTTGTGGACCAAGTTTCTGCTCTTAAAGCAAAGCAATGCAAATGTCACCCCTGGAGTACAACTGTAATAATGCACTGGGAATCAAGGGGTCCTGTGAAAGAACTTTTGTCACCCAAGTAATTCTTCTGCCCTAGACCAATCTTGCCTGCTGTACTGCCACATCCATTTCTCTAAGCTGAAAGGTGAACATACAGCTATTTCCAGGTCTGCTCTACCTTGTGCATGTATGCATCCATCAACATGCTGAGACCCCCAGACTAATTAGCAGGTATGGCACTGATGATCTGTTTCTACTCCCCATGCATCTTCTGCTCCAGCAGCAGCCGCAAATCTTCAGGAGGGTTCATCAATAACGGCAGGGCTCCTGCTGGCAGCTTCTCTCAGGGGGAGGATTTGCAGAATCAAAAGGTCTGTCTCCCTCCAAATGCACCAGAGCTTCTTTTAAATGAGGAGAAACTTCACATGAAATTCTGCCTGAAGGTCAGACCTACTGTGTTTTCTTCCTGTTCAGGAGCTCCTGGGCATTCCTACAGTGAAGTGAGCAAAATTTCCTTATGTGCTCATCTAACTCCTAAAAACAGGACAAGAATGTCTTCAGGTTTGCGCCTTATATAATAAGACCTCAAGAGGTGTCTTTTCCTCCCTTTGTCTATTAAAAGCGCAACACAAATACAGAAAAATCTATAAAATCCCTCCAATTCCAGGAGAAAAAAAATAGAAATGCAAAGGAAAAAGAAGAAGAAGAAAAGGAAGATTACAATAGTGAATTATGGGCCTAAAAGGCAAAGATTCTATTTTTTTGGTGCATTGGGTCATATTCCAGTGGGAAAAAGGCCTCTTCATAAGAGGGACTACCTGCATCACATAGATAGAAGTAGCTAATCTTCTTAGCCAAAGACTAGTTTAAATGCCCTTTTCATTACTCAAGCTAATAATGCATGGAAATTGTGCAGTGGAAGCAAAAGTAGCACAAACTCACTGTACTGGAATAAACAGAACGAAGAAGGCTAAAAAAGAAAAGAAAACACCACATTACTTTATGTGTCCATGCTGGAGCTCCAGGTAACAAGTACAAAGATTTAGAAAATTCAGATATTAACAAGAAGGAATTTGATTCAGTGGCCAGTATAGAAATGTCTGGTGATTTGCAATAGTTCTGTGTTAAACCCCATTATTTTAACCTGAACATATCTGTGAAATTCTGTATTAACAAGAATTTTGATGAGTAACAGACACTTAATAAAGCCTGGTTTCTTACAGATGCACTGTCCTAGGCTTCTACAAACACACACACAAACACGTACCTCAGCTTCTATTTCATATCCTTCTGGGTTTCACCCTTTCTCTGTGTTTTCTTAATTTTTTTTCTGCTGCTTTTCTAACAATCTTCTCAATGCAGCCAGTCCCCTTTCCATAACAGCAGCTGAACATGGAAAACCACACAGCACGACTGTCCCTAAGTTCTCTGTGCTCATGTTGGAGCCTCTCCTTCATTCTTATGGATCCCTGTCCACAGAAGCTCAATTTCACATAAATGTATAGAAGCTAATAATGTTTAGGAAATCCTTTGTTAAAACTGGGTTGTGATTTCCCAGTGGTCAGAAATTACTAGGGGGAACAGACAGCGCAATCACATCAGCCTTGTTTCAGAAGGAAATCAAAAGCTAGAAACATCACTGAATTTCCTGAACACCAGCAGCCTCTTCAGTAACTCAGAGATGGGAACTTGAATACCTATGGATCTCTGGGACAATAAAACAAATCTCAGGGTAGGCTCTTTAATATCCAATCACATGATCACAGAACCAGGAGTTTTCCCTTTCCAACATCCCTTTCTAACACAGGAACTCATCCTATATTAATATGCCCAAGAGTGAGAAGTAATACATCCTGATTAGGGCACCTATAATGTTGTTAGAAAACTTTCCAACACAAGATGCTGAATCCAAAATAAGGTTCCTCAGTTTTGAATGTCATTACGATCTAATCACTGTATTGCCTGGAGTTACTTGCCTAGAAGCCAGCAGTTATGACTAGATTACATAAAATATGTGGAAACAGAGGATATTGCGAGGAAGCACAAACATTTATACTCTGTTTCTGGCAGAGGCTTATTTCCAGAGTTAAATGAAATTGTAAATGAAGCAGGCTGTAAGAGAAAGTCTGGCACAATGAAAGAAAAAGACAAATCTCCAAAAGTTGAGACAGAGTTCCACATATTAAGAGAGATGACCAGTGTGGTCAAAATCCTCATGCTGATTAAATGTTTATGTTAATATAACAATTAGGAAAAGTGAGAGATGACAATAAAAAACAGGGGAAACAGCAATCCATATAAAATAGTCACTTTTGCCACCGTAAGCAAATCACATGGAGATAACAGTTGATGGATATCCTGAAATAGAAGAGAAAGACTGAATAGCTAGCTAACTATCTCTTTTGTTTTACACTAACTGCATACTAGCAGGAAT